>NC_035448.2:114174673-114774673 GCF_002127325.2 Helianthus annuus | reverse complement strand
ACAGATCACAAGAGCCTCCAGCATATATTCAACCAGAAGGAGTTGAATATGAGGCAAAGGCGATGGGTCGAGTTGTTGAACGATTACGACTGCGAGATCAAGTATCATCCAGGGAAGGCGAATGTGGTCGCTGATGCCCTAAGTCGTAAAGAGAGAATCAAGCCCATAAGGGTTAGGGCTATGGAAATGATAATTCAAACCGACCTTTCCTCGCGCATTCGTGCAGCACAGAAGGAAGCTCTCAAGGAGGGAAACCTTGAGGAAGAATATCTCCGTAGGATGGAGAAGATATTGGGGCCAAACAGGGAAGGAACGTTGTGTTTTGAGAAAAGGATTTGGCTTCCTCTGTTTGGTGGGTTAAGAGAAGTTATTTTTGATAAAGCTCACAAGTCGCGATACTCTATCCACCCTGGAGCGGATAAGATGTACCAGGATCTTAAAGATTATTACTGGTGGCCTAGGATGAAAGGCGATGTTGCTATTTACGTGAGCCAATGTTTAACTTGCGCCAAAGTTAAGGCAGAATACCAGAAGCCTTCCGGACTTCTGCAGCAACCAAAAATTCCCCAGTGGAAGTAGGAACAAATCTCCATGGATTTTATTACGAAGTTGCCAAGAACGCCAAAAGGCCATGACACTATCTGGGTGATAGTGGATCGCTTAACGAAGTCAGCACACTTCTTACCTATCCGCAAGAAGGATAATACAAGCAAACTGGCTGAAATTTACATGAGAGAGATTGTTACACGCCATGGAGTACCTCTCTCGATCATTCCTGATAGAGACGGAAGGTTCGTATCGAGGATATGGCAATCCGTCCAGGAAGCTTTTGGCTCAAAGCTGAATATGAGCACTGCGTTTCACCCGCAGACCGACGGACAAAGTGAGCGGATGATTCAGACGTTGGAGGACATGCTGAGAGCATGTGTTATGGATTTAGGCGGTAGCTGGGATAAGCATTTACCCCTGGTTAAATTTTTCATACAACAACAGCTACTACACCAGTATTGGTGCCGCGCCATTCGAGGCTTTATATGGGCACAAGTGCAGATCGCCGCTTTGTTGGGGCTGACACAGGTGATAGACAATTGGTTGGTCCTGAAATGGTACAGGAAACCACAGATAAGATCGCGCAAATCCAAGACCGTATCAGCGCAGCTCGTGACAGGCAGAAAGCCTACGCGGATCGAAGCAGGAAACCTCTAGAGTTTGAGGTTGGTGAGATGGTTTTGTTGAAGGTATCACCCTGGAAGGGTATGGCACGATTTGGGAAACGTGGAAAGTTGAACCCGAGGTATATTGAACCGTTCAAGATCTTGGAAAGAATTGGGACTGTAGCATACAAGTTGGATCTACCTGCTGAACTGAATAATGTTCACGATACATTCCATGTATCCAATCTAAAGAGGAGTCCAGCTCAAGTTACCGTTGCCATTCCTACCGACGAGATTCATGTTGACGACATGCTCCATTTCGTTGAAGAACCTGTTGAGGTCACGGATTGGAAAGTGAACAAGACCCGCCGGAGCAGTGTCAAGCTCGCCAAAGTTCGTTGGAATGCTAGGCATGGTCCTGAATTCACCTGGGAGCGTGAAAACCGAATGAAAGAGAGATACCCCCACTTATTTCCTAAGAACCCTGCTTCTACAAGCAGAACTTAAATTTCGGGACGAAATTTCTTTAACGGGGGGAGAATGTGACAACCCTCACTAAACCAGGTATCCGTACGACTTAATTAACTATTAATTGTTGCTTAATTACTGTGCTTGACTAAGATTACTAATGAACTGCTACTTGACTGTTGATACTTGTACATATCTGCATCATACTTTGATTTCCGTCACTACATTATTTACTTACTGAACTCTAGTGACAAACATGATGCACAAAAGCACAGTAGCATTTGAACGGATAACCTATTGAACATGCTGATAGAGCCAGCATCAGGCAAACACTGCCTCTAAGGGCCTGTATGAGCCAGAAATATTCTACTACACCCATAGTGTGTGTAGGGATACAAGGGTTGTAGAACTGCGTCTTTAGGAATAAGATATAATGATCGGATGTGCCTAAAACGTACTCTAAGCACGAAACACAACACTTTTATCAACATACTAGCTTCTAGCTAATTAATAAAGTGCCAAAACATGAGGAAATATTCCTGACACCTTGCAGAATAAATTGTGTCGCTAAAAATATTATTTACGACGCTTAAGAGATTACTTAAGCACTTTAACGGATTGCTATCCGACCGAACAACCGGACTATACCCGGAACATAAAAATATTGTCAGAAATATTGTTAGCCTTTTTCTGAGCCAGTTAGGGTCCCTGATTACCCTAACACCCGCTTTATAACGCATCACTTAACTAACGGAGTTAGACTCTAAAGTTAACCTATTTAACATAACTAAACAATAACTGAACGATTGGAAACGAACCGGATACCCCCCCCCCTAAAGAGATCGGCCAACTAGAGGGGACAAGGAGTACACTTTTGATTTTTTTTTATATTATTTATGTCTAATATCTAGTAGACATGTAAACCATTGGATCAAGACCATGACTTTGCCTATAAATACATCCATAACACACATGAGATTATAACCATCCATTTCACCAACACACTCTTTCTCTTGCTCTCTCCCTACATCTCGGCCGAACCCCCCTAGGGTCACTCACCCACTTTCAAGCTTCGATCAATCCATTCCAAGTATATACAAGTGTCGGGGATCACGTATTAGGAGCTTTGGAGCAAGCGGAAGTGGAAGGACCTCGTTTCTTTGCTTTTATCCACGCCATTTTCGACTAGATTCTTCCCTAGCCCCGAGCTAGAGGTATAATGTTTAAAACTCATTCTCAATCGTATCTAAAGTGGCTAATATGATTTTTAACGGTTAAAAGTCGGAATCATGCGTTTTGAATCTATAAAGTCTACTAAAACTCGAATATTGTTGGTTAAAGGCTCATAACATGTGTAAAAGTTGTAGTATTTGAATATGTTGATTATGGAGGCCCGATCTACGATGTGGTGGCTCTTATCATCGTTTAACCCGACTTTGTTAAGATCATAGATCTTGACATAAGCTTGTTTCTATCGGTACGAGGGTTAAAAGGTGAAACTCCACCACACGGGAAACATGAACTTGTGTAAAAGTATGTTTACTAGTAAAAGGGTGTTTAAAACTAGCGGATCTACGTATCTGCAAGTGGTATCTTCGTAGAACCAAGTGTCGAGAAAATCATGTTTTATATAAGTTGGATAACATACTAACAAAAATGATTTTTACAAACTACAAGTGTATAAACACTTGTGAAACGAAAGATCCGACAAACTGACAATTTTTATAAAAGATGACAGGAAGTTGTAAAGAATGATTTGTTCTAAAAACGGGGTTTTTACAAGACTAAACTATTATATACATAGATCCATTAAAAATAACGAGATCTACACAATAGTTTTCGGAAAAACTACAAGTTCATGAAATAATGCGATTTTACATACTTGTCAACTTGTTTGAAGTGATGGAAATTGACTGGTTGAATTAAAGAGTTGTTGAAGTAATTTTGTAAAAGAAAATGATACGCTTGAAAGCGTGGCCACCTCCAGTTACAGGGGAAACTCTGGCGAAATTTTTCTAAAATCTAACACTTAGAATTATTTACAAGTGTTAGACTATTTTTGATATATTTTCAAAATATATTTCGCCATGACTTTATTTACAAATATTCGGAGGTGGGATTTTCACAAAAGCTAAACATGATAAATATTTATTCGATAAATATATTATTCACCACACTGTTTATGATTCTTTTGTGAAAATATATAAATATTATTTTTAGAGTAAAAATAATATTTACAAACGTTGATGAACCCAAAATAATACAAACGCTTACACGACGAATATATAAGTTACACCGGTGATTATTATTACCACTTAATCGTTAAAACGTAACTTACGCTTTATACGGAAATATTCATAAACGCGTATTTTGGCAACGTATTATTTTGGAAAGTATTAAGTGAAGAGAAAATATAATATTTTTGAGAAAAATATTTATATTTTGGAATGAGAAGTAAAAATATATTAAGTGGGACTTAATGAGATGATACGAATACACATGTATTAAATCCCCCATCCTTGGGAAGGAAATTAAATTACCAAGTATATACAAGGAACGGTTGTCTAACCGTTTCCCAAAACTTAAATTATAAAGCTAAGGCACGGCCATCCGTCTAATAGAATTAGCACATGTAGGTCGTTGCACAGCTATCGGATATTTGGAGTACTTGGTATAGCGACGCACTGACTGTGAGTTCATGTCCCCCTTTTCTCTTAACTGTTTTCAGTTTTCTAAACTGCGGGGGTGAAATACATGTTACTATGATTACGAATATTTCTTACATGGTATGGTCAGCTAAGGAAGGAACTGCTAGGTTATGTGATTTGGGTAGGTGAGACCTTAAGAACATTAGTCCTCGTAGTACGCTCGAGGGATACAAGTGATAGGCCTATTTGAGCATAACAAACCCCACCCATGCGCCCTAAGGTTGGACCATGTGGTGACTTTGTCTTAACACCACCCATGCGCCCGCAGGTTGGACCATGTGGTGACCTTGTCCTATCCCCACCCATGCGCCCGCAGGTTGGACCATGTGGTGACCTTGTCGTAACACCACCCATGCGCCCGCAGGTTGGACCATGTGGTGACTTCGTCCTATCCCCACCCATGCGCCCGCAGGTTGGACCATGTGGTACACATTAACTGATAGGCTTCCTCATTTGCTTTCATACCAGAGTTTACAAAAATATTCACACTTACAATGATTGTAAAGGTTTATTCGCGCGCACATACTAAACGCATGAACTCGCTCAACATTATTGTTGATTTTTCAACTTACATGTATTTCAGGGAATTAAAGGATCTGGCACGGTATGGCACGTTTTCCCGCTGCACTAGTTTCCGAGGTCATCCGGGGTTTAGGGAATGTGACTCTTTCCTGGACAAGTCACAGTCCTTAAACTGTGTTGATGTTTGTTTGTTGTTGAACAAGTTTATGGTTGTTAGGGTGTATTCCCGTTAAAACAATGGTATTGTATTTGGTTTTCAAAACTTAATGGATGATCTTGCATGTTTTTAATTCATATAGCTTTGTTATGATTAAGCTAAGGTATTAAGAAGTCACACCAAATTAACCACGCTTCCGCAAAGCCAGGGTGTGACACTCTCTCTCTCTCTTGCGTCCCTGCATTGCCAACGAACAACATCACCCAGCGACAATAGTCCAGCAGCCGGTGATCACCATAATCAGCCACCATACCACCGTCGTTTGACACCAAATCTAACCGGAATCCGAACACGGGTAAGTTTCTTTGTTATTTTGATGATTTTGGTTGATATTATAGGAGAAAAAAATGTGATAAAGTTGTTAAATAGGTTTGAAATTTTGTGTGTTTTGACGTTGTTTATGGTTGTTTAGATGATTTTTAGGGTGATTATGTTGTTTATATATTTTTTAGGGTGATTATGTTGTTTATATATTTTTAGGGTGATTACAGCTTACGTTATGATTTCTAGGGCTTGAATAGTTGAAAATTAAAATTGAAACATTATGTTATGGAGCGATGAACTTATGTTATATAGAGAAAGAATTGCTTAAGAAATTAGTTTTAGATGATATTTTGGATAGATTTCAAAAAATGAAAACCCGTAGGGCGTCGACGTTTTAATTATGTTTGTAACAAGGTTTGACATGTTTTTGATGATTATATAAATTTAGTTTGATGTTCGTTTGTTTTACATGACCCGACCCGATACGAACCGATTTTTTTACTTATATACCTAGGGGCCTAAAATTTTTAAAAATGTTCTGTACCCCCATAAAAAATTCCTGGATCCGCTACTGTTTTAAACTAAACTGGTAAAATATTTCAAACACTCAACTAAAATGGCATTTAGCTGTTTTCTAAATATAGAGAATAATTTAGGATTATCATGGGAAATGACAGGAGATAAACGTGGCCTACTTGGATAGCATCATATCGGTATCTTGTTAAGAATAGGGTCCATGTGGCAATAGGCCATGCCTAAATAATAGTGTGTGGTGGACCTCACGGTAGGAGCTAAAAATCAATCGAAATGAAATGTGAGTGTATCATGACCATAGAATATGTCACGTGTGTCGTCTCCATCGACCAAATGAATATGATGTTTCTTACCCTTGTATGGAACTAGTAAATATCTCCATACGATACTACGGATCCAATTGTAAAGTAATTCTGATTTGTACAGTAAATATCCGAATCGTTTTTGAATAAAAATTACGTCAATATGTAGATAAACTGAAGATACAACAACAACAACAACCATACCCAGTAAATCCCATAAATAGCAAAGCTACTTATAGGGTCTGGGGAGGGTGGGATGTAGACAGACCTTGCCTCTATCCACAGGGATAGAGAGACTGCTTCCAGAGAGACCCTCAGCTCGAAAACGAACAACAAACTAACAAACCAACACACCAAGTCAAAGAATATAGAAAATAAGAAGTCCCCCATACCAAGAAATTGATCTGAGTGACACAATATAATGTAAATCATGTATAATAGCATGCATACAACATCATTTGGGCATAAACACAAGAAGGCAATCACCGTAAAAGTCCCTTAAAGAGTAAGAAAAACCTACCTCCTTAAAATACACCTAAGACCTTACTGCAATATCTCCTAGAAGTCCTTAACCCTAATCCTACGCCTCCACGAAGTCCTGTCTTGGACCATGTCCTCAGAAAGATGCAACTCTACTAAATCATGCCTAATCTGCTCATCCCATGTCAGTTTGGGTCTGCCTCTTCTTCTCCTCCCCTCGACAGTAAGAGTTTCCACTACTCTAACTGGTGCCGTCGTTTCCCTCCGCTTCACATGCCCAAACCATCTCAACCTCCCCTCCTTAATCTTCTCCGATATACTAGCCACTCCTAATCTTTCCCTAAAAACCTCATTTCTTATCCGATCTAACCTCGTGTGTCCACACATCCACCTCAGCATCCTCATCTCTGCTACCTCCATCTTGCGCGCTTGTGTCTTCTTGATAGCCCAACAGTCTGTTCCATATAGCATAGCGGGCCTGACTGCTACCCTATAAAATTTCCCCTTTAATTTAGTTGGGAACCTCCTATCGCACAGTACCCCACTGGCTGCCCCCCATCTACACCAGCCAGCCTGTATGCGATGGGTTACATCACTATCTATGTCACCATCTCTTTGTACAAATGACCCCAGCTACTTAAATCTAGTTACCTGCGGGACTAGTTGATCCTCAATGGTGATTTGGGTGTCATCGTCATCGGCTATACCACTGAAATCACAGTGTAGATACTCAGTCTTAGATCGACTAATCCTTAGGCCTTTGCCCTCTAAGGCTACACGCCACTCCTCTACCCTCGCGTTCAGGCACTGTTTAGTCTCTGTAATCAACACAATATCGTCTGCAAAAAGCATGCACCACGGAACTGTCATCTGAATTAACTTAGACAACTCATCCAAGACAACCGCAAAAAGAAAAGGGCTTAACGCAGACCCTTGGTGGAGTCCTACCTCCACAGGGAAGAAGTTTGTATCTCCTACAGGCGCGCGGACACTAGTTTCCGTTCTATCGTATGTATCCTTAATTATGTCTATATATTTCCCCGGTAGCCCTCGACCCTCCAAACTATCCCAAATCAGTTGTCGTGGGACAGTGTCATATGCCTTTTCCAAGTCGATAAACACCATATGTAAATCTTGCTTCTTCGCTCTATATTTTTCCATCAACCTCCTTAGAATATGTATCGCTTCTGTAGTTGACCTCCCTTTCATGAATCCAAATTAGAATATGTATCGCTTCTGTAGATAAACTGAAGATGTACATAAAAATAAGCACGGTAATGTATTATATATGCCCCAAGTTATTTGCGAAAGAAATTTAAGTCAAACACCAACTGAACTTATACCGACACGTACATAAAAATAAGTAAAAATTTATGTTTTTTTAAGTTAAAAATGGTACCGCGCGTTGCGGTGGCGCCGAAACCTAAAGTAAGTCGAATTTATAAAATCTAATGAAACATATTATATTTGACCTAACTTGTTGTAAAACAAAATTTACGTCAAAACATAGATCAACTCAAAACGTAAAAAAAAAAAGCAAAAAAAATATTATATTTGAGCATACCCATATTCAAAAAAAAGTTAATCAACTTTAATTTATACCGACACGTATATAAATATAAGCATGTAAAAATGATTATAAAGTTTTTAGAAAGTTGAAGGGTTGTAAGTACCAATATAGAATGTTGAAAGGTAAAAACTAAAATAAACAAAAACTTACTAAAAGACAAAAAAAATATAAAATTTTTAGAAAGTTGAAGAGTTGTAAGTGCCAATACAAAATATTAAAGGGTAAAGACTAAAATAAATAAAAACATACTAAAAAAACCCTTAAAAGATGGACCAATGGCCAGCTACCATGCAGCAGCATGGCCCTGGTCATCCCTCTTCTAAATGAAAATTTAAATACTCTTAATAAGCAAAAAAAAATTTTAAGCATAGTTGTACCTTGTGCTTTGAGGCTTTTTCAAAAAAAAAAAAAAAAAACTTGATTATTTACTTTTAACCCAAAGGTTTTTACCTTTTGCAATTTTAACCATATATAATTTGTTTTTTTAACTTTAACCTAAAACTTTTCATTATTTGCAATTTCACTTCACAACTTTTGTCCCCTATACTTTTCATCTTTCGAAACTTTTCGTTTTGCGTATAGTTATAAATTTTTCGAGTTAATACGACGCAACGTACGAGTGTGGTTCAACTTTTTTTTATTTTGTTCCAAATTTTGCAAGTTAACACAGCGCAACATGCATGTGTGGTTTAACATTTTTACATCTATTTTTTCATGTTTGACAGGTTCGTCCCAACACGCAGATCCTAAGTCGAGTCAGTGTTGGTGGTCGATGACGGTTGTGTGACATTGATATTATTTGACACCGTTTTACGCCCCACCGCAACGCGGGGTGTGCTTAATTCTAGTTAATTTAAATTTTATATACCATTTGGTATATTAATTTTCAAATATAACTTGGGACAAACTATATCTCTTGTTATCAGTATTACATGCTTGTCAATACATATGGGGCCCCTAACTAAACTCCGATATATGATTAACCGACACACCAATTTAATCCTCATATTGGTTAAGAAAATATTTTATCATGGCATTAGCAACTATCAGGTGTATGCCTACACCTCGTGCTTAAGTCGTGGCCACTTGCAATTAGGTGAGCCGTGGATATCCAGGACACGGTCGCATTAACCCCCAATGTTTAAGGTATCAAGCATACCGAATTAAAACGGGTTATTTGGATTTTGGACACATTGGTCATTGATCCCATACCCGACCAAGCGGTAATAATTTACCGTATCCCAAGCCTGTATAGGGAAAATTGGTTAACGGTATTTACTTGAGCTTAAATCTTTACAATCCAAAGATATTTATAAGTAGTTCCGTTTAAACAAAACAACTAACAAGGTTGCAATTTACTGGACGTCCTTAGTCTGGAATGAATGGAATAATGATCCATTAGAATGTTAACGGGTCTTTATTCAAGTTATATGACTTGGACCGGTTAACTAATAAATAAATCGATACAGTTCGCTAGATTAAGCCGAGATCGGATAGAATGTGGTTTGTTCCCTCATAAGTACTATGACTTGTATAATATGGGTCAAACGGTATTACATTCTGATTATAATTGATTTTGAAGGAATTTGACCCAATTCGGTTAACTTATATAAACTAAGCTATATAAGTCAATGGTACGCGCATAGGCGGCATCGGGTGATCGGATGAGTCAATATCAAGTTCATTATGCCAAAACATGTGTATTATATTACCACATCAGTTTACAATCCATATTACATGTTCATTATGGTTTAAAATCATTTTATGCGTAAAAGGGCATAATCGGCATTTTTAAGGCATAATATAAGAACCTGCATAAAACCCGACAAACGATATGATCAAATGGTATAACCTTATAGGGTTATTCCATACATTAATTAGATCATAATATAACTTCAAATCAGTAGCTAACTTAGCTTAAACGGGTCAGAATCGAAAGTCAAAGAAGAAGTCAAACTGCTTGACTTTCGGTTGCGAACCGAACTATACGCAGGAAATGACGGGTTGAGCATGATCTAACATGTCCTAATATGTTATACCAACTGATATAATCCCAAAAATTAATGTTTAGAAGTTCATTTAACTTAGAGTTAACTTCTATTTTGCTCCCTGTGATTTGGTCATTTTAACGGTTTTGCCCCAGTAGTTTAAAAATAGGCATTTTTCTCCCTGATTTTTCTAACTTAGCGTCATTTTGCTCCCCGCCTCTAACTCCATTTAAAAAAAATCCATTAACTAGAAGGCTATTTTGGTAATTTTATAGATAAAAGCAATGCCATGTAAGTCTTTTTACCTAAATAAACCTATAACTTGTTTATTTACATGCATAAAAGTAATTCTTTTCTGATCCCCCATCTTTCCAACCACTCTTTCTACCGGCCACCACCATCCAAAACCATCCACCACCACCTGCAACCACCACCTGCCGACCACGAGTACCGCGACTTTTAGCTAAACGTTTTAATTGAGTTAGAGCCAGGGAGTAAACTACCGAAATACCCCTACTTTTAATTGAAAGTTTTAACTGAGTTAGAGCCAGGGAGCAAATTGGCGACAAACTCGAAAGATCAGGGAGGAAAATGGCTATTTTTAAACTATTAGAGCAAAACTACTAAAATGACCAAACCACAGGGAGCAAAATGAAAGTTAACTCTTTAACTTATTTTCCGAAAATCTGTGTTTTGACTTTTATTTTAATATAACTTTCACCCATTATTTGACCAACTTAACATGATTCTTAGGAGGTGCCCTCATAGGGGATTATCACCTACCTTATTTCGATCACGTAGCATGATCGATTCGAATATTGGCTTGACCGTAATAGTCATAACTGAAAGTCAAAGCAAAAGTCAATTTGCTTGACTTTCGGCTAATAACTTAGCCTAGAAATGAAAAGAACTAGAAAAGAACACTTACAAGTGTTCAAGGAGAAGATTATAAACTCAGTGGGAGGCCTCTTTATGATCAGAAGCACTCCAAGAGTGAATTAGAAAGAAAGAGTGAAATGAGCAAGTTGGAATGATGCAGTTGCACCTCTATTTATAGTTGCACCAAGCTCATGAGATCATGCGAAGTGTTGGCAATCATTTCCTGATGTTAACAAGTCCCCATGATGTGTTTGAAGCAGGGAAAGTGTGGCATTTCGCAACATAGGTGACAGGAGTGTAGGCTGTCTTGGGCAGCAAGCATAAACTACCAGCTGCACCCCTTACGGACCGTAAGGTTCATGGCTTACGGTCCGTAAGGACCTAGCGCGCCCATGGTATTCAAATTCCTTACGGTCCATAAGGAACAATCCTTGCGGTCCGTATGGAACTGTTAGGAACAATATTATTTAATGCCTTACGGTCCGTAAGGCATATGCCTTGCGGCCTGTAAGGATCACTCAGAAGCCACAATTTGGCATTTTGTCACAATTGGTCCCTCCACATCCAATCTTTCACTATTTTACACACATGGTCCCTCTCGTCCAAACAATTTGGCATATTTGAGAGTTGGTTGAACACGTGTTGCCATATGATTTGATATAAAATTTTGAGGTGTTACACTTACCGAACGAGATTTCTTGTTCGTTCATTAAGAAAATGAACATGTTCATGAATTGTTCACGGACACTTACCGAACATAAACAAACGCAAGAACACAAACAAATGTTCATGAACATACATGAACACAAACGAATGTTCATGCATACAACAAATCCATATGAACATATATTCATTTTAGAATAAAATATGCATTTCTCATCACAAAAATCACAAAATATCCTTTTAAATTAAATAAGTACTTAATGCAGTTATCTGAACATAGTTGAGATAATTCTCATAAACATATCTAACACAAAAATTAAGAAGTTTCTCAAGCATAACTAGGATTTTGGCGGAGTCATAATGTATAACTAGGATTTCAAAAAATTTTAAAAACAAAAAACCGATAGAATAAATTTACAACATAAAAACCTTTACGTGAACAAACACAAATAGACATAAATGAACACATTACCAAACGTTCACGAACATAAACGAACGGAAGCATCCTCTGTTTGTAACGAACTTTCCGCCAAACAGTTCACAAACTGTTCGCTGAACGTTCAGTTCGTGTACATCCCTATCTATATATCTTCTATATAATAAATGAAACTCCTTAAAGACACGTGTCACTATCTGGTGACTCCTCATTTCTATTTCTTATTAATTATACATATTTTCTTTAATGCTTTTTTTCCCGCTTCTCTCCTGTTAAATAATAATATCTTCAATTTTTTTAATAAAACGTTTTTTATTTAAGAAAAAGTTAACTTTGTTCATAATACACTTTTATAAATAAAATATTTCTTTTTATTATTTAACCCGTATAATATGAATTATATCGTTTTATAAGAACCATTTATAAAATTATGAATTATATTGTTTTTATTATTCAACCCATATAATACAGAGAATATAACCTAGTAATGTTATAAAGTGTAAACCATCCTGGTTAGGCGGGCTATAATGAATATCTTGGCTAGGCAAGTCATCATATATTATGACGAGTTTTAGTTTGGTAAAATCTTATGGAGCATCTAAGTTAGGGAAGACCTTAAATGTAATAAATATCGGAACACAAGTTTTAAAAAGGGTTTAATTAATAAGTATAATCATCGACCACTATATGAGAAGGTTTGATAACTAAAATTGTTGTTTGACGTATGAAAACGTACATAAAACAATCATGTCTTGCATATGAGACATGGTGTAAATACAATATGTCCCATTGAACATATGTAAAGCTTGACCTCCTCTAATTGTAGCCGGTGCTATAATGATAGTACTTTAGCTCAAATGTGCTAACTCATGTAAATAGCATCATACACATCATGTAACACATGACTAGTCAACATTTTCATTGAATAATATAGAAGATGTATCAATTTTGCAACCTTTAGTAAAGATAGTCTTAGTGTTATCGTCTTTAAAGATAGTCTATAACTCAATGTTTTTAAATTTATAAACTAAGGGTTATTTTGTGAATAATATTTCTGAATGTGACTCATAGTCTAGTATTTTGTGACCTACAATGATTGAACCATGTGTTTCAAGGTGCATGTACCAAATTATAAGCCCCTTTACACGTTTTTCTCTTTTTCACAATGCAACCCATTGCTTATTATGTAAGCTAAAGATGGACTATGAGACAAATTTCTTACTTAAATTCTTATATGGCAATCTAATCGGTTAGCAATGATAACTCCGCATTTGATCAAGTATGTACATTGTTTGATGAACTTTACATCTGTCCTAAAAGTTTTAATGAGTTTGTTCATCAAATTAGGTTTTGTAGTTTGGAACGAGTATGCTTTGTTGTGAAAACGTGTATCTGAATTCGTATGTAAAACAAACCAAAGACTTTCTTTATATAGGTAGGGAACGACCTTTATGCTTATTGATATGACAACTTTTTATAAAAGAGCATGTCAGTGGTAAAGCGAGTTGGCAAATATTCATTTACCATCAGTAGTAACGTGTGGTAGCTAGAAAATTCTATAGTGGTTAAAGCCAGTAATTTAGTTATGAATGTCTGGGCTCCTAATACACACTTATTGCTAGTAGTTCAAGTTATTTCTGGTCATAATCGTTTTTAATAGCGCAAGTTACTAGGACCACAAGTTGTGGCGGAGCTTGAACGAAAAAACAGTGGTGACTGGACTCTCGAAATCCAAATTAGTGGGGGTCAGACTTTTAAAATCAAATATTTTACACTACGAAAAAAATTCGGTAAAACTAACACTATGGGCGAAAATCGGGAGAGGTCGGGGCACCCCCAGGCCATCAAGATGCTCCGCGACTCCCCACAAGTTACTATTGACAACTATTAGAATTAATTCAGTAACCTTTTCCTTTGGACCTTACTTGGGACCCAACCCCTAAACCATCATTTCGTCTATGCCTAAATAAGAATAATCTTCAACAAGCATATATTACATCGAATGTAAGGGCATTTAAAATATTACAACACGATGCAATAACCGTTTAACACCATACCCTTGCATCACAAAAGAACAAGAATTGATAGGAATCCCGAATTGCATTACAATGTTCATTTTGGTGATTTCAATCGTCTCGCTAAGTGGAAGGGGGTATGCAAGTTCATAGAAAGCGTGGAGAGCTGTGTAGGATGAAGTGTGCATTTTTTCTTTCGGTAGAGGTAGATAGTGCATGATGTTCTTGGTTTGTAGTGATAATAATGTCTATCGTTGTTTTTTAGAAGGACCGAGTACGTTACAAGCATTGGTCATTAGTGCCAAATTTCTTACAATCTCATATTCTAAGTCATAAAGATTCTATCACTAGGGATCGCTAGAACAAAACTTCCTAATATGCTATAATTCAGACCAAACTAGAAGCTTTGAAAGCATGCATGTTCAACATTAACCCTCTTAACCGGCTTCTCTTACTTGAAACCATGCACGACCTTTCAAACCCTCAATATATCGTGTAATGACCAAGACTTGCTTTTTGGATGAAAGAGTATACCTCATGCTCGTGAAGTCGTGATCAAGGACACGAAACAACACAAATTGCAAAAGAGAAATATAGAGTATGAAATGTCAAAGAATCAAAGTCATAATGAAGAATCCTTAATGCCTACTAATATAATATCTTTTAGGTTTTGAGTTCGTTTCTTTCGTTAGGGTAACCCATCATGAATATATGGGGTATGGTCCTAAAAAGCCATGCAAACCGTCTACCAAGTCGTGCATGGGACCATACTCCTAATTTAACAAGCGGTTCAATTTCAGACTCGCGCGGGTTACTTCACCAAAGACTGACCTCGTGCGACGTCCAAACATGAAAGAACACCGACTTCAACACTTAGCATTCTGAATTAGAGCCTTGAACCACCCATACCCTGCGCGGGCTGGTTACGTGTTCAGCAAGGGTCACGCAAGACTATGGCGCAGGGCCACTTCAGAAGACATAAAGGTACAAGTGGCAGAAGAAAGGGGCCAATCCGCGTCCTCCAGGCTCTGCTCAATCGTGCTCCTCGATCGTCTGACGTGCAGGAGACAGAGAGTACACAAGGACGCCTACGTGGCACCAATCACAGGGCAGAGACACCTGCAAAAACGATCTCCACTTACCTGCTGATGGCAGAGGGACAACAAGGCCGACAACAGTGACACGTGGCTCCATTCATGGTACGCCAGCACCGGAGAACTTCTAGAAGCCACTAACGGTCGACGCCAGTGAGACAAAGAGCATATCCTCTAAGTTGTCGCCTTACGGCCTAAGGCCCATCAGCCCATCTCCTCTTACACCTCTCCGACTATAAATAGAGACCTCAGTTCACAGGTTAAACATTCTATTCCCTCTACTCTCAGTCTTTGCACACTTTAATCTCCTCAAAACAGTTACTTATCCTCACGCCGGAGTCTGGTTAAGAGGGAAACCCCCATATTCCCCTCTTAATGAGCTAACGGTGTTCTGTTTTGCAGGATTAACGGATCATTAAGAAGCTCAGAAAGTGATAAGAAGATTAACCCTTATGGTAGAAACATAAACCAAACTAATCAACCCTAAAATTAGTTCCGTGTTTCTTCATTGGCGCCCATCGGTTTTTGCAAATCGCTTTCATCTTCTTTTTCTGAGTTTTCTAAGTTGTTTTTCCTTCGATCATGGCTGGTCAAGGAATCATTCCTAATTTTGGTTTTGGAACAAACTCTAATGCAGTGTTGGGGAGGACAATCAAAACGTCCAAGCCCAACATGTAGAAGAAATCGGTGAAATCGAAGTAACCAACACTGGGGGACCCCGTGCGAGCATCACTCGCATCACTCAGACGGTAACCCCAGGAAACAATGGTGCTGGACCTTCAAATCCGGCTCCACCTCAGAACATTTCGGCGCTATTAGGGCTACCTGAAGGCGAAACTCCAGCCTCTTGGTACGCCAAGCAAATTGCCACCATCAATGTTGCGTATCAATCTTTGAGCGCACAGTAAGCAGTCTTACAAGCAGAACCTTCCTTGGTTACACCTCAGGGTCAGAGTCAGGTGGCGCGCTAGATACCCCCACAGCAAAACCTCCAAGGAAGAAGTAACAGACCTCCCCCCACGAGAAGGCTAAGCGTGCATGAGACGCGCGACACTCGGGGAGAGACAAAAAGCTATTATGACCATCCGTCAAATGTCCAAAGAGGCCCAGTTCAGACCCGGCTTGGGCCGCACAACTTGAACAATGAATGGGATGACACAGACCCTAACGACCCAACTTGGCAAGACGACGAAGGGTCTTCAGTCTTCAACCACTTACAGAGGAACCATGAATATTACAAACCAAGGCAGCACGTCGAATACAGCGAAGAGGCAGAGCGAGACTTCCGCCTCGCCTATCGGCCAACTGAAGCTGCAGAACATTCAAAGTTCATCCCAAAGATTGCTCTAGTGCCACTATCAAGAGAAAAATTGCCTCCAACAGT
Organism: Helianthus annuus; assembly: GCF_002127325.2. Lineage (NCBI taxonomy): Eukaryota > Viridiplantae > Streptophyta > Magnoliopsida > Asterales > Asteraceae > Helianthus > Helianthus annuus. The sequence continues at coordinate 114,757,995 of NC_035448.2, read as the reverse complement.
TGGAACGTTTAATGGGCTGACTGATCCTGATGATCACGTTAGAGTATTTACAAGCGTTGGTTGCATGGGAGGATGGAATATGCCTATATGGTGCCATCTGTTTATCCAAACTTTCACAAGGGCTGCTCGCGCCTGGTTTGACAGCCTCCCACCAGGAAAGATCAAGTCGTGGGTTGATTTCAGAACACAGTTTGTAAACCACTTCAGTCAGCAAAGACGTTACTAGCGCGACACAGCTGAAGTAACAGACATTTGGCGAAGAGAGAACGAAGGTTTAGAAGATTTCATCACTCGCTTTAATAAGGAGTGTTTTGAAATCGGTGGTGTAAGCGAATAACACATGCGCGCTCACTTCAAGAAAGCCATTCGCTGTGATAGCCTCATCAGGACTATCACGGGAAAAGATAGAATGCCCAAGGAATGGGATAAGCTCATGGAAGCTGCGAAGATAGTCGCGCAAACTGAAGAGTCATTGGCCGGTCACAAGAACTCTTACACTGAAGATAGATTTTCCAAAGGAAGCTCGCGCGATAACAACAGGCGCAACAAGGGCAAAAACCCTGGATGGAAAACCAGCCATTCCAGCAGTTATGACGAACGACCTCGATACAGAGAAGACGCGCGAGGCACTATTGATCGCATTGGTTATCGGAAGGCAGTCAGGAACGAGAATCGAGAAAAACCCTGGACTCCGCTCATAAAGACACCAAAAGAGGTGCTCATGATGGAGAACCATGATTTTAAGGCTTCCAGGCCTATGACGAACAAGAAGGGGCAGGACCCCAACTTGTACTGCGACTTCCACAAGGATACAGGCCATCTGACAGATGACTATATCAGCTTAAGGCAAGAAATCGAAAAAGCATTGAAAAGCGGAAAGCTAAGCCATCTGGTAAAGAACGTGCGCAAAGAGACACGTCAGATTCAGCGCAATGATGACGGAAGAGAGAAAAAGGTTAGACGCTTGGAAACACACATGGTCAACGGACCAAGATATAGCGCAAGAGATAAAGGCAAGCGACCTTTCGAACCGACATGGCAAGAGCAACAGGTCATCTTCCCGGTAGTATGTGGGGGTCCATGCGCCCCGTCGTCATTACCGGTATTATTGGGCACTACGAAACAGAATACGTATTCATTGATCCGGGAAGTACAACGGATATCATCTATGAGCAATGCTTTAATCAGTTTGACGATGAAGATAAAGCGAGACTTGAGCCAGTCGACTACCCTCTGTCAGGATTCTGCAACGAAATGGTCTTCCCACTAGGCCAAATCAGCTTCCCCGTCATGCTGTCTGACGGGAAGCATTCAAGAACAAAAATTGTCAACTTCATGGTGATACCTGTCAAATCAAGGCATGATGTTTTGATTGGGAGAGAAACCCAAGGAGAGTTGAACATGGTAACCTCCACACCCCACTCAGCCATCGGGTTTCCAACTGAGACGGGTGTGGCGATCATATATGCAAAGAAGGAGGTAATGTCGACAGAGGATGCGCACCCAACCAAAGCGGCGAAAGTTTCAACAACTGAACCAGAAAAGTGGGTCTTAAATCGCAAATACCCAGAGCAAACGGTGACGATAGGCCACGCGATCTCACCAAACATCAGAACGCACCTCAAACAACTTTTGTTCAGGAATATGGACATTTTCTCCTGAACTCCGGCAGACATGACTGGTGTCCCGCGCGACGTTAACGAGCATTTTCTGAACACTTATCCCTCCGTTGAACCAAAAGTACAAAGAAGGCGCAGCTTAGGAGCGGATAAGACCAAAGCAATGAATGAGCAAGTCTGTGAGCTATTAAAAGCAGGAATCTTAAGAGAGGTGTGCTATCAGAGTTGGGTGGCAAACCTCGTGATGGTGGAGAAGTCGAATGGAGGATGGAGAATGTGCGTCGATTATACCGATCTCAACAAGGCATGCCCTAAAGACTGCTACTCTTTGCTTGAGATCGATAAAAAGATAGACTCTCTCGCACCATACAGATGGGAATGTTTCTTAGATTGTTACAAGGGGTACCATCAAGTCCAAATGAAGCTTGAGGACGAAGACAAGACAGCTTTTCAAACTGACCTCGGAATCTTCTATTACACGAAGATGCCGTTCGGTCTCAAAAACGCGGGCGCAACATACCAACGTCTGATAGATAAAATCTTTGCTGAAGATATTGGGAAACACATCGAGGTTTACATTGATGACCTCGTAATCAAAAGTCCTGAGGAAGACCAGATGTTAAAGGATATAGAGAAGACTTTTAACTCCTTGCGAAGCGTGAATATGAAACTGAATCCAGCCAAATGTTCCTTTGGTATGGAGGAAGGCAAATTCTTGGGCTTCGTGGTCACAAATGGCAGCTTTAGAGTTAACCCAGAAAAAGTTCAAGCCATGGAGCGAATGCCGTCACCTCGAACAATCAAAGAAATGCAACGATTGGCCGGCCGTCTAGCCGCGCTTAATCGATTTCTATCAAACCATGCAGCAAAGTCATACCCTTTTATCAGCACTCTGCGCAACTACGTAAAAAAGCAAGAATTCAAATGGATGCTAGAGGCAGAAACCGCATTTCAGCAGATGAAAGAATGTTTGATAAAGCTCCCTACTCTGACCGCGCCGTTTGAAAAGGAACCACTCATCCTGTACTTGTTCTCTTCGGACAAGGCAGTTGGGCCGGTATTATTGGTGGAGAGAGATGGAGTTCAGACTCCAATATATTACGTCAGTAGGGTGCTTACCGATCCAGAAACGAGATATTCAACAATGGAAAAGTTGGTACTTGCGCTGCTACACGCCTCTAGAAGGCTGCGCAGATACTTTACAGGGCACGTGATTATAGTACTCACCAACTTTCACATCGGCACAATATTGCAAAAACCAGAGACGTCTGGGCGGTTAGCAAAATGGGCGATCGAGCTAAGGGGCCACAACATTTTGTACAGGCCGCGCCCAGCCATCAAGGGTCAAGTTCTAGCGGATTTCGTCACAGAAGTCCCAGTGGATAAAATCAAGGATTGTGAGATTGTTGAGACTCCCGTAAAAGACACGTCCCATGAGTTATGGTTGTTGTACACTAATGGGGCCTCAAACGAAGATGGCGCAGGAGCTGGATTGCGTCTTGTGAGCCTTGAGAAGCATGAATTTACATACGCCATCAAGTTGGATTTCAAGAATACCAACAATGAGGCGGAATACGAGGCATTCTTGGTAGGCTTGCGCCTCGCCATAAAAATGGGAGCTCAAAATCTGCGAGCGCATGTTGATTCACTCTTGATCGCCAGCCAAATCAACGGACTATACGATGCAAAGGGCGAAGTTATGGCTTTGTACTTAGATCAAGTAAAAGAGTTGTTTCAACAATTCAAGTCCTACAAGGTAGTGCATATTAATCGCTCAGAGAACAAACCAGCAGACGCCTTGAGCAAGCTCGCGTCAACTTCTTTTCAGTATCTCGCCAAAGATGTAAGAATCGAAGTACTAAAAAACCCGTCGGTTCTGCTGCGTCAAGTGAATGTGATAGAGATAGGGCAACCATCTTGGATGACCCCTATAATCCAGCATTTGCAAGAAGGAATACTCCCTGAGAACAAAACAGAGGCAAGGAAGATTCAGCACAAAGCCTTGCATTACGAGATGAATGGTGGTATCTTGTACCGAAAATCCTTCTTGGGGCCACTATTGCGCTGCGTGGACCCACAAGATGCGAATTACTTGATTAGGGAGATTCACGAAGGAATCTGCGGCATCCATGCGGGCCCACGCATGGTTGTTGAGAAGATTATAAACGTTGGATACTACTGGCCAGGGATGCACATCGACGCTCTAAAGGAGCTGTGCAAATGCGACTCCTGTCAAAGGCACTCCCCAAAAACCCTGCGCCCGAAAAACGATCTTATCCCTGTATCCACTGCCTGGCCTTTTTAGCAGTGGGGGATTGATATGGTGGGACCTTTCCCCGAAGCTCCTGGTGCCGTCAAGTTCATAATCGTGACCGTCGATTACTTTACTAAGTGGGTGGAGGCCAAAGCACTCGCTTCAACAACTGCAATGATGGTGCGCAAGTTCATCTGGGAACACATCATTTGCAGGTTTGGTCTCCCACTCAAAATTGTAACTGATAACGGCACCAACTTTGCTTCTGAAGACCTTCAAAAGTGGATGAAAGAGATGAACATCGAACACACTTTCTCATCCATTGCGCATCCTCAGGGAAACGGGCAAGTAGAAAGTGTTAACAAGAGTATCGTTGAAGGGATAAAAGCCCGACTGGGCACAAAGAGAAGAGGCTGCGTAGATGAGCTCCCAAGCATCCTGTGAGCTCATCGAACCATGCCGAAAACAAGCACCGGCGAAATCCCTTTCAGCCTAGTCTATGGCTCAGAGGCGGTTATCCCAGCCGAGATTGGCCTGCCCTTATCGTGCTTGACAGCAGTCAATGCAATCGATAACGAGGCAGAGCATCGTCTTGACTTGGATTTACTCGAAGAAAGGCGCGAAATTGCGCGAATTAAAGAAGCCAAGTACAAGACACAGTTGGAAAGGTATTACAATGCAAGAGTGCGCATTTGTACCTTCACTCCAGGAGAGTATGTCTTCAGAGACAATGAAGCTTCAAATGCTGAACGCCTAGGAAAGCTAGCACTCAAACGGGAAGGCCCATACTTAATACACAAGGTGCTAGGGAAGGGGGCATACAAGTTGCGCACTCTGGATGGATACATCATCCCGCGCACGTGGAACACGCAACAACTACGCAAGTGCTATATGTAACTACTCTTGACCTTGCGCCTCTACTCACTCATGCTGGCCACACGCCTTTTTAATTTCCTATGTTGGCTAAACGCCCTTTATGTTACTTACATGCGATGTATGTTGGCCTAAGCGCCTGTTTCTTAATCAATGAAAGCATACGACTTATGTTTTCTTTTATCTTGACGACTTCTACGTTACAAATGCATGTTAAACTTTTGATTAGCACGAAAACACTTCAGTAAATTACGAGCTCTTGAGTTATGCCTCCAAGGTCCTCCGCGAACATAGCGCGAGACCGGGCAGTTACACTCGCACAAGAGCCACACTTACATTTATTCGCGCTAACTTAACCAAAGTTTCTAACAACAGTGCAATAATTGTAACTGGACAAAAAGAAAGCAAATTTAAACATCATATTCATCACGCGCAATAGTTACATAGAAACAAACTATTATTGATTTAATTCAAAAGAAGCGCGACCGCGCAACGGGTTACATTTAACATTTAAAAATAAAATTACAAGGCACAAAGCCTATCAACGCTATCTATTCATTGTCATCACCATCACCATCGCCATCGCCATCACCATCACCATCATTTCCAGCTGGCTATTCATCAGACAATTCCACGGTCACTGGAGGGTCGAGAATCTGCTTCAACCATTGGCACCAATCGTCATTCTCCAGTGCCTTAGCGACCAAATCCATCACAGGCAGTGATAGATGATCATAAGCATTTTCAGCGCGAGCCAACTCAGCATCAGCCTGATTGGTCACTGAGCAATGACTAGTATCAAACTCTTGTCCAAACGCCTCTTCAACATGCTGCGCACACTCTAGATAACCTCCACGGTGACCAACCGCGCGTGAAGCATCTATAAGAGCAGCAACAACTCCATTGTAACAACCCGCACTTTCGTGCGTTGTTACTACTCGTTACACTCGTTACGCCTAGCACCAGAGATTCAGATCATAATGTAACTATATCAGGTACATCGCTATATCGAAGTATAATCAAATAACTACGCATATTCTATCACTATTACAGAGCTATTTTCATAAATAAAAACACTCACGATGATGTTGAGTGAGGGCTTAATCAACCCTCCTCGATAACCATGAGGTGTCAAAACGTAATCAATCAACGCTAACGAAGACTATCGGGTGAGTACCATGTCTCCAGCCATCGTGACGATGACGGCCATACGAGCAAGTAGTACCCCGATAATCATTGTGGCTCATCACATCGAAGAACGCATTCGAAGGCACGCGTAACTCGATCATCGCACCGAATATTGAATATATAGATACGTATGTACGACCCTTTTGTGATTAATTATAATAAATAAATAAAAATATAAATATATGAAAATGTGACCCAAACTATCGCAACGTACCAAAAACGAGGATCGAAAGGCCTCCGTACGGATGGGCCAGCCGATCGGACGGGCCAGCCGATCGGACGGGCTAGCCGAACGGCTGGGCCAGCCGATTCGACGGGCCAGCCGAACGGCTGGGCCCTCGATCGGACAGGCCAGCCGAACAGCTGGGCCAACCGATCGGACAGGCTAGCCGAACGGCTGGGCCGGCCGATCAAACAGGCCGTCCGATCCAGGCCAACTTACCCTCCTTTTCCTTCTTCCTTGCCTATAAATACCCCTCATTCACCTCCAACATACTTGTTGTCACTGTTGCTGCTCGACCAGACGTTCCAACCCCTTTATCTCTCGATTTCTCGCGATTCTTGTAAGTTTTCAACTCACATCTTGTACTTCTTTGATCTATATGCACTCCTCCACCTTTCTACCTTTAAAATCTCCACTTTTAACCATGAAATCTCTGGATTTTGGGCATTTTAGGGTGATGTCACGATGGAGTTCTTATGAACTTCAAGAGTGATGTCATCCTATGAAGAACGACCCGGATCCGAGTGGGTTCCATACGTTTTTTCATAGATCTCGTCTAAAACTATGTTTTCTAATCAAGAAGTTATGTGATTTCCATGGATTTGAGATGTTTTAAAGATGATGTCATCATGAGTTCACAAGAACTTCAAAGAGTGGCCTCATTTTTACCATAACCAGCTCGAATCTAAGTGACTTCACCCATCTTATAATAAATCTCATCTAGATCTACGTAACCTAGCCAAGGTGTGTATTCGGGATAAAACATGAGAAAAACCATCAAGAATGGCCAGATCTGATGGAACGAGGTGGTTCCCGGCCGTTAGAACGGGTCGGATTTGATGGGGCTTCAGTGGTTTAACGCGATGACACGCCACTTCAGTCAAATCACCTGAAATCTTTTCAAAACCCATCAAGTGTGACATGATCAGGACGATGGAACGAATTGCTGTTCGATCAGACTACTGTCCGATCGAACAGTAACCAAGGTTCAACTGACCGATCGGACCACATGTTGACCGATCGGACAGCATGTTAACCGATCGGCTAGCATGTTGACCGATCGGACAGTATGTTAACCGATCGGCTAGCACGTTAACCGATCGGACAACATGCTAACCGATCGGACAACTTGTTGAACGATCGGGCAACGTGTTAACCGAACGGATAGCATGGTAACCGATCGACCCACATGTCCAGCTGACCGAACGAGCCCAAGCATCAATGTCCGAACCAATTTCGGTTATCTCGCCACTATCTAACGCGTTATTCACCGCTTAACAATCTGTAACCAGGATAACTCAGACGCACTCTCAACCAAGCTGTGTTTACTTGTCTAATACGCACTGTGAGTATACTTGACCCCTTTTTTATCGAATTTTGGGTGTAACATACGTTCCTTATAAATCGAACTCATCGACGAATTATTTAATCAGTCAATTTATCACTTGCGAATAACTGTTTGCATAGATATACGTGATGCTAGTTACATATGTGCTAGGACTTATACTCGTGATGTCCCACCACGACTAGTATAGTACTATTGCGCCCGACGGGGTCTAGTTATGCCATCGAAGAATCGAGCATCGAGGACCTAGCTGGTAGTATCAGTTTTGTGAGTATATATGTCGTGTATTACGTTTATGCATGTGGAAATTCGCAGCATTTTTAATCTATTATACTATTACATATCAAACCTGTATACTCGCCAATACTTTTGTATTGACAATATTTTAACGTATGTTGCAGGTTTAGTTGAAGTCTTCATCAAATCAAGCTAGGAAGTCTAGAAACTCACCTAAAACCTAGGTTGTCGGATTTGAATTGTTCGAGAGGACAAGAAATCTGTGATGACTTATGTGATTGTATTATTTGTTAGTATGGGATAACGAATGTAATAAATATTATCGCAATATAGTTGTTATGGATTCTCTTGAGCAATCTGATTTCGCCTAGTGCCGCGCCCCGATGATTCCGCCATTGGTTGGGGTGTGACAGATTGGTATCAGAGCCATAACTATAGGGAATTAGGCAAGACTCGACCTAGTCCGGGTCGATGTCTTAGAAATTGACCTAGTCTATAGTCTAAGCACCCACAGGCTGACTCGTATGAACCCAGTAGGGTTTGTATTGCGCCTACCTGATGCTTTCGATCGAAATAGCAAAAACTACGACTTTGTGTGAACCCCGCGCACTACAGCTTCACACGAAGAAGCCCTTCCTAAGGCTGAAATACTACTTAGCCTTTCCTAAGGCTGACACAATACACATGTTTTCAAAAATACTCGCATCTCACAACTGAGTGATCCAGTCGAGATCAGGTGTGAAAACCGATAACTCTCGATAGGATTTCTCACTCAGCGCATTTTCCAGCACGAGAATCTTTCGTTGAGTTAAGAGTAACATCCATACCTCGACAAAAGTCTCCATTTCGAATTTCTACATGAACTCTCGGATTTATTCGATGAGCACAACCACAATTAGGGACGAAACTGTTAAGTCAGGGGTGAAACCCGTACCTTAACAAACCGTTCCACTCTCTAAAATGGGTTTTGAAAAGCTCCCACCAAGGACTCGACCACCACAATGACTCGAGCCACGCGATGAGTAGGAGGACGAATGCCATGAGCTGCATCCCAGTGGAAGCATAAGTCTCCAAAGTCAACGCGCGTGCACGAACTTGTTGGGTTTGATTGGGATACCTTGGGTAGTCGACGCCTAAAACACCTGAGTCACTCCGAGTATTTTGCTAAGCCTATGACTCGCCGATTTTACGTTATATGTGCTTATTTTCCGATTGTCAATTTTCGCTCCTTGTTTTACAAAATGCACAACTCGCACAGCCATCGTAATCCAAAAGAGAGACCGAATGTTCGCAACAAAACTAATGTCTAATTGCCTGCTTTTCTCTCGCATTCTCTCTCTCAACGCGTCCTCGCGCATTCTAAACCATAATATATGTGTGTATATAAACTACAACTATCTATATCTAAGTACAACCAAATCATTGTGTGAGAGTCTAGGAAGTTTCTTGTCTCCTATGTGAAATCTATTTATATTGCACGTTACAAGTTTCGATCGCGCTCAATCGCATCGTAAACTCAAAAATCATTATGATCGAATCTCATTCCCAGATCTCTCTCTGTCTAGATACCTTCCAACAACTCCACCTCGAGACGAACAGCTAGGAGGAGAGCCAAACGAAGCGCCGATAAAAGGATTGCCTCGCTTGTGACCAAGGAAGTGGTCAAGCTCATTCCTCAAATTGTCGCTCAAGTGCACTCTCTCAGCAACTCTCGAGCCTCGAAGGACTCTAAGACGGAAGCGCCGCAATCTACTTTTCTCTACAAACACTTCAAAGCCTGTGACCCGATGGAATTAACAGGTGAAGGAGGTGTGACCCAACTACTCCAGTGGTTCGATTCAATCGAAGTTACCCTTCGTCAAAGTGGGTGTCCCGATAGTTTCTGTACTACTTGCGCTACCGGAGCATTTCAATCGCGAGCACTCGACTGGTGGACCGCTGAACGTAACAAACGTGGGATCTCCGCAGCTTACGCCCTCTCTTGGGATGAGCTGAAGGAACTCATGAGGGGAGAATACTGTCCTCCTCACGAAGTCCAAAAGCTAGAAAACAAATTTTGGGAAATCAAGCAAACCAAAGGTGACAATGCTGGCTATACCGCAAGGTTCAAGCAGCTTAGTACAATCTGCCCAAGTCAAGTCAACACTTCAGAAAAAGCCATTCCAAAGTACATCCGCGGCTTGCCTGAGTGTGTGGGTGATTTTGTCGAAGCTGCAAGACCTGCTACCATCGAAGAAGCTAACCGCTTAGCCGCAGAGATAAACAGCAAGCGAGTCTTGGACGGATTCTTCTCCAAGAAGTCTGTCAAACAAGCTCATCAGGCAATCTTCATCAACTCTTCTGACGATTCTTCCAGTGAGTCTACCAATGAGCCTTCTGAAGATTCCCCTGACGACGTCTCCGGCGAATCATCAGACGAATCCGCCGACGACACTGTATCATCTCAGGAAGCACAACCTAGTCGCAAACGAAAGACTGTGAGCCCAGACTCTTCGACAACTGGACTGTCGCAACCCGAACCCCTCCGAGCAGTCCCAGTTCAACTGAAGCGCGCCTACAACGGAGCTCATCCCCTGTGCTTCACGTGTACGTATCATCACCCGCCAGAAGAAAATTGTCGCTATTGCACAAATTGCGACTGGTATGGTCATCATACGCAACACTGCCGCGCAGGACCGCAGCTTTGAGGAAATTCAGCAACAACTGCAGCCTCCGCAGAAGTTCCCTACAACAACGCTACTTTATTTCTAATGTTGTTGTAATAATACGACTTATCGCCGTCAAATTCTTTTATGTGTGGAACTTGTTTCATCTATCGTCGCATGAGGATTCTATTTCTCTTATACTCGCGCACCATCTAAACGCTAGCACTATGAACTATACAATGTATTTTACCCTTACAACACTCTTAGAACGAGGTACGATAGACGTGCAAGGAACAACTAATCGCGGGTGCACATGGGATTATTTTGATCAGTGCACGGAGATCGTAGTAAAATTCTAATGGTGCCATAACGTTAAAAGCATGGTCAAGCGTGGTGGATACGCCGCTGGTACTTCCTATATATAGGCATCTTGGCCATGTCAACAAAGCGTGACACCAAATCACGGGGCATAAGTAGTAGGGATAACGTAAGGTGTGCTTTACCATACTACCGAAGTTTCGTGAAGAAAGTGCCATGTGGAGTTGGACGTTATTAGACCTATTATATTATAATGGTTATTTTCGACACACTACAAATCGATCGCAAGGCGTAACAAAACTAAATCGCATCACTATGAGACTTCTCGTAGGTCTGCGAACGCAACGCAATTGCCACATCGATGGACATAGGTAAGTTCACCCCGAAGAGCAATTGGAGCAACGCAAGACTGGTCGTAAGTCTATAACGCAACTCAATCGCAGTTTTGCTAGATCTATCTCGCAATCTAAATCATTCGTTATATGGCTCGAAATCGAAATCGCATCTTGTGGTTATCTCGCAATCTCTATCACTGGTTATTGACTATTGTGTGAACCTCTATCGCTTGGTGTGGATCGCTTATTGCGAATCGCTAGACGAGTATCGAAAATCACTCGCCGCTTTTCGCTTTAACGCATTTCGCGCCTATCCTATCACCTCGATACTCTTATCGCGTACCGCTATCGCTTATCGATGTTCGTGTCATCTGTGTTATGTTAGCACGCACGACCCCGCTTCACGAGGCAAACTAATAGGGCTGTGGCATGGTGGTGTTTTAACCATATTAGCGGACCTTCGTGGAAAAAGGCCATGCGGGCTAATGTTAGTTAATGTTTGTGGTGTATTCAACTCAATCGAATCGCATATCGCTCGCAACGCAACAATTGTCGCTTATCAATTATTAGGGTTATATTGCTTATCGCTATTCAGATCATCGATTATCGCTTGGGAATCATCACAGTTGTGTAGCATAAGGGTACATGACATCACTCCACGAGACAAAATTAATATGGGAAACGTGTTGTTTGCCATCTTAGCAACTCTCGTAGAAACATGCCATGTGGGTTTATGTGGAAGCAAATCGAAATCGCATTATTCGCAGTCAAAATCGCGTCATTCGCCATCCCTTATCAATCGTCGTCTATCTCAACGCGCCATATCAATGTTTCGTGTCATCGAACTACTCGCACTCGTTATCGACACTTGGTTTGCATCCGACTCGCTTCTATTTAGGACTAGGTCTAGCATCCTGTCGCTTGGTTCGAGGGAATGAAATTCTATCTGTGTCTTATCGGCACGCGTGACACCGCCTCACGAAACAGAGGTAATATGGGCAAAACATGGTGGATACGCCGCTGGTACTTCCTATATATAAGTGTTTTAATCATATTAACAAACTTTCGTGGGAAAGTGCCACGTAGGGGCTCAATGTAAATTATTTTTCTGTACTGTTAAAGAAAACCAATTTTTATAAAATTTTGTTAAAACCGTTGGACAAGTGAAATTTTCTTACGACGTGGAGGAAGCATCGAATCAGTTTAGCTCCATGCCCAATGGAAGTTTCATAAGTCCAGTTTTCCTTAAAACTTTTGCAACGACAAAAAGAAATCTACCCGAAAACGATGGTTCGACAATCGAGTTTCAGCTCGAACCCCCGTTATAGGAGAGTTTTTCTTTTATTAAACTAACAAAGACCCTTCCCATAGCGCTGGTGCGGACATCGATGCAGTTAACGCCGCGCCATGGGGAGATTTTCTTAAAGCATCTTCGAAGATTAACCGACTATCTGAAAATTTAAAACGCTATGGAATCGCTATTGTGTGTGTTATCGCTTTTGGTTGTTCGAATCGTATATTCTCACCGCTCTCGCTCGTTAAATCTTAATCGATCGCTCGCTTATCCTGACGCTTTTAATCGCTACTCGCATTCGCCTCAAATCTTACGACCCTACTGGTGGATTAATTTCGGGACGAAATTTCCTAAAGCAGGGGAGACTGTAACAACCCGCACTTTCGTGCGTAGTTACTACTCATTACACTCGTTACGCCTAGCACCAGAGATTCGGATCATAATGTAACTATATCAGATACATCGCTATATCGAAGTATAATCATTTAACTACGCATCTTCTATCACTATTACAGAGCTATTTTCATAAATAAAAACACTCACGATGATGTTGAGTGAGGGCTTAATCTACCCTCCTCGATAACCTTGAGGTGTCAAAAAGTAATCAATCAACGCTAACGAAGACTATCGGGTGAGTACCATGTCTCCAGCCATTGTGACGATGACGGCCATACGAGCAAGTAGTACCCCGATAATCATTGTGGCTCATCACATCGAAGAACGCACTCGAAGGCACGCGTAACTCAATCATCGCACCGAATATTGAATATATAGATACGTATGTACGACCCTTTTATGATTAATTATAATAAATAAATAAATATAAATATAAATATATGAAAATGTGGCCCAAACTATCGCAACGCACCAAAAACGAGGATCGAAAGGCCTCCGTACGGATGGGCCAGCCGAACGGCTGGGCCAACCGATCGGACAGGCCAGCCGAACGGCGGCTGGCCCAGCCGATCGGACAGGCCAGCCGAACGGCTGGGCCAACCGATCGGACAGGCCAGCCGAACGGCTGGGCCAACCGATCGGACAGGCCAGCCGAACGGCTGGGCCGGCCGATCGAACGGGCCGGCCAACTTGCCCTCCTTTTCCTTCTTCCTTGCCTATAAATACCCCTCATTCACCTCCAACATACTTGTTGTCACTGTTGCTGCTCGACCAGACGTTCCAACCCCTTTATCTCTCGATTTCTCGCGATTCTTGTAAGTTTTCAACTCAAATCTTGTACTTCTTTGATCTATATGAACTCCTCCACCTTTCTACCTTTAAAATCTCCAATTTTAACCATGAAATCTCTGGATTTTAGGCATTTTAGGGTGATGTCACCATGGAGTTCTTATGAACCTCAAGAGTGATGTGATCCCGTGAAGAACAACCCGGATCCGAGTGGGTTCCATACGTTTTTACATAGATCTCGTCTAAAACTATGTTTTCTAATTAAGAAGTTATGTGATTTCCATGGATTTGAGATGTTTTAAAGATGATGTCATCATGAGTTCACAAGAACTTCAAATAGTGGCCTCATTTTTACCATAACCAGCTCGAATCTAAGTGACTTCACCCGTCTTATAATAAATCTCATCTAGATCTACGTAACCTAGCCAAGGTGTGTATTCGGGATAAAACATGAGAAAAACCATCAAGAATGGCCAGTTCTGATGGAACGGGGTGGTTCCCGGCCGTTAGAACGGGTCGGATTTGATGGGGCTTCAGTGGTTTAACGCGATGACACGCCACTTCGGTCAAATCACCTGAAATCTTTTCAAAACCCATCAAGTGTAACATGATCGGGACGATGGAACGAATTGCCGTTCGATCAGACTACTGTCCGATCGAACAACAACCAAGGTTCAACCGACCGATCGGACCACATTTTGACCGATCGGACAGCATGTTAACCGATCGGCTAGCATGTTGATCGATCGGACAGCATGTTAACCGATCGGCTAGCATGTTGACCGATCGGACAGCATGTTAACCGATCGGCTAGCTTGTTGACCGATCGGACAGCATGTTAACCAATCGGCTAGCATGTTAACCGATCGGACAGCATGTTAACCGATCGGCTAGCATGTTAACCGATCGGACACCATGCTAACCGATCGGACAACATGTTGAACGATCGGGCAATTGTTAACCGAACGGATAGCATGGTAACCGATCAACCCACATGTCCAGCCGACCGAACGAGCCCAAGCATCAATGTCCGAACCAATTTCGGTTATCTCGCCACCATCTAACGCGTTATTCATCGCTTAACAATTTGTAACCAGGATAACTCAGACGCACTCTCAATCAAGCTGTGTTTACTTGTCTAATACGCACTGTGAGTATACTTGACCCCTTTTTTATTGAATTTTGGGTGTAACATACGTTGCTTATAAATCGAACTCATCAACGAATCATTTAATCAGTCAATTTATCACTTGCGAATATATGTCGTGTATATATATGTCGTGTATTACGTTTATGCATGTGGAAATTCGCAGCACTTTTAATCTATTATACTATTACATATCAAACCTGTATACTCGCCAATACTTTTGTGTTGACAATATTTTAACGTATGTTGCAGGTTTAGTTGAAGTCTTCATCAAATCAAGCTAGGAAGTCTAGAAACTCACCTAAAACCTAGGTTATCGGATTTGAATTTTTCGAGAGGACAAGAAATCAGTGATGACTTATGTGATTGTATTATTTGTTGGTATGGGATAACGAATGTAATAAATATTATCGCGATATAGTTGTTATGGATTCTCTTGAGCAATCTGATTTCGCCTAGTGCCGCGCCCCGATGATTTCGCCATCGGTTGGGGTGTGACATCCATCCAGTTCTCCAGCATTGAGGATAGAGTTGGCCATCTACAGCAAAGGTAATGAATAAGAAATAGGCCTTAACAAATAAAAGCCTAAGTTAAGGAGAGAACCATACCAGGACTACTCCCCTACCACGCATCCATTCAGCTTCGGCGACCAGTGTGTCAATAATGCTTTGAACCTCAGAGTAATTATTTTGCGCCACATTGAGGGCAGACGAACTTATGTCTCGCGCCTCTTCAGCTTTCTGCTTGGCCTCCTCAGCACTAGCAGCCTTGGCTTTCTCAGCTTCAAGGTCGATCTCCAAGGACTCACTTTTGTCAACCTGCTCTCGCAGGCGACGCTTTAGCTTTGCAATTTCGATGTCCTTGGCTGCCAGGTCCTTATCCTTACTGGATACCTACGCCTTAAGCTCAGCCTACAAGGGTAAGACCTAGTCAAGTTGACAAACAAAAAAGCATAAAGACCGAAAAGGTAAAACTCTGTTCAAACCTCAGCATGCTCCTTAGCAGCTTGCTCATCTTCGACCTTCCCTTTCAATTCAGCAACTTGGCCCTCAAGTTCGGTAATTTTGGCTCGGGCAGAGTACATGCGCTGATTGTCTTTCTCGCAAATTTTCTTCCAATCAGCACGCTCTTTCGCCAGAAGCTCTTCAGCAACACGAAGCTTGCCCTGAAGGCCTTCACGACCCCACTCCTCCGATTTCCGATCGGATTCAAACTTAGCTTTCTCCTCATCAAATGCAGCTTTTGACTTTTCAAAGTCCTTGACATGCCTTAACAACCGCTCACGATGTCTCTCCCATTCCTCTCGCTCCCTAACCATAGTACGCCACTCGCGCACAATCTGATGGTTAGCAGCATGGGTGTTGGCCTTACTAACAACATAGGTGTGATACAACCCATTGTGGGTTCGCGCCCTTTGCCGGTTAACCTCACCGGGAGGAAGAGAGTTCAGGAACCAATCGCGACAAGAAGCGAACTCCAAGAAGGTGTCTTTCTGCTTCAATCCCCATGGCGGTTGATGCGGAGTGTCACCACGGGCCTCCTCCGTATAGGACTTGTAAGAAATATCTCCCAAGGTATCTTTTGGACCTATAGGAGATTGCGGCATGGAACTTTGCACACCCGCACCAGCCTGGCCAGCAGCAAAACCAGCACTCGCACCACCTGCAGCGGCAGATTTTTCCTTATGAACGTCGAAACCTGATCCCCCAGTAGTAGAAGTTATTTTAACAGTCTGAAGGGGGCATCAGGTTGCGCAGACTTGGTCGGCTTCTCAACCTCTGGGTCCTTCCTTTTCTCATGAACGGGCTGGTCAAGCCCCGTGATATGAACGACCTCCGGACCCTGCGCTTTGTCATGTGCAGTTGTTGCAACAGGCCCGGTTTCCTTGGCATCATCAACAGGCTTTCCGGAAGCCTTCCCTTTCTCTTTTTCCTTCTCCCCTTCAGCAGCTTTGCCCTTCTCCTTCTCAGCCTCTGACCTAGTAGCCTTGAAAGGCTTGATGGTAATCTTGCTCTTCTTCAGTATCGACTCTTGAGGATCTTTGAAAACAACACTCCTCTTCTCAGGAATCTTCTTTTTGGCCTCTGCAGAAACAGAGTGTTAAAAAGGGATAACAAAAGAACACAACGTAAAACCAAGAAACTAAACAGGAGAAAATTTATAAAAAGAGCGCAAGTTGCTCTGTTTCCCGATCAAAGGGATCCCACCAACCTTTTACGCAATAGACACGCCAGCTGTGGTCTCGTCCCTGCTCCTCTTCCTGATAACCAGCTTCGCAGCAGGCTCCTCCTCTTCTTCTTCCTCCTCTTCTTCATCGTGCGCGATAGAAGACGGAGTGGCACCAGCATCAGGGTTTCGAGAACTCGTGCTCCCAAAGCTCTTCGAACCAGCAGCGCTGGTCTTCTTCTCGCCTATACGCGATAAACCTTCAAGTGAATCACTGATAATAATGTAATCCTCCAAGTTACTCTGACGAACGCGTAGAGTACCTTTATCAGCAGCACTAGCAGGCGCGCGACTACTTCCGCCCTTCTAAGGTGATAACCTTCTTCCGTTTGGCAGGTTTCTTCTTCTTCTTCTTCTCTTCCGGGTCAATCCCTAAGTAACGCAACACACCTGCAAAAATGTTAGACCACGAACTTAGCTCCCCATTTGTAGACCCCACAGACTCCTCGCTGGAAAGATAGACAATCTCTTTCCCAGCAGAAGTCAAAGCGCGCAAAGGCCTGGGTTAGGTATATGCGCACCTTCAGTGGCGGAAGGTGGATCGGCAAACGCTCCAGCAACGGGGTACATAAAGTGACGTCTAATCTCGTCATACCAATATTGCTCGCCCGCTTCCAGCGGGCGCACACCCATAGACCCTCCGAAAGTGGGGAAAGCAGCTTGGTAAAGGCGTGCCTCTACATTCAAAATTCAATAGTTGAGTGCAATGAAATTCAATTGAAATAATTAAAGAAACAACTAACCTCTACCCTGAAACTTCAAAACCGGAGCCTCTTTACTATCATCCGGCCATTGGTCACTCATCCGCGCCGCAATAAGGACATTTTCACCGAAAACCCGATTCGGTGTGGCAGTAAGCTTCACATACCAATCCTGTTTCTTAGGTATCGCCAACTCTTCCTTCTCAATCACGTCTGGCGCACGGAAGGTCATAGCAATCGGGATAACTTCTTCTTGAATGAAGAAAATTTTTTGTTTCCAGTCGTGGAAGCTTTTGGGTGGGTTTAAGAGTATCTTCTTGGCAAACCCTCGGTTGCCAAAAGAATAGAAGCCCATGTTCCGGATCAGCTGGTAGAACGCCCTAAACCTTTCAACCGTCGGCTCGACATCATGAGATCGACATAGAAATTCGAAGTGTCGAAATCTCACCATTCCTGGTGGACTCATCTGAGAAATGTGAAACCCATAATACTGAAGTATATGGGCCATAAAGTTCGTCGCCGGCAACCGGAAGTTGCCCTGTAAAAAGAAGTCTTCAAAAAGTGTAATATATCCTGGCGCTGCATCAGCAGCAGTCTGGTTTTGACTGGGATATCTGGCATCCCACTCCGATGGAAATCGAAAGCCTCTTGTGATCTGCTCAAACAAACCCAGATCTCACTTCAGGACACGAAGAGGACCTTCTTCACCGGGATTTTCTTCTGGATGATGTTCTTCAGCCATGGGTATTCAGAGAAAAGATTTCGAAAATATTGATAAACTTGAAGATCTGCTAAAGATCTTGAAGATCTGCTACTACGGCTTTGAAGATATGAAGATATGAAGAAGGCAAGGGGAGAGAAAAAGTAGCAATAGTAGAAGAAGTAAGGATCCTCTCCCCTTCGTCGGATATATATACCCATCTCATTTAATGTGATGGGTAAACGTGCCGAGATCACCGCGCACGTGACCAATCAGAAAACGCCACGTAAGGAGGGATTCTCGGAGTGACGGTTACCACGCGCGTGTGGGCCTCATTCGCCTGACGGAAAGCCGAACCGTTAGGGACAACTTGATGACAGCCGTGTCAGCAGTCAACTTACACGTCGCCATAAATGACATTTGCACCAACCCGTCAGAATTCAAAATTCGAGGGTTTTCCCGCCTAAAATTACTACAAACTCCATGTAGAAGTTACTCAGGCCTGCGCACCTACACCCAAAAACAGCGAATCATTAGCAGCATAATCCGATAGCTGCGCCGTAGTAACTAACAAGCAATTACACGCGCGCGCCTTCCAAGATCAATTAAGCATTTTCTCATAACTAGCACTTTTCTTTAAGTCCAGAGCTCCAACCACTTACGTCGCGCATGGTGCAGCACTGGACTGGGGGGACTTGAAGGGGTATGGTCCCAAAAAGCCACGCAAACCATCTACCAAGTCGCGCGCGGGACCATACTCCTAATTTAACAAGCGGTTCAATTTCAGACTCGTGCGGGTTACTTGACAAAAGACTGACCTCGCACGACGTCCAAACATGAAAGAACACCGACTTCAACACTTAGCATTCTGAATTAGAGCCTTGATGTCACAACCCCTGATCCCTAGTTCCCGGGAGCGGGCGGCCGCGAGCCAGTTTCGGTGGTATCACGTTATTGTCCAATTTGGCAGCGGAAATTTTCATCAGGACCGTAGTTAGGAAATATTTAATCAGAGTAAAATACCAAATTTTCATTACATTAAACATATGGGTAAAATCCAAGTTTTCAGTACACACGATTTCATAGGAATAAATACTATTTTTATTTCAGAAAAACATCTATTTCTTTTAGGTAACTTTATTGCCACTTTTCCAAGCCTTCAGTGCTGTCCAGTTGGCTTCTATTTGGATTTCACATTTTGTTACGTGAAACGCGTTTTAAAAATATTTTGTCAGTGGGAAATACTGGTGAGTGAATCCCAGTTTAATCAAGTTTAAATAAAGTCGCATTGAACAGTATTGAGGGCGCATCCGCAATTACATTTGTTTCCAAGTTATATCAATTACCACCACACGGTAATGTCGTTCCGACTTATGGTAATGTTACTCCTTTACCAGGTGGTAACAAATTTTGTATACAAAACCCCAAATTTACCGACTGTAATTGTATTCTTACAAATACTCAATAACTGTTATTCGCATGGAAAGATATTTAAGGTTTTGTAAAACAGTTAACAAAAAGTGGATCAACTCACATTACTGTTTTAGTGTTTTCAGTAGGAATTTCCTGGGAATAATCTATAAATTACACAAATGCACGTGTGTTAGTATAATAACCCATTTTAACATTAGTAATACCCTCCCCGAGACGGCATTCCAACGACTACGTCGGGTAGAACCACGACAGCCGTTACGGAACCCTAGATCAATCGGCCAGAGTATCTAATACGTCTCCAGGGGTTATAATACTTACATCATAGCAGAACCTTGCTATTTTAGGGGGTATAATACCCGGCTATAACTTCTACTATTCAGAATTGAGAGAAAGATTTCGAAATTGAACGATCGGAAATGAAATCCCGAGGCCTCCTTATATAGGGCTGAAAACTGGCTCTCTCTGTAACACCTCGAAAATTCATGTCCAATAATGTATAAACACGTGTCATAAGCTCTGAACGTGAGAAAGAATACTTTAGAGGGACTAAAGTTGACAAACGGGGAAACTATGCGAATATAAGGGTCCAAAGTGTCAACAATGGAAAAATATATTCAAAATTAGCCCTACATAATGTTTTACATTCAAGCGAATAAATCATGGATCATACGAAGCTAAATATGAAAGAAAGTGAGAAATTACAAACTACAGGGGCTAAAAGTGTCAACATGTGCAAAGTTTACCTCTGAGTGACCTTTTGGCGGACCTGAAGCTTTGTAACGATGAAATATACTCACTAGAATATGTGGTTAAAATTTCATAAAGTTTCGTTATTGTATGAGAAAGTTATGATCAAATTCGTATACGAGGGGTTAAAAGCGTCAACATGGAATTCTAGGGCCTTATGGATGATCTCAAAGTTGGTCAAGGACTTAACTAAGTTAGTAAAGGTCCAAGAGCCCTTAAAAATCAAGTTAGAAGGCTGAAATAGCAAATAGGGGACTTAAAACCACGTTACAAAGGACCAGGGGCTGAAATGCAAATTATGAAACTTATTTGGCAGGTTCTGCAGGTCCAGGCGGCCCGCGTAAAGGTCCCCTATGACCTTACGCGGCCCGCGTCAGAGTGCCAGCGACAGAAAACCTGCAGATGCCAGTTGCAGGTCTGTTAACCGACTTAAGGGCCTGTAAGAGGATACAAGGGGCTGTGAAAATTGGTTTTCATGCATTAGGGACAGTTGTAATGATCAGGGGACATGCATAGACCTTTGTGGCATCATCTAAATCATCTAAGATTACTATATAAGAGGAAGGAAGTTGTAACCATTTGAACATTCACTTGCATAAGTTCACAACTCATCTTCTGGAGCTCTCTGATCAGCAAGCAACTTTCATTAGGCTCCCTAAGCATAATTAGGACTCTTGTAAGTGTCCTTAACCTTTCTAAATTCGTTTTAGCTTAGTTAATTAGCTAAAAGTCAAACCGTCGTAATTAAGGTTTGATTTCGAGATTAGTCAATAATTACTCACTAATATCTCGAATTAAAAATACCTATAAGTAGGTAATTATGTGGGTAACAAACCCTTAAAAGGGTATTTCCAGAATCCCACTCTAACTATGTTAATTGTCGAGTCAAAGATGATTATAAAAAGTCAACAGAATGGTTATTTGCAAATTAATGCATAATTAGCAATGTAGGATACATGCAACCTGTTTGATCATTAAAATAACTTGGTAATTAATGTAAGAACATGTCTCAACATGTTCAACTCGACAATTTTCAGTATAGGCTCGGTTTGGAACCGAAAGTCGCATAGTTTGACTTCTGCTTTGACTTTCAGTTCTGACCCGTTTAAGCCAAGTTAAGGATTGCCTTAGAGCTTCTTTTGGACCTATTTACATGTTAGTATAACTCTCTGAGATTATACAACTTGGTTCATTAGACATCCTATTCACATGCATGTTTCCGTTAATCGCTTATATTTTGACCATTATGCCCAAATGACCTTAAAATGAGATTTTTGGAAAAGTAAAAGGGTAGACACCTTAGCTACTGATTTATAAACTTGCACCTAAAATTTGAGATCAGTTTAAGGTATAGATTAAGAGTTATGCTCAATAGCGTAATTTAAAGCTTCTTTAGTAATCAAATGGCGTAAATTACATATAGCCTATCTAAACCCGAATTTTTATACAAAACCTTATACCTACTGTTATGAAATAATATTTTGGGATTTTTGGAGATTTTTATTTATTTTTAGGCTGAACATAACTTAGTATTATAAGCTTAATTCGGTTTATGCCGGTTTTGCCCTTTTGAGCTATAAAATGAGTTTTATAAATCCTTTTGACCCCAAACCTTTTTCTACTGATTTTTTATGTTAAATAAATTGTTTTGAGCCTGCTGGAATATTAAAAATATCAGCTTTTTACAGAAAACCCGGAAATGACTCCAAATCGTCTTTTTAAGCATTTTTAGCACATAAGTATGCACTAGAACCTTGTTAAGCATATGGGGTTAAAACCTACTGATGTACTCAGTAATATTTTTATATTTTAACAGTAGGATAATGTTTTCAACTCAGAATATCAGTTTTGACCCTTTAAGCATATGTGAAATTACCAAAATGTCCCTACGGATCATAGTATGGTTATAAGTTATAAATTTCACATATATTTGATACCCTACTGTTATGACTTAGTAAATTAAGCATATTTACTAATTTAATCAGACCTGTAACCCAGGTTATTATTTAAAACTCTTTTACACCTTATAAAATGACCAAAATGTCCTTATGAGGCATAGTTTTGGTTCAAAACCATTCGGGGCATAATGGAAGGTATCATTCTGATATCACAACATATTTTTGGAATATTAACTTCAGAAACACGTATATGACTATTATGGTTACTCGTTACGCAGTTCGGATCGGCTTATGTAACTAGTTTACCCATTTTAGCCGAAACGGGTCAAATCATATCTTTTCGGTCTCAAAATCCAGAATGTGATTATGTTACCCATATTAAACAAGCATGCAAGCTTGTTGGGTCAAAACCACATTCTAAAACGGTCTTCGCCTTATCATGCGTTTAAAACCGTAATCTTTATATAAAACTAGCCGGTCTAAGCTTAAGACCCGTTAGGATTCTAATAAGTTATTAAAACGTTAATTTCCAGATTTAGGAGCCCAATAAAAGCTACGTGCACTCGCTATATTTGATTTATACTTTGCTCAGGTAAATACGTTTAACTTATTTTCCCTTATACGGGCTTGGGGTACGGTATATAAAATACCGCTTGGTCGGGTAATTGACCTTAACCGGTCGGTGGTTGAGTGTTGTCAAAAGAACCCGTTTAAAAATGATGTTTTGTTTGTTTAACGCCTTTGGGGGTTTAATGACCATATCCCGGATATCCTTGGCATCATTCAAAGAATGGCCACGACCTTCGCACACGGGTGTAGGCGTACACCCGTAGTGCATTTCAATAAAGTATAATCGTCGGTCGAGAGAAGTCTCGCGGCGGAATTATATTAAGTGGTGTGTCTATTAATCTTTAACCCAGTACGACCCGGGCAACTGAACGCTTAACAGACATGCAATTCTTTTACAAGGTTATTAAGCAAATAATTATCCCAAGTTATAAAAAGTTTTGTGCCTCGGGCTTTTAAATCAATTTTTAAACAGTTTTAAAATGAGTCATTTAAATTGTATTTACCAGTGTAAACTGACGTATTTTCCAAAAAGGCTAAGTGCAGGTACTACGCGTAATAGGCTGGCCACTCCTTAGCATCCATAGAAGTCTCGCAAGCTTAGGATGCATGAAGTCTGTTGAAATAAAGTTTCCTCTTTGTTTGGATCCGCCTGTGGATCTATTTCGACTATTTTGTGATACTTGGATATTACAATAATATTAAGTTGAAATAAATCTTTCTTTTGCTTCCGTTGTGCATTTATATATTGTATGTTTGACTATGCCGATATCAACTACGTCACGGAACCCCCACCGGGCCCACCGGTGATACATGGAAAATAGGGGTGTGACAGGTTGGTATCAGAGCCAACGTTGAGTGAATTAAACACTAGCCTTCTGTGTTTAATCTCAGTTAAATAAATGCACATTCCTCGAGTTCCGAGTCTAGACAAAGAACATAGGACAAACTCTGCTTTGTTTTATTTCAGTTTGTCTTTATTTTATTTTATATATATGTTGTATTATTAATGTTGACAGGTCTAACCATGCCGCCAAGAATGAGACGCGGACGGGGAAAGGCTCCTTTTACAAGCCACGATCATGAAGCCGGACCCTCACACCGGCGAACACCTTCCATCACGATGAGTACGAGCCCACAAGAGCCGTGGAGGCTCAACGTTGAACCCGGGAGGCGGTCAGTCTCCCTCAGTTCCTCACCTTCATATCAGCATTCTTTTGGGCCCCAATCAGAGAACGAGCCCAACGACCAACCACCTTCTTTCATTCCATTGCAAAGGTCCAATTCTCACCACTCTTTTGGTGACCCTACCCCCGCATTCCAAAGCCGGTTCAACCCGGCTAACTACCTTCAAGAACCCGTGGGTTTCAACCCACTAGGACCTGAGGACCACTTCTCAGGTGAAAATGATATGGATGAGGACACGGATCCCGTGGAACCTGCGACCGGGACTCCGAACCACCCCATCGAGATCTCAGATGGGTCTTCATTTCACGGATCGCCTTATCGCGGTCCGGACAGCTACGAGGAGAGGTTCCGGAATATTGACTGGTATTTTACCCCCTCTTACCACTCGTCTCCTTATCAGCAGCAGCAGCAGCAACAGCAACAGGATCCTTCCCAGGATTCTTGTTTCGTGGCAGTCACTCCGCCACCACCACCACCAGTAGAGCAACAACCGCCTCTGGAGCCACCGAGGCGAAGAAGGTCAAACGCACGGATGTCCGTGCGAGGGGGAGTCCGCATCAGCACTCCCCAGCCCTCGAGTGGCAGTCATTATCCGCCACTCCAGGAAGAAGAAGAAGAACCGCAAATGGGGGGGTCCATCAAACCCCATTCCAGAGGTCAACTCAGTGCCTATGGCACCTCCGTTGGGTTTTGATAACCCAATCCCTGCGTACGCCGGCTCAGCGGCGTATAACCCTTTTGAGCAGCCGGCTCACACCCAGTTTGACTACGCCAATGTGGACCCATATCAGGAGGCATGGGACTACAACGCTCGTCACCCAGAGGGACCCTATGGTGGTCTTTGGACCACTGGTTACCCAACTTATGGGTACCAGCGTCCGCCACCTCCACAACCTCTGTACCAGCCGCCGCAGCCGCAGCTAATCCCGCCGGAGCGCCAGCAGGAAGTTCTTGATAGGTTGAACCAAGTCGAACAAGAAGTTCGAGAAGACCGCAGGGAACGACAAGGCTTCTTCAAGGGTCTGTCAGACCTACTCAAGGGGAATTCCAAAAGAAGGGTCATTGAAGACCTTTGTTGTTATTTTATTTAGTTATAATCAGTCCCTGCGTGGACTTTTGTTTCTGTACTCAGCCCCTGCGTGGGCTTGTCTTTCAGTATTCTGCCCCTGCGTGGGCATGTCTTTTAGTTAACCCCTGCGTGGGTTTGTTGTTTATTTTTCGCCCCTGCGTGGGCATGTTATTTTGTAGAAGTCCCGTTTAGGGCAATTGTTGTACTGTTTAATCTTTATTAATGGAATGGTTGAATTTAAATTTTCATGATTGTTTATTATTAATAAGTATATGCATAAACTTAAAATAAAAAGTAAAATGAAAATAACATTCCTAATAAAGAAGGTCTACCATTATTATAAAGTGGCAAAATCTAAAAAGGGAAAAGACCTAGCCATGTGTCATTTAAAGACAAGGCCAAGATGGTACCTCCATAATTAGATTTAGACCCATAATTAACGTCTCAACTTAGGATTGATCTGCGTTATAAAAAGAATCTTAGGGGTAAAACCTAGCCACGTGTCGTCGCAGGCATGGCCAAAATGGTAGAACCTGTCTAAAAGATTCCAAATTTATGTTAACATCTGTAGGTATGTTAGCATATTGGGCAAATTGTGATACTATACAAATCACCCAGGCCATCTTTAATTAGGTTAATTTAAAATTCCCTGAAAATAAAATAACCATCCCTTGGGGATGAAGTGCCTACGGGTAATAAATTAATATCCTCTGGGACTAAGAGACAGTAGAAGTCTGCAACTCACTGTCTAGAAAAGGGTAATGAACTGTGATTCAGACCCGAATACCTCGATTCCGTGAATATCCTGGTTATAAATTAACACTGTCCTTGTGACTAAACTGTTATGTTATGTTTAATTATAATATAGGATTTTAATAAAGGTCCTGCATAAATAATTAATTAACAAATTAACCAGTAATGGTTATTTAAAACCATTGTTAATAGAATATAGAATACTGTGTTAAGCTTCTAAATAAAACCTTGCCTATTATCTCTTTATGTAGCAATTGAAGCTACATGGCTAGGTCGGATGAGGTGAACAGTCGTCCGGTGGAAAACCACGAGAATGCAAAGATACAGTTAACTAGCGCAGAGCTGAAAGCGCTTGTTGATGATGCGGTTACAAAGGCTTTAGAACGACAGTACAGTGAGTACAGTGGGACCCATAGTAGGACCCTGTCTACACCGTATAATAAATCTAAGACTCACTCGGAGTCTCACAGCAAGCCACCCTCTGTCCAACCCAAGTCTAAGAAGGATGAGACTAAGAAGGATGATGATAGACATTCTTCAAATGAAAACAGTGATTATCCCAAGAAGATTGTGTTTGATGATGCCCCACGTGCCAAAGGTTGCACGTATAAATATTTTGTGTCTTGTAACCCCGGGATTTTAATGGGGAGAAGGGGGCAGTGGACTGTATGACTTGGCTGGATGAGATGGACACTGTTGTGGACATCAGTGGTTGTGCTGAGAAAGATATTGTAAAGTTTGTATCCCAGTCATTCAAGGGAGAGGCCTTGGCCTGGTGGAGGTCATTAATACAGGCTACTGGAAAGGTTCCGTTGTATAACATGTCATGGGATCAGTTTGTTGCACTCATCAAGGAGAACTACTGTCCCCAACACGAAGTGGAAAAGATAGAATCCGATTTTCTGTTGTTGGTCATGAAAAACCTGGATTGCCAGGCTTATCTCACGAGTTTTAATACTCTGTCAAGGTTAGTTCCTTACCTGGTGACGCCTGAACCGAAAAGGATAGCCCGTTTTATTGGGGGTCTGGCCCCAGAAATCAAAGCAAGTGTCAAAGCCTCTCGGCCCGCTACGTTTCGATCAGTAGCTGATATCTCTCTGTCCCTTACACTGGACGCAGTTAGACAGAGATCACTAAGAGCTGCGGATGCCGAGAAAAGAAAACGGGAGGATGATGGTTCGCGGCGCTCAGACAAGAAGCGCAAGGGAAATAACGACCACAAGAAAGGGTCGAGATCCAAGAAGGAAGATCAACAGACGGGTGATAAACCCAGGTGCAAGGTTTGTAAGAAGCACCATTTTGGGAAATGTAGGTATGAGTCAAGATCGCAATCCCAGCCGAAAGCGTGTGGAATTTGCAAGTCCCCATATCACAAGGCATTAGACTATAAGAAACTCAAGGATGCCACATGCTTTAATTGTAATGAGAAGGGGCATCTTAGGCCCAACTGCCCGAAACTTGCGAAAAAGGCTAAGGAGGGAAAGAAGACCAATGCAAGGGTCTTCGGCATGGATGCGAAGGAAGCTATTCAGGATGAAAATGTCATAACAGGTACTTTTCTCATAAATAATGTCTACGCAAGAGTATTATTTGATTCTGGGGCGGATAAATCTTTTGTAGATAATAAGTTCTGTGAATTATTGAAATTACCTGTTAAAACCCTAAGTGTGAAATATGAAGTGGAATTAGCTGATGGAACAATAGAAATAGTTTCGACTGTATTAGATGGATGTGTCCTATCCGTTAGGAACCACTTTTTTCCTTTATCCTTGTTACCCTTCAAGCTAGCAGGCTTTGATATAGTGATAGGTATGGATTGGTTATCGCATAACCAAGCCCAGATAATGTGCAACAAGAAGCAGGTAGTGATCAAGACTCTATCTGGTGCGCCACTCACCATTCAGGGAGACACTCAACATGGATTGCCTGAGCAAGTGGCTATGCTCAAAGCATCCAGATGTCTGAAAAAGGGTTGTGTCATTTACATGGCACAGGTAACCATTGACGAGAAAAAGCTTAGGATTGAAGATATTCCGGTCATTTCTGAATGTCCTGAAGTTTTCCCGGAAGAACTACCTGGTTTGCCTCCAGATAGACAAGTGGAATTCAGAATTGACATCATTCCCGGAGCTGCACCTGTTGCTAGAGCACCTTATAGGTTAGCACCAACATAGATGAAGGAATTAAGGACACAGCTAGATGATTTGCTAGCTAAAGGTTTTATTAGACCTAGTTCGTCTCCATGGGGAGCGCCAATTTTGTTCGTCAAGAAAAAGGATGGATCAATGCGTCTTTGCATTGATTACCGTGAGCTTAATAAGGTTACTATCAAGAACAGATATCCTCTGCCCAGGATCGACGATCTGTTTGACCAGTTACAAGGAGTAAGCTATTTTTCCAAGATAGATCTCAGGTCAGGCTATCATCAATTGAAGGTCAAGGATGAAGATGTGCACAAGACCGCGTTTAGGACTCATTATGGTCATTACGAGTTCCTAGTGATGCCTTTTGGGCTCACGAACGCACCTGCCGCATTCATGGATCTCATGAATCGCGTCTGCAAGCCTTATTTAGATAAATTCGTCATCGTCTTCATCGACGACATTCTCATCTACTCGAAAAGCCAAGCTGATCATGAGAAACATCTTCGATGTATTCTTAAGCTGCTTCATCAAGAGAAGCTCTATGCCAAGTTTTCAAAGTGTGAATTCTGGCTTTGCGAAGTCCAGTTCCTTAGACATGTTGTGAGTGAACGTGGAATTCAAGTGGATCCCGCAAAGATAGAAGCTATTATGAACTGACAAGAGCCAAAGAAGCCTACAGAGATTCGTAGCTTCCTAGGTTTGGCAGGATACTATAGGCGATTTATTGAAAAATTTTCAAGGATTGCTGCGCCCTTAACTTCGTTAACACGTAAGAATATTAAGTTCGACTGGGGGCCTAAGCAGCAAGAATCTTTTGATATCTTGAAGCAGAAGTTGAGTAACGCTCCAGTGCTGACTCTACCTGAAGGTATTGAAGAATTTGTGGTGTATTGCGATGCATCACACACCGGAATGGGTTGTGTGTTAATGCAAAAAGGCAAGGTCATTGCCCATGCTTCACGTCAACTAAAGGTGCACGAGAAGAATTACACCACCCATGACTTGGAATTGGGTGTCGTTGTATTTGCACTTAAGCTTTGGAGGCATTATCTGTATGGGATTAAGTGTGTGATCTACTCTGATCACAAGAGCCTTCAGCACTTGTTCAATCAGAAGGATTTGAATATGAGGCAGCGACGATGGATGGAAACTCTGAACGATTATGACTGTGAAATAAGATACCATCCAGGAAAGGCAAATGTAGTCGCTGATGCCTTAAGTAGAAAGGAGAGAGTGAAGCCGATAAGAATCAATGCCAAGAGCATTGAAATGAAGAACAGTTTGAGTGAAAGGTTGTTAGCTGCACAAAAGGAAGCTGTGTTGGAAGCTAACTATCCTGAGGAAAAGTTAGGAGTGACTAAAGAACAGTTGTCCTACGACAAGGACGGAATGTTGAGGTTGAATGGACGAATATGGGTTCCTGTATATGGAGGACTTCGGGATGTTATCCTCAAGGAAGCCCACAGTTCCAAGTATTCCGTTCATCCTGGAGCTGATAAGATGTACCAGGATTTAAAGGCAAACTATTGGTGGATAGGCTTGAAAAAGTCTATAGCTGCTTGACATGTGCTCAAGTTAAAGCTGAACATCAGAAGCCGTCAGGTTTGCTACAACAGCCTGAAATTCCCACTTGGAAATGGGAAATGGTGACGATGGATTTCATCACCAAGACGCCAAAGACGAGAAAGAGGAATGATACTATATGGGTCATAGTCGATAGATTGACTAAGTCAGCACATTTCCTACCCATTAAAGAGACTTACAGCTCCGACATGTTAGCCCAACTGTACGTGGATAAGATTGTATCCTTACATGGCGTACCAGTATCTATTATCTCAGATCGGGATACTAGGTACACGTTTCATTTTTGGAAGAGTTTCCAACAGTCTCGGGGCACTCAATTGAATTTCAGTACGGCTTACCATCCTCAGACAGATGGGCAGAGTGAGCGTACTATTCAAACGTTGGAAGACATGCTGCGTGCATGTGTAATTGATCTAGGTGGTAGTTGGGATAGGCATCTACCATTGGTCGAGTTCTCCTACAACAATAGCTACCAGACCAGCATTCAGGCTGCACCTTTTGAGGCACTATATGGTAGGAAGTGCAGAACGCCCATCTGTTGGGCAGAAGTAGGGGATACTCAATTATCAGGTCCCGACATAGTCTTCGAGACAAC
Organism: Helianthus annuus; assembly: GCF_002127325.2. Lineage (NCBI taxonomy): Eukaryota > Viridiplantae > Streptophyta > Magnoliopsida > Asterales > Asteraceae > Helianthus > Helianthus annuus. The sequence goes on along the minus strand of NC_035448.2, from coordinate 114,727,725 downwards.
AGACAAGATTGTCTAGATTCGCGATCGCCTAAAAGCTGCTCGAGATAGATAGAAGAGCTATGCGGATAAAAGGCGAAAACCTCTTAAGTTTGAGGTTGGCGATAAAGTTTTACTCAAAGTGTCACCCTGGAAAGGGGTGGTGCAATTTGGTAAGAAAGGTAAGTTAAGCCCGAGGTATATAGTACCATTTGAGATCATTGAATGCGTTGGATCAGTGGCTTATAAGTTAAACTTACCTGAAGAGCTCAGTGGTATTCATAACGTATTCCACGTCTGCAATCTGAAGAAATGTCTAGCTGATGAGTCGCTAGTCATACCACACGCAGATGTGCACATAGACGAGAGCTTAAAATTCGTGGAGAAACCTGTGTCGATTGAGGATCGACAGGTAAAAAGGCTTCGAAGGAAGCTTGTGCCTATTGTCAAGGTGAAATGGGATGCCCGCAGAGGTCCTGAATATACGTGGGAGTTAGAGTCCACAATGAAAGAGAAGTACCCTCAATTATTTCCATAAATCTCGAGGTCGAGATTTCTTTTAAGGGGGTGAGGATGTAACACCTTGAAAATTCATGTCCAATAATGTATAAACACGTGTCATAAGCTCTGAACGTGAGAAAGAATACTTTAGAGGGACTAAATTTGACAAACAGGGAAACTATGCGAATATAAGGGTCCAAAGTGTCAACAATGGATAAATATATTCAAAAATAGCCCTACATAATGTTTTACCTTCAAGCGAATAAATCATGGATCATACGAAGCTAAATATGAAAGAAAGTTAGAAATTACAAACTACAGGGGCTAAAAGTGTCAACATGTGCAAAGTTTACCCCTGAGTGACCTTTTGGCGGACCCGAAGCTTTGTAACGATGAAATATACTCACTAGAATATGTGGTTAAAATTTCATAAAGTTTCGTTATTGTATGAGAAAGCTATGATCAAATTCGTGTACGAGGGGTTAAAAGCGTCAACATGGAATTCTAGGGCCTTATGGATGATCTCAAAGTTGGTCAAGGACTTAACTAAGATAGTAAAGGTCCAAGAGCCCTTAAAAATCAAGTTAGAAGGCTGAAATAGCAAATAGGGGACTTAAAACCACGTTACAAAGGACCAGGGGCTGAAATGCAAATTATGAAACTTGTTTGGCAGGTTCTGCAGGTCCAGGCGGCCCGCGTGAAGGTCCCCTATGACCTTACGCGGCCCGCGTCAGAGTGCCAGCGACAGAAAACCTGCAGATGCCAGTTGAAGGTCTGTTAACCGACTTAAGGGCCTGTAAGAGGATACCAGGGGCTGTGCAAATTGGTTTTCATGCATTAGGGACAGTTGTAATGATCAGGGGACATGCATAGACCTTTGTGGCATCATCTAAATCATCTAAGATTACTCTATAAGAGGAAGGAAGTTGTAACCATTTGAACATTCACTTGCATAAGTTCACAACACATCTTCTGGAGCTCTCTGATCAGCAAGCAACTTTCATTAGGCTCCCTAAGCATAATTAGGACTCTTGTAAGTGTCCTTAACCTTTCTAAATTCGTTTTAGCTTAGTTATGTCACACCCCGATTTCCACGTGTATCACCGGTGGGCCCGGTGGGGGATTACCGTGACGTAGTTGGCAACAATATAGTCAAACCACAATATATAAATGCACAGCGGAAGCATAAAGATAAATATAATTCAACCATTTACTGTAATATCAAATGTATCACAAGTAGTTGAGTAGTATCCACAGGAGGGATCAAAATAAATAAAAATGTTGTTCAACAGATAAGACATCAAGCTTGCGAGACTTCTTAAGATGCTAAGGAGCTATTGCCAGCCGATTACGTGTAGTACCTACACTTAATCTTTTTGGGAAAATACGTCAGTTTACACTGGTAAATACATTCAACCGACACTTTTGAAAAATGTTTATTTAAAATTGATTTGAATGCACGAGGCACAAACTCTTTTATAACTTGGGAGAATTATTTAAAATTATAATCTTATGAACGAATTACATGTTCCTTCTTTGCGTTCAGTAGCCCGGATCTAGTCCGGGTTAAAGATCAATAGACACACCACATTGCATAAAACCGAGGTGGGTAAACCATCGGCTACGTCTTTTAATAATATAGACATAATACCGGGTGTACGCCTACACCCGACTGTCAAGGTCGTGGCCATTTCTTCGAATGATGCCAAGGATATCCGGGACATGGTCATTAACCCCCCAAAGGCTTTTAAGTAACAAGACTGTTTAAATGAGCCGATCAAATTATTCAATTAACCACCTAAGCGATGGAAGATTTGATGCTCAATCAAGCGGTATTTTATATACCGTAACCCAAGCCCGTATAAGGGAAAATAAGTTAAAAGTATTTACCTTTGCAAGTATTGTCCTTAGTTGGTTAAATCACATATATCTTTTACTGGGGCTCCTATTCTGGAACGAAGGTTTTAAAATAACCTATTAGAATCCTAACGGGTCTTTATATTAGCCGTAGCCTAGACCGGTTAGCTTCGAGGGATAGATACGGTTTAATCGCGTGAAAGGGCGAAAACCGAGAATGGAATGTGATTCTGACCCAACAAGTTCGGAGACTTGTTTTATACGGGTTTAATATTCACACTCTGAATCTTGGGGTCAAAATGATATGGTTTGACCCGTATCGGCTAATTTATGTAAACTAGTTACATAAGCCGAACCGTGCGCGTAATAGGCGCAACGGGTAGCCGTAGGAGTCCTACACTATTTTCCTAAGTCAATATACTTTAAAGAGGTTGTGGTATCAGTAGGATACCTTCCATAATGCCCGTAACGAGTTTTAGTTCATTATACGCCCCGTAGGGGTTTTCCGGTCATTTTAAAGACTTTTAAAGGGCCTTCTGAGTTCTACAGGAAACCTGAGTTTTCCGATCAGTTTAATAAGTCTAAAATATCTTATTTATTATTTAAAATTAGTAGCAACTGGAATCGGGTCAAAAGACCTTGTAGAACTCAAGTTTTGGCCGAAAAGGGCATATTCGGTATTTACCGAACCGTAGCCATAACCGCAGGTTATGAGCAGGTTAAAATTAATTAAAAATCTTTAAAAATCCCAAAATATTATTTTACTACAGTGGGTAAAAGTTTTGGTGACGAAATCTTGGTTTAGGTAGGCGTTATACTAATTGCGCCGTTTATTACCAAAGTTTCTTATAAATGCGCTATTTAGCATAACTCCCATTCTAGACCTCGGATTGGCGTGAAACTTTAGGGACATGCTTAGAATTTATTAAGCAAGGTTATGGTCCCTTCACGTGTCCGAAATACTCGTTTTATTTTAAAAAGGGCGTTACGGTCAACTTTTAAGTAATTAACGGAAATGCGTAAAAGACTCAGACAGACCACGAACCGGTCACAGAGGGTGAAACCATCACGTGACCTAGTCCTAAGAGAGTCCTAAGGCATATCTATATTACACTAAAACGGGTCAGAACTGAAGTCAAAGCAAAAGTCAAACCTTTGCGACATTCGGCTCCGAACCGGGTCAATATGGCAAATGGCCGAATCAAACGAGTTTAGACAAGTTTATATACTTAATATCATGTTTTATGAGTGTTCAAACAGGTTTCATATCATCTATATTACAGATTATGCAAGAATCGCAAAAGTGACTTTCTGTTGACTTTTTAAGTATACGTTTGACTCGACATTTGAACTAGTTAGAGTGGTGATCAGGGGAAACCCTTTTAGAGGTTTATTACCCACATAAATACCAACACATAACTACTTTTGATTCGAGAATTCACTGGACCATTCGTGATTTATCGCAAAGTCAATCGTTAGTTACGACGGATTGACTTTTAGGCTAAACTAAGCAAAAACAAAGCCATATAAGGTTTGGCATACTTACAGAGACTTGATGTAAGACTTAGAACTAGAGAAGAACACTTGGGAGCTTCAGAAATGATCAGAGGATGTGTTTTGAGGTGTGTTTCAATTGTGAACCATGTATGCCTATTTATAGTGCAAGAATTGCTTTAAGATCCTTACAACTCAGCCTACAAGTGAGTATGGATGATGGGCAGGTGGCCTAAGGCGCTATGGGTCGAGTAGGGGGCACCCATGCTTCATTGATTGTTCACAATTTCGTTTTGAAGCCAAATCATTGAATCTGCCCATACACTCTGCATCTGTGTGTCCCACGCGGCCCGCGTTAAGGTTTCATGTATCTTGGTCGCGGGTCGCCTGAGTTCTAATATCAGGACGCGTATAAACAGATGGCTCGCGGCCCGCGTTAACTTAACCATATCTCTTACGCGGCCCGCGTTAGATTAAATTTTTCAAGATTTCTAAATCTTTTATAATCATTGCGAAATCTTTGCAATTAATAACGAAATCTTTGGTAATTAATAACCTGACCTTTCGGGTTTGAAGGGGCAACTTTGCGATTTGGCCCTTGATTATTTACAACTAAGGGCCTCGTGTTATTTACCTGCATTGTTAAGTCCCCGGTTATCTTGTTAATTATTGGAAAGCCTTGACTTTCATTGTTGACGCTTTTAACCCTTCTCGTACGAATTTGATCATATCTATCTCGTTTTAAAACGGAACTTCGCGGAATTTATATAGCACATTCTAGTGAGCGTATTTTACTGTTACAAAGCCTCGGGTACGTCAAAGGGTCACTCAGAGGTATAATTAAACATGTTGACACAGTTAACCCCCGCAGCTTGAAATCTCTCACTTTCTTCCGCGTTTCGCTTCCGTACGATCCATGATTTATTCGTTTGAAGGTACAAGCATCGTTTAGGGTTACTATACAGTATACTTACCCTTGTTTGACATTTATAACCCTCGAATTTACATACTTTCAATGTTTGTCAATTTTAGTCCTTTATTTAATATTAAATGCCACGTGTCAACTCAAGACACATGTCAATACATTATTGGACACAAAATTTCGAGGTGTTACATCCTCACCCCCTTAAAATAAATCTCGACCTGAGATTTACTCAAACAAATAGGGATATTTCTCCTTCATCGTGGATTCAACTTCCCACGTGAATTCGGGACCTCTCCGGGCATCCCATTTAACCTTAACTATCGGCACATGTTTTCTTCGGAGCTTTTTCACCTGTCGGTCTTCAATCGACAAAGGCTTCTCCACAAACTTCAAGCTCTCATCTATATGCACATCTGTGTGTGGGATCACCAATGATTCATCAGCGAAGCACTTCTTTAGATTGCAGATGTGGAACACATTGTGAATTCCATTGAGCTCTTCTGGCAAGTTCAATTTATAGGCAACCGACCCGACACATTCGATAACCTCAAAAGGTCCTATGTATCGCGGGCTCAGTTTACCCTTCTTACCGAAGCGCATCACTCCCTTCCAGGGTGATACCTTTAGCAATACTTTTTCACCTACATCGAAGTGAAAATCCTTACGCTTTGGGCCAGCGTAGCTTTTCTGCCTATCACGGGCAGCCTTGAGACGTTCCCGAATCTGGACAATCTTGTCCGTTGTCTCGAAAACTATCTCTGGTCCTGACAATTGGACCTCTCCCACTTCCGCCCAACAAACATGCGATCTACACTTCCTACCGTATAATGCCTCGAAAGGCGCAGCCTTTATGCTGGTATGGTAGCTATTGTTGTAGGAGAATTCGATTAGGGGTAGGTTCTTATCCCAACTACCACCCAAATTGATAGCACATGCTCGCAGCATGTCTTTTAACGTTTGAATAGTACGCTCACTCTGGCCGTCTGTCTGAGGATGGTAAGCCGTACTAAAGTTCAAACGTGTGCCCAAATATTGTTGGAAACTCTTCCAGAAATGAGACGTGTATCTAGTATCTCGATCAGAGATAATAGACACAGGTATGCCATGTAAGGCGACAATCTTATCAACATATAACTGGGCCAATGTATCGGAGCTATAAGTCTCCTTGATGGGTAAGAAATGAGCTGACTTAGTCAGTCGATCGACTATAACCCATATTGTGTCGTTTCCTTTGCTTATTTGTGGTAACTTGGTGATAAAATCCATAGTTACACACTCCCATTTCCATTCAGGAAGTTCAGGCTGTTGTAGCAGGCCAGATGGCTTTTGATGCTCAGCCTTGACTTGCGCACAAGTCAAGCATTTGGCTACATAAGCAGCTACAGACTTTTTCAAGCCTATCCACCAATAGTTTGCCTTTAAATCCTGATACATTTTATCTGCTCCAGGATGGATAGAATATTTGGAACTATGGGCTTCCTGGAGGATAACATCTCGTAGTCCTCCATAAATAGGAACCCATATCCGCCCATTCAATCTCAAAACTCCATCCTTGTGAAGAGTTAACTGCTCCTCAGTTACTCCTAACCTTTCCTTAGGATAATTAGCTTCTAACACAGCCTCTCGCTGTGCAGCCAATATCCTTTCAATCAAGTTATTCTTGACTTCAATGCTCTTGGCATTGATGCGGATGGGTTTCATCCTTTCTTTCCGGCTCAGGGCATCAGCGACTACATTCGCCTTGCCGGGATGGTACCTGATCTCACAATCATAATCATTTAAGGTCTCCATCCAACGGCGTTGCCTCATGTTTAGCTCCTTCTGATTGAACAGATGTTGAAGGCTTTTGTGATCTGAATAGATCACAAACTTGATTCCGTATAGATAATGCCTCCACAGTTTTAGTGCGAATACAACGGCACCCAACTCCAAGTCGTGGGTGGTGTAATTCTTTTCGTGCACCTTCAACTGTCTTGAAGCATAGGCAATCACTTTGCCTTTCTGCATGAGCACACACCCCATGCCAGTGTGTGACGCGTCGCAGTAAACTGCGAACTCTTCGGTACCTTCTGGTAGCGTCAACACAGGAGCGTTGCTCAGCCTTTGTTTCAAAATATCAAAGGATTCTTGCTGCTTAGGGCCCCAAATAAACTTTTCCTTCTTCTTGGTTAGAGAAGTTAAGGGCGCAGCAATCCTTGAGAAATTCTCAATGAATCTCCTGTAGTATCCTGCCAATCCCAGGAAACTACGGATCTCTGTGGGCGTCTTTGGCTCTTGCCAATTCATGACCGCCTCTACCTTAGCGGGATCCACCTGGATGCCACGCTCGCTTACGACATGTCCAAGAAATTGGACTTCTCGTAGCCAGAATTCGCATTTAGAGAATTTGGCATACAGTTTCTCGCGATGCAACAATTTGAGAATACATCGTAGGTGTTTCTCATGGTCAACTTTATTCTTTGAATAGATAAGAATGTCGTCGATGAAAACGATGACAAACTTGTCTAAGTACGGCTTGCAGACGCGATTCATGAGATCCATGAACGCAGCCGGTGCATTTGTGAGCCCAAAAGGCATCACTAGGAACTCGTAGTGACCGTAGCGAGTCCTAAATGCTGTTTTATGCACGTCTTCATCTCTGACCTTCAGCTGATGGTAGCCCGACCTCAAGTCGATCTTTGAGAAATAGCTAGCCCCTTGAAATTGATCAAACAAATCGTCGATCCTTGGCAATGGGTATCTATTCTTTATCGTGACCTTATTAAGTTCACGATAATCGATGCACAAACGCATCGATCCGTTCTTTTTCTTCACAAACAGGACAGGTGCTCCCCAGGGAGACGAACTAGGCTTGATGAAACCTTTTGCTAACAGTTCATCCAGCTGGGTCCTCAATTCCTTCATTTCAGTCGGTGCTAGCCTGTAGGGTGCTCTAGCAATAGGAGCTGCTCCAGGGATGATATCTATTCTGAATTCCACCTGCCTATCTGGTGGCAACCCAGGTAGGTCTTCGGGGAAAACTTCTGAATACTCCGAAATGACAGGAATGTCCTCTATCTTCGGTTTGGGTTCTTCAATAATCACTTGTGCCATGTAGATGACACAGCCTCTTTTTAAGCATCTTGAAGCTTTGAGCATAGTTACGTTTTCGGGCAACCCATACTGCGTATCCCCTCGAACGATGAGCGTTTCACCAGTCGGGGTTTTTAGCACAATTTGTTTCCTATTGCAAACGATCTGGGCCTGGTTGTGGGACAACCAGTCCATACCCAGAACGATGTCAAAACCAGCCAGATTAAAGGGAAGTAGAGATAGAGGAAAAGAATGGTTCTTAATGGATATCATACATCCATCTAATATAGTGGAGACGGTTTCTACTGTGCCGTCTGCTAGCTCTACTTCATATTTCACATTTAGGGTTTTGACAGGCATATTCAACAGTTTGCAAAATTTTTGGTCTACAAAGGATTTATCAGCGCCTGAATCGAAAAGTACTCTTGCAAATATATTATTCACGAGAAAAGTACCTGTGATTACGTTGTCGTCCTGCAATGCTTCCTTCACATCCATTTTGAAGACTCTAGCGTTATTCTTTTTGGTTTCCTCGGTCTTCTTGGCGAGCTTGGGGCAGTTGCTCCTGATGTGCCCCTTCTCACTACAGTTGTAGCAGGTCGCGTCTTTAATCTTCTTACAGTCCACAGTCTTGTGGTTTTTGGACTTGCACAGTCCACAAGTATGCGTCTTTGACTGGGACTGTGAGTTCGGCCCAAACCTGCATTTCCCAAAGTGGAATTTTTGGCAGTTTTTGCACTTGGGCTTTTCTCCGGTTTGTTGTCCATCTTTTCTCGACTCTGTTCCTCTATTGCCATCACCGTTCCCACGGTGCTTCTTTCCCGACCTTCGCGAGGTATCATCCTCACGCTTCCTCTTTTCGGCCTCTTTGTTCCTCTGCGATCTCAGTCGGACCGCGTCCATCGTGAGGGACAAAGAGAGGTCAGTCACAGACCTGAAGGTCGTTGGCCGAGAGGCCTACACACTAGCCTTTATCGCGGGTTCTAACCCCCCGATAAAACGAGCAATCCTCCTTGGTTCCGGGGTAACTAGATATGGAACCAATCGAGACATCGTGTTGAAGCTCGTTAAGTAGGCCTGGCAGTCCAGATTTGTCATCACCAATGACACAAAATCGGACTCTATCTTCTCCACCTCATGCTGAGGGCAGTAATTTTCTTTGATGAGAGAAACGAATTCCTCCAACGTATTGCTATAAAGCATAGCTTTTCCCGAGGCCTGAACCAGCGCCCTCCACCAAGCTAGGGCCTCGCCCTTAAACGACTGCGACACAAACTTCACTACATCCCTTTCCGCACAGCCACTGATGTCCACCACAGTGTCCATCTCATCCAGCCATGTCATACATTCGACGGCACCTTTCTCCCCCGTAAAGTCTCGGGGTTTACAAGACACAAAGTACTTGTATGTGCAGCCCCTGGCATGGGAAGCATCAGTATACTCCCTTTCGCGACGAACACTATTTTCATTTGACGAGTGATTGTCGTCGTCCTTCTTGGGCTTGGACGAGTGGTTATCGTCATCCTTCTTGGGCTTGGATAGTGGTTTGCTGTGGGATTTTGAGTGTGTCTTCGGCTTAGAGGGTGGTTTGGAAACAGTTCTGCTTCGAGATTCGGTATATTGTCGATCTAGAGCTGCTTGCACAGCGTTGTCGACAAGAGCCTTGAGTTGAGCGCCCGTTAGATTTATTTGGGCATTATCATAATCATCTTCATTTGTATGACTATTTCCTCCATTAGGATTCGCCATAGTAGCTTGTATCTGCTGCAGAAGATAATGAAAATTCTATTTAGGAGTTTATTATTGAATTGTCTTTTATGGCAATTCATTAACCATGGTAACGAAGACCATATCCGGTTAATCTGTTACTCACTTTTTATTTAGGATTTGAACATACTTATCCTAATCACAATTAATATTGCTAGTGGCATAAAAGCCTAGTCACGAGGACGTTATTATAATATTAGCCGGGATTACAGAGAATCAAGGTATGAAGGTTTGAACCGTAGTTCTTTTACCCTCTTCTGACAGGGAGTCATAGACCACCACTGTCTTTTGTCTTATTATGACAGCAAGTATGGCCCGTAGGCACTACATCACTAACGGATGTTTGATAATTCGGCCCTTAGGCACTACACCGCTTAAATCAAGTGATCATCCTTATTGATGATTTAACCCATGATTTATTATATCATTAATTTGGGCTTTGGAATCCTTTAAAGGATTCTTGTGTAAGAATGACGTGTGCGATTTTAACGAATCACATCTGCCATGAATGTTAACATGGTTACAGAGGTTAACTGGGAATTCTGAATCTTTTAATTAGGTCTTACCATCTTGGCCGGATCTTAAAAGACACCTGGCTAGGTTTCACTCTTAAGATTCTTTATTTAGGCAGATCAAATTAAAAGGAATGATTTTGATTTATTTCATAAATATAGTAATAACAAAATGAAATTTATAACATAACATTCCAAAACTTCAATACGATTACACACTGCCCTAAACGGGTCTTTTAACAAGTACATACCTACATAGAGGTTAATAAAAAGACAAGTCTACGCAGAGACTAATACTAGATAGGTGTCCGCGTAGGGACTAAAGGATAAGTCCACGTAGGGACTGAAATACGATAAACGTCCTCGCAGGGACTTATTTAAAATAAACATTACATTAGAACATACATAAGGACTAATGGTCACGTTTCTTCTTCTTGCCCTTCAGTAGGTTTGCTAAGCCCTTGAGGAATCCTCGGTGGCTCTTACGTTCTTCCTCGAATTCTCTTTCCACACGGCTCAAACGGTGGAGTATTTCTTCTTGTTCGGGAGGAGAGAAACGTGGTTGTGGCGCCTGTTGCGGAACTGGAGGTCTGGGAGGTGCTGGATACCCATGAGCTGAGTAGTCCGGTACTCCCATGTTTCCAAGAGCTCTGTCGGGATAGCGAGCATTACACCTAGCCGCTACCACATATGGGTCGCGCTCATAGTTGTAGTTGTAATGTGCTTGTGATGATGGTTCGAACGGGTTATAAGCCGACGGACCCATGTATGCAGGTATTGGGTGGTAATACCCAAATGGTGGCGAAGTTGGTGCAGCTGGTGTGGAGTTCGCCTCCTGTACAGGACTTGAAGGTCCTTCTTCTTTTAGTGGCGGGTAGTGGCTACTACTAGAGTGTCGAGGGGTGCTGAAGTGAAATTCCCCTCCTCGGGTGGACATACGAGCATTTGTCCTCCTACGCCTTGGCGGATCAGGCATTACTGGCTGTACCGGTGGCGGAGGTGGTGGCGTAACTGCCACGAAACGTGGATCCTCGGAGGGATCTTGCGGATGTTGCGGCTGTTATGATGTCTGTGGCGTGTGGTACCACTCGTGTTGATTAAACAATGCCATGAAGCTATCTGGTCCCTGATAGGGTGTACCATGAAAGGATGACCCATCAGAGATTTCTATTGGATGCGTGGGCGTACCACGAGCAGGTTCTGTTGGATCAGTATCCTCGTCCATATGATCTTCGGAGAAGTGATCTTGTGGTCCTAACGGAACAAAGCCTGAAGGTTCCTGGATGTAGTCAGCTGGGTTAAACTGACCTCTGAATTATGGAGTAGGGTCGTCAAAATTTCGGTGCGATACCGAACACTGTAGAGGTATGTAGGAGGGTTGCGGGTTGTTGGGATCGTTTTCAGAATTTGGCCCGAATGAGTGCCGGTATGATGGCGTCGAGCTATGCGAGGTGGAATGCCTCGCAGGTTCATAAAGGTCTCTTCGCCTTTGCGGTTCTTCACTCCTTGTGGTCGAAGGAGCTCGCGTATTTGAAGGTCCAGCTTCGTGATCGTGGTGAGTAACGATCTCTCCTCTGCCTCTTCTTCCCCTTCCTCTTCCTCGGAAAATCACTGGCGGCATATTTCCTGCTTTCAAAACTTTAAATAACAATAATAAAAGAAAAAGACAACCTTGGAATAACAATTCGAGTTTGTCCTATGTTCTTGTCTAGACTCAAGTATGTGCAATTGTGTCATTGAGGTTAAACACATTAGGATAGTGTTTAATCCACTCAATGTTGGCTCTGATACCAACTTGTCACACCCCGATTTCCACGTGTATCACCGGTGGGCCTGGTAGGGGATTACCGTGACGTAGTTGGCAACAATATAGTCAAACCACAATATATAAATGCACAGCGGAAGCATAAAGATAAATATAATTCAACCATTTACTGTAATATCGAATGTATCACAAGTAGTTGAGTAGTATCCACAGGAGGGATCAAAATAAATAAAAATATTGTTCAACAGATAAGACATCAAGCTTGCGAGACTTCTTAAGATGCTAAGGAGCTATTGCCAGCCGATTACGTGTAGTACCTGCACTTAATCTTTTTGGGAAAATACGTCAGTTTACACTGGTAAATACATTCAACCGACACTTTTGAAAAATGTTTATTTAAAATTGATTTGAATGCAGGAGGCACAAACTCTTTTATAACTTGGGAGAATTATTTAAATTTATAATCTTGTGAACGAATTACATGTTCCTTCTTTGCGTTCAGTAGCCCGGATCTAGTCCGGGTTAAAGATCAATAGACACACCACATTGCGTAAAACCGAGGTGGGTAAACCATCGGCTACGTCTTTTAATAATATAGACATAATACCGGGTGTACGCCTACACCCGGCTGTCAAGGTCGTGGCCATTTCTTCGAATGATGCCAAGGATATGCGGGACATGGTCATTAACCCCCAAAGGCTTTTAAGTAACAAGACTGTTTAAATGAGCCGATCAAATTATTCAATTAACCACCTAAGCGATGGAAGATTTGATGCTCAATCAAGCGGTATTTTATATACCGTAACCCAAGCCCGTATAAGGGAAAATAAGTTAAAAGTATTTACCTTTGCAAGTATTGTCCTTAGTTGGTTAAATCACATATATCTTTTACTGGGGCTCCTATTCTGGAACGAAGGTTTTAAAATAACCTATTAGAATCCTAACGGGTCTTTATATTAGCCGTAGCCTAGACCGGTTAGCTTCGAGGGATAGATACGGTTTAATCGCGTGAAGGGCGAAAACCGAGAATGGAATGTGATTCTGACCCAACAAGTTCGGAGACTTGTTTTATACGGGTTTAATATTCACACTCCGAATCTTGGGGTCAAAATGATATGGTTTGACCCGTATCGGCTAATTTATGTAAACTAGTTACATAAGCCGAACCGTGCGCGTAATAGGCGCAACAGGTAGCCGTAGGAGTCCTACACTGTTTTCCTAAGTCAATATACTTTAAAGAGGTTGTGGTATCAGTAGGATACCTTCCATAATGCCCGTAACGAGTTTTAGTTCATTATACGCCCCGTAGGGGTTTTCAGGTCATTTTAAAGACTTTTAAAGGGCCTTCTGAGTTCTACAGGAAACCTGAGTTTCCCGATCAGTTTAATAAGTCTAAAATATCTTATTTATTATTTAAAATCAGTAGCAACTGGAATCGGGTCAAAAGACCTTGTAGAACTCAAGTTTTGGCCGAAAAGGGCATATTCGGTATTTACCGAACCGTAGCCATAACCGCAGGTTATGAGCAGGTTAAAATTAATTAAAAATCTTTAAAAATCCCAAAATATTATTTTACTACAGTGGGTAAAAGTTTTGGTGACGAAATCTTGGTTTAGGTAGGCGTTATGCTAATTGCGCCGTTTATTACCAAAGTTTCTTATAAATGCGCTATTTAGCATAACTCCCATTCTAGACCTCGGATTGGCGTGAAACTTTAGGGACATGCTTAGAATTTATTAAGCAAGGTTATGGTCCCTTCACATGTCCGAAATACTCGTTTTATTTTAAAAAGGGCGTTACGGTCAACTTTTAAGTAATTAACGAAAATGCGTAAAAGACTCAGACAGACCACGAACCGGTCACAGAGGGTGAAACCATCACGTGACCTGGTCCTAAGAGAGTCCTAAGGCATATCTATATTGCACTAAAACGGGTCAGAACTGAAGTCAAAGCAAAAGTCAAACCTTTGCGACATTCGGCTCCGAACCGGGTCAATATGGCAAATGGCCGAATCAAACGAGTTTAGACAAGTTTATATACTTAATATCATGTTTTATGAGTGTTCAAACAGGTTTCATATAATCTATATTACAGATTATGCAAGAATCGCAAAAATGACTTTCTATTGACTTTTTAAGTATACGTTTGACTCGACATTTGAACTAGTTAGAGTGGTGATCAGGGGGAACCCTTTTAGAGGTTTATTACCCACATAAATACCAACACATAACTACTTTTGATTCGAGAATTCACTGGACCATTCGTGATTTATCGCAAAGTCAATCGTTAGTTACGACGGATTGACTTTTAGGCTAAACTAAGCAAAAACAAAGCCATATAAGGTTTGGCATACTTACAGAGATTTGATGTAAGACTTAGAAATAGAGAAGAACACTTGGGAGCTTCAGAAATGATCAGAGGATGTGTTTTGAGGTGTGTTTCAATTGTGAACCATCTATGCCTATTTATAGTGCAAGAATTGCTTTAAGATCCTTACAACTCAGCCTACAAGTGAGTATGGATGATGGGCAGGTGGCCTAAGGCGCTATGGGTCGAGTAGGGGGCACCCATGCTTCATTGATTGTTCACAATTTCGTTTTGAAGCCAAATCTTTGAATCTGCCCATACACTCTGCATCTGTGTGTCCCACGCGGCCCGCGTTAAGGTTTCTTGTATCTTGGTCGCGGGTCGCCTGAGTTCTAATATCAGGACGCGTATAAACAGATGGCTCGCGGCCCGCGTTAACTTAACCATATCTCTTACGCGGCCCGCGTTAGGTTAAATTTTTCAAGATTTCTAAATCTTTTATAATCATTGCGAAATCTTTGCAATTAATAACGAAATCTTTGGTAATTAACAACCTGACCTTTCGGGTTTGAGGGGGTAACTTTGCGATTTGGCCCTTGATTATTTACAACTAAGGGCCTCGTGTTATTTACCCGCATTGTTAAGTCCCCGGTTATCTTGTTAATTATTCGGAAAGCCTTGACTTTCATTGTTGACGCTTTTAACCCTTCTCGTACGAATTTGATCATATCTATCTCGTTTTAAAACGGAACTTCGCGGAATTTGTATAGCACATTCTAGTGAGCGTATTTTACTGTTACAAAGCCTCGGGTACGTCAAAGGGTCACTCAGAGGTATAGTTAAACATGTTGACACAGTTAACCCCCGCAGCTTGAAATCTCTCACTTTCTTCCGCGTTTCGCTTCCGTACGATCCATGATTTATTCGTTTGAAGGTACAAGCATCGTTTAGGGTTACTATACAGTATACTTACCCTTGTTTGACATTTATAACCCTCGAATTTACATACTTTCAAGGTTTGTCAATTTTAGTCCTTTATTTAATATTAAATGCCACGTGTCAACTCAAGACACGTGTCAATACATTATTGGACACAAAATTTTGAGGTGTTACAAGTTAATTAGCTAAAAGTCAAACCGTCGTAATTAAGGTTTGACTTCGAGATTAGTCAATAATTACTCACTAATATCTCGAATTAAAAATACCTATAAGTAGGTAATTATGTGGGTAACAAACCCTTAAAAGGGTATTTCCAGAATCCCACTCTAACTATGTTAATTGTCGAGTCAAAGATGATTATAAAAAGTCAACAGAATGGTTATTTGCAAATTAATGCATAATTAGCAATGTAGGATACATGCAACCTGTTTGATCATTAAAATAACTTGGTAATTAATGTAAGAACATGTCTCAACATGTTCAACTCGACAATTTTCAGTATAGGCTCGGTTTGGAACCGAAAGTCGCATAGTTTGACTTCTGCTTTGACTTTCAGTTCTGACCCGTTTAAGCCAAGTTAAGGATTGCCTTAGAGCTTCTTTTGGACCTATTTACATGTTAGTATAACTCTCTGAGATTATACAACTTGGTTCATTAGACATCCTATTCACATGCATGTTTTCGTTAATCTTTTATATGTTGACCATTATGCCCAAATGACCTTAAAATGAGATTTTTGGAAAAGTAAAAGGGTAAACACCTTAGCTACTGATTTATAAACTTGCACCTAAAATTTGAGATCAGTTTGAGGTATAGATTAAGAGTTATGCTCAATAGCGTAATTTAAAGCTTCTTTAGTAATCAAATGGCGTAAATTACATATAGCCTATCTAAACCCGAATTTTTATACAAAACCTTATACCTACTGTTATGAAATAATATTTTGGGATTTTTGGAGATTTTTATTTATTTTTAGGCTGAGCATAACTTAGTATTCTAAGCTTAATTTGGTTTATGCCGGTTTTGCCCTTTTGAGCTATAAAATGAGTTTTATAAATCCTTTTGACCCCAAACCTTTTTCTACTGATTTGTTATGTTAAATAAATTATTTTGAGCTTGCTGGAATATTAAAAATATCAGCTTTTTACAGAAAACCCGGAAATGGCTCCAAATCGCCTTTTTAAGCATTTTTAGCACATAAGTATGCACTAGAACCTTGTTAAGCATATGGGGATAAAACCTACTGATGTACTCAGTAAGATTTTTATATTTTAACAGTAGGCTAATGTTTTCAACTCAGGATATCAGTTTTGACCCTTTAAGCATATGTGAAATTACCAAAATGCCCCTACAGAGCATAGTATGGTTATAAGTTATAAATTTCACATATATTTGATACCCTACTGTTATGACTTAGTAAATTAAGCATATTTACTAATTTAATCAGACCTGTAACCTAGGTTATTATTTTAAACTCTTTTACACCTTATAAAATGACCAAATTGCCCTTATGAGGCATAGTTTTGGTTCAAAACCATTCGGGGCATAATGGAAGGTATCATTCTGATATCACAACATATTTTAGGCATATTAACTTCAGAAACATGTATATGACTCTTATGGTTACTCGTTACGCACTTTACGCGTTCGGATCGGCTTATGTAACTAGTTTACCCATTTTAGCCGAAACGGGTCAAATCATATCTTTTCGGTCTCAAAATCCAGAATGTGATTATGTTACCCATATTACACAAGCATGCAAGCTTGTTGGGTCAAAACCACATTCTAAAACGGTCTTCGCCTTATCGTGCGTTTAAAACCGTAATCTTTATATAAAACTAACCGGTCTAAGCTTAAGACCCGTTAGGATTCTAATAGGTTATTAAAACCTTAATTTCCAGATCTAGGAGCCCAGTAAAAGCTACGTGCACTCGCTATATTTAATTTATACTTTGCTCAGGTAAATACGTTTAACTTATTTTCCCTTATACGGGCTTGGGGTACGGTATATAAAATACCGCTTAGTCGGTAATTGACCTTAACCGGTCGGTGGTTGAGTGTTGTCAAAAGAACCTGTTTAAAAATGCTGTTTTGTTTGTTTAACGCCTTTGGGGGTTTAATGACCATGTCCCGGATATCCTTGGCATCATTCAAAGAATGGCCACGACCTTCGCACACGGGTGTAGGCGTACAACTGAACGGTACGACCCGAGCAACTGAACGCTTAACAGACATGTAATTCTTTTACAAGATTATTAAGCAAATAATTATCCCAAGTTATAAAAAGTTTTGTGCCTCGGGCATTTAAATCAATTTTTAAACATTTTTAAAATGAGTCAGTTAAATTGTATTTACCAGTGTAAACTGACGTATTTTCCAAAAAGGCTAAGTGAAGGTACTACGCGTAATAGGCTGGCCACGCCTTAGCATCCATAGAAGTCTCGCAAGCTTAGGATGCATGAAGTCTGTTGAAATAAAGTTTCCTCTTTGTTTGGATCCGCCTGTGGATCTATTTCGACTATTTTGTGATACTTGGATATTACAATAATATTAAGTTGAAATAAATCTTTCTTTTGCTTCCGCTGTGCATTAATATATTGTATGTTTGACTATGACGATATCAACTACGTCACGGAACCCCCACCGGGCCCACCGGTGATACGTGGAAAATAGGGGTGTGACACTCTCGCGGCCCGCGTAAATGTACGCAAGGGCTTACGCAGCCCGCGTGGCCTAGGGGTCTAGGCTGTAGCTGGTCCGGGTCACGAATAGGCTCAACACGCGTCGGACACGTGGCCGCACCGGGGCTCGCCTGATCATCAAGCTGTCGCGGCCCACGTAGACCTTAAGGGTCCTTTACGCGGCCCGCCTAAACTAAAGAAAACAAACGAGTTTAGGTTCAAACCTTGATACCGCCCGCGTAAGATTAAGGTGGGATCCTACGCGGCCCGCCTCAGCTTAAGTTTCAGATTTTTATTTTATTTTTAAATGTTATGTTATATTTCAGGCTTGGTTTTCACACACGGGGTGTATTTACAGACATTTTAGGATATTTTAAATATTCGGAAAAGTTTATCAAGGGTGTCGGTTCACGTTAGGTTGTTATATCCTCCCCACCTTGTTTTAGAGCTCGTCCTTGAGATCTACTGAAATAGGTGTGGGTATTTCCTTTGCATTTCTGATTCAAGCTCTCATGTGTATTCAGGTCCTCTTTTGGAGTCCCACTTCACTTTGACTAGAACTAACCTTTTATGCTTGAGATTTTTAACTTTCCTATCTTCAATCTGTAGAGGCCTCTCTACAAACTTTAGTTGTTCATTTACCTCTATATCCTTAAGAGGTATTACGAGTGATTCATCAGCTAGGCACTTTTTGAGATTAGATACATGAAATACATCATGTATTCCTGCCATTTCCCCTGGCAGTTGTAGCTGATAGGTTACAGGTCCTATTCTTTTAATAATCTCGAAAGGTCCAATATACCTAGGACTTAGCTTTCCTCGTTTAATGAATCTTATCACTCCTTTCCAAAGAGAGACTTTTAACAATACCTTGTCACCTACCTGGAATTCTGACGGTTTACGTCTGTTATCAGCGTAGCTCTTCTGTCGATCACATGCCGCTTTCAGTCGTTCCTTGACTTGAATGATCTTATCGGTTGTTTCTTGCACTATCTCAGGTCCAGATAGTTGCTTTTCCCCAATTTCTACCCAACAGACTAGGGTTCTGCACTTTCGTCCATAAAGTGCTTCGAATGGTGCAGCATTAATACTTGTGTGATAACTGTTATTATAAGAAAATTCTATTAAAAGTAAGTGATCGTCCCAATTACCTCCAAAATCAATTACACAAGCTCTAAGCATGTCCTCCATTGCCTGAATTGTCCTTTCACTTTGTCCGCCCGTTTGAGGATAATAAGCTGTGCTTAGATTCAGCTTGGTTCCTATTGCTTTTTGGAAACTTGTCCAAAAATGAGAGGTAAAACGGCTATCCCTATCAGAAACAACTGATAAATGTATTCCATGTAATGAAACAATTTCATTTACAAATAATTTGGCTAATTGTTCCATACTAAAAGTTTCTTTCATTGGTAGGAAATGAGCTGACTTGGTTAACCTATCTACAATCACCCAGATTGTGTCATTACCTTTTTTTGTTTTGGGTAGTTTGGTAACAAAATCCATTGTTATCAATTCCCATTTCCAAACTGGCATTTCTAATTGATGTAACAAACCTGAGGGTTTCTGGTGTTCAGCTTTGATTTGAGAACAAGTTAAACACTTAGAAACATCAGCTGCTATATCCTTTTTCATTCCTATCCACCAGAAATTTTTCCTTAAATCCTGGTACATTTTATCACTTCCTGGGTGCATCGTATATTTAGACTTATGAGCTTCTTCTAATATACGTTGACGTAAATTTCCTAATTTAGGTATCCACATTCTCTTTTTATGGAATCTCCAAATTCCATCTGTTCCTTGTTCTAATTCCTTAATCATTCCTTTTAATTTTTCAGTATCTTCCTTGATTACTGATTCTTGTGCTTTTCTAATCTGATCGTTTAAATCTACTTGTAGATTTAATTTAAGAGAACATACCCTTTTTGGCTTTTCGTGATACTTTCGACTTAAAGCATCAGCCACTACATTGGCTTTTCCTGCATGGTACTGAATATCACAATCATAATCACTAAGCAATTCCATCCAGCGTCTTTGTCTCATATTCAACTCTTTTTTCCCGAAAACATATCTTAAACTCTTATGATCGGTGAATATGGTAAACTTACTACCATAAAGATAATGTCTCCAAATCTTAAGGGCAAAAATTATGGCTCCTAATTCCAAATCATGGGTTGAATAATTTTCTTCATGAGTCTTAAGCTGTCTAGAGGCGTAAGCTATAACCTTTTGACGTTGCATCAACACATATCCATAACCTAACTTAGAAGCGTCACAAAAGACTACAAAGTCTTCAGTTCCTTCTGGTAACGCTAGTATGGGTGCATGGGTTAATCTTTGCTTAAGGATTCTAAAGGCTTCTTCTTGTTTTGGTCCCCATTCAAACTTAACAGATTTACAGGTTAACTTGGTTAAGGGGATGGCTATTCTAGAAAAATCTCGGATAAATCTTCTATAATAACCGGCCAATCCTAAGAAACTTCTAACCTTAGTTGGCGACTCAGGGGTTTTCCATTTGGTAATTGCCTCGATCTTTGTTGGATCCAGATGGATTCCTTCATGGTTAACTAAATGTCCAAGAAATTGTACCTGCTCTAACCAAAACTCGCACTTTGAAAACTTAGCATAAAGCTTTTCCTTTCTTAATAGACTTAAAAGTAAGTGCAAGTGCTTTACATGCTCCTCTTTACTTTTAGAGTAAATTAGAATATCATCTATGAAGATAACTATGAATTTATCCAAATATGGCTTACATATTCGGTTCATCATGTCCATAAATACGGCTGGGGCATTGGTTAAACCAAATGGCATGACAGTAAATTCATAATGACCATACCTTGTTCTGAATGCGGTTTTAGGAATGTCCTCTTCCTGTACCTTTAATTGATGATATCCTGATCTTAAATCAATTTTAGAGAAAAATCGAGCTCCTTGAAGTTGATCGAACAGATCATCGATCCTCGGTAATGGATACCGATTCTTAATCGTGACCTTGTTCAATTCACGGTAGTCAATGCACATACGCATTGATCCGTCCTTCTTTTTGACGAACAATATCGGTGCTCCCCATGGCGATGAGCTTGGCTGTATGAATCCTTTTGCCAACAATTCGTCTAATTGTTTATTCAGTTCCTGCATTTCAGCGGGTGCCAAACGGTAAGGTGCTTTGGCAATAGGGGCTGTCCCTGGTAGCAGATGGATTCTGAATTCGACTTCCCTGTCTGGCGGTAGTCCTAGCAATTCTTCTGGAAAGACATCTGAAAACTGGGACACTACTGGAATGTCTTTTAGTTCTTTCCCTTTTGTGTTATTGATTATAGAAATCAAATATACTATAGATCCTTTTCTTATATAACTTGCAGTTTTCATCACAGAAATGAACTTAGTGGATCTAGAGGGTTTATCTCCTTTAATTGTGATCTTTTCACCCCTTGGTGAATTTACTTGAATTGACTTTTGATCACATAAATTACTAGCTTTATTGGCTATTAGCCAATCCATTCCTAAGACGACATCAAATCCTGCCAGATTCATTGGATAAAGGTTTGCAATAAACTTTTGATTAAAAATTTCTATTCTTGCTCCCTGCAAGATTTCAGAAATCCTAACGGTTTCTCCATTTGTTGTCTCTACTAGACATTCTTGTGGTAGTTTAGTTAATGATTGATTTAGGAGTTTGCAAAACGAAGTATTAATAAAACTTTGGTTTGCACCAGAGTCAAATAATACTTTAGCAAAAATATCATTAACTAAAAACGTACCAGCTATGACGTCTGGAATCATCTTGACTTCATCTGCAGTTAGAACAAATGCTCTAGCATTTTTAGTGTTCTTGTTGTTTTCAGCTGAAGCCAATTCCGGACAGTTTGGCTTGATGTGACCTTTTCTCCACAGTTGAAGCACAATCCATTTGTTGGTTTCCTTCTGCAGGTTTCCCCCTTATGTCCTGGTGTTTTGCAGAAATTGCAGTAAGTAGAGCATCTTCCTGAATGCTTCTTTCTGCAGGCTTTGCAGTATGGCGCAGAGGTAGAACCTACATTCCTACGGTTGGAATTCCCAGAACGGAATTCTTGAGTAAGCCTTTGGGATAGGTTTCTGCTCTGGTCTTCTTCTCTAGTTCGCACTAGTTCATCAGTCAAGGTATTGGCTAGTTCTACAGCTTCTTCTATGGTTTGGGGTCTAGCTGCCTTGACTACATGTCTAATCTCTCCAATTAATCCCCAGATATAACGGGAGATTAACACTGGTTCAGGTGATGCAAGGGTTGGTACTATTCTAGCATATTCAAAGAATGTAGTAGTGTACCCCTTACTATCTACCCCGGTCATCCTAAGGTTCAAAAACTTGTTTGCTATCTGTTCCTTTTCATTGGGAGGGCAGAACTTCCTTTCAACCATATTTTTGAACTCCTCCCATTCCATGTTATATATCCTATCACTTCCTCTTGACTGGAGGATAATGTTCCACCATTCTAGAGCTGCATTCTTAAATAAATTAGAAGCAAACATTATCCTATCTTCTTCAGCACACTTGCTTATTTTTAGAATAGCTTCAGTTTTCTCTATCCAGCGTAGAGCTGCAATGGGTCCTTCATTGCCCGAGAATTCTATTGGTTTACAGGACCAGAATTCTTTGTAAGAACAACCATATGGCATGGTTCTTTTTCTTTTGGGAATGGGCGCTTGAAGTACGGGTCCATTGTTCATGCTGTTTTCAGGTTCAGTTGGTCGCTTACTGCTATGCTTACTTTTATTATTCGCTTCTTGAACCGTTTGAATAATAAATGGCATTGCATCTATGATTCCTTGTGCCACTATATGTTGAACGGCACTAGTATCCATTTGGTTTCCATTGTTATTGTTGTTCGGATTCTCGTTATTCAGATTATCATTATTTGAGTGGTTGTCGTTCTGGATATTATCATTCTGGTTTTCTTGATTCACTTCGTTGTCCATCTGAATTCTAAACATTTACCAA
Source organism: Helianthus annuus (assembly GCF_002127325.2). Taxonomy (NCBI): domain Eukaryota; kingdom Viridiplantae; phylum Streptophyta; class Magnoliopsida; order Asterales; family Asteraceae; genus Helianthus; species Helianthus annuus. Next base: position 114,704,955 of record NC_035448.2, on the reverse strand, counting down.
ATATTAATATCATAATTAATATTTGAATATAGCCAATCACACAACACACAAGTTGATCAAAAACGTCGAGCATTGCGACTTTTACTCTATTCATATATTATGTATCTATTACACACCAGTACTGAAATTAAAATTACAATACCGACTGAAATGTAAAGCTACAATACTAATAATATGCATCCGTAGTTTTTTTTCTAACACATACACACATATATTATTATTATATTATATTATATTATTATTACTACCGTTCCTGCCATCACATTCACGGATATGGATTCATCCAGAAATCCATATTGCGCTCGTCGTATTTCCATACGAGACACTCTCCCACCTGTAGCATTCTCTCACTGCTTTCTAAAATTTCCTCACCGAAAGTCCTAAGTTCTTGTACGTTTTCTGCACTCATTGGGGGTGCAGGTTCTAGGACTGGGTTAGGAATCTGGGGTGCGGGTTCCTGGTACGGAGGTATAGGGGCCTGGTATGGGTAAGGATTTTCTAAGATCTCCCTTGTAGGCATCACTATCGTAATAGGGATCTTGAGGATCTAATCCTGGGTAGGCTCCTAGATTGGGCATTGGCACATTTTCCTGTATCGGGTAGCGTTGCACATAGTCCCTAACATCATCCCACCAGGGATCGTAATTTGGGTCTAGGGGATTTGGTGCAGGTACCCTAGGTATCTCCTCCGGGTTGAAATCAGGCATTTCTATTTGGTTTTCAGGGTTTTCTATTTCCATGGGTTGATCAGGAATTGGTGGTTGTGGTTGGGGTGCTAGCATTTGCTCCAGGTTTGGGTCAGCTGCAGTTGTTGCTAAAATGTGGATATTAGCTATACCCCTATTAAGCATATCCTGGGCATAGGCATCGGTTTCTCTTTTAGCTGTGGCTAACACTCGTTGTTCCTGTAACTTTTTCATACGCTTTCTACGCTCATGTGCTCCCCTGCTGAACCATCCCCTCTTTTTATGAGGAAATGGCTCTTCAGACTGAGCCTTAAACACAAAGATTCCTTCTTCCGTATCCGCAGAGTACCCTGAGAGGGCAGACAGAGAAGAGGAGGTGCCTTCGCTCCTAGGCGAACCAGACAATTGACGATACACGTCAGATGGTCCTTGGTCGCTCATACTGTAAACTAACAGATAGTCAGATAACACATAACAAGAAAATACAATTATGCATGTATTTCAGTAATTTATTTCCTAACCCTTCGAGTTTTGATGTCAGCAGAACACTTCTGTGGCTGAATTAGTGGCATAGCTCTGATACCACCTTCTGTCACAACCCCCGATCCCTAGTTCCCGGGAGCGGGTGGCCACGAGCCAGTTTCGGTGGTATCACGTTATTGTCCAATTTGGCAGCGGAAATTTTCATCAGGACCGTAGTTAGGAAATATTTAATCAGAGTAAAATACCACATTTTCATTACATTAAAATATAGGTAAAATCTAAGTTTTCAGTACAAACGATTTCATAGGAATAAATCCTATTTTTATTTCAGAAAAACATCTATTTCTTTTAGGTAACTTTAGTGCCACTTTTCCAAGCCTTCAGTGCTGTCCAGCTGGCTTCTATTTGGCTTTCACATTTTGTTACCTGAAACGCGTTTTAAAAATATTTTGTCAGTGGGTACTGGTGAGTGAATCCCAGTTTAATCAAGTTTAAATAAAAAGTCGCATTGAACAGTATTGAGGGCGCATCCGCAATTACATTTGTTTCCAAGTTATATCAATTACCACCACACGGTAATGTCGTTCCGACTTATGGTCATGTTACTCCTTTACCAGGTGGTAACAAATTTTGTATACAAAACCCTAAATTTACCGACTGTAATTGTATTCTTATAAATACTCAATAACCGTTATTTGCATGGAAAGACATTTAAGGTTTTGTAAAACAGTTAACAAAAAGTGGATCAACTCACATTGCTGTTTTAGGGTTTTCAGTAGGAATTTTCTGCGAATAATCTATAAATTACACAAATGCACGTGTGTTAGTATAATAACCCATTTTAACATTAGTAATACCCTCCCCGAGACGGCATTCCAACGACTACGTCGGGTAGAACCACGACAGCCGTTACGGAACCCTAGATCAATCGGGCAGAGTATCTAATACCTCTCCAGGGGTTATCATACTTACATCGTAGCAGAACCTTACTATTTTAGGGGGTATAATACCCGGCTATAACTTCTACTATTCAGAATTGAGAGAAAGATTTCGAAATTGAACGATCAGAAATGAAATCCCGAGGCCTCCTTATATAGGGCTGAAACTGGTTCTCTCGCGGCCCGCGTAAATGTACGCAAGTGCTTACGCGGCCCGCGTGGCCTAGGGGTCTAGGTTGTAGCTGGTCCGGGTCATGAATAGGCTCAACACGCGTCGGACACGTGACCGCACCGGGGCTCGCCTGATCATCAAGCTGTCGCGGTCCGCGTAGACCTTAAGGGTCCTTTACGCGGCCCGCCTAAACTAAAGAAAACAAACGAGTTTAGGCTCAAACCTTGATACCGCCCGCGTAAGATTGAGGTAGGATCCTACGCGGCCCGCCTCAGCTTAAGTTTCAGATTTTTATTTTATTTTTAAATGTTATGTTATATTTCGGGCTCGGTTTTCACACACGGGGTGTATTTACAGACATTTTAGGATATTTTAAATATTCGGAAAAGTTTATCAAGGGTGTCGGTTCACGTTAGGGTTGTTATACTTGAACCACCCATACCCTGTGCGGGCTGGTTACGTGTTCAGCAAGGGTCGCGCAGGACTATGGCGCAGGGCCACTTTAGAAGACATAAAGGTACAAGTGGCAGAAGAAAGGGGCCAATTCGCGTCCTCCAGGCTCTGCTCAAGCGTGCTCCTCGATCGTCTGACGTGCAGGAGACAGAGAGTACACAAGGACGCCTACGTGGCACCAATCATAGGGCAGAGACACCTGCCCAACGATCTCCACTTACCTGCTGATGGCAGAGGGACAACAAGGCCGACAACAGTGACACGTGGCTCCACTCATGGTGCGCCAGTACCGGAGAACTTCTAGAAGCCACTAACGGTCGACGCTAGTGAGACAAAGAGCATATCCTCTAAGTTGTCGCCTTGCGGCCCAAGGCCCATCAGCCCATCTCCTCTTACACCTCTCCGGCTATACATAGAGACCTCAGTTCACAGGTTAAACATTCTATTCCCTCTACTCTCAGTCTTTGCACACTTTAATCTCCTCAAAACAGTTACTTATTCTCACGCCGGAGTCTGGTTAAGAGGGAAACCCCCATATTCCCCTCTTAACGAGCTAACAGTGTTCTGTTTTGCAGGATTAGCGGATCATTAAGAAGCTCAGAAAGTGATAAGAAGATTAACCCTTATGGTAGAAACATAAACCAAACTAATCAACCCTAAAATTAGTTCCGTGTTTCTTCAAACACAATGAGTTATAAATGATCACGAAACTATCATGAAACAGATCATAAAAAGTCAGAGAAAATTATAAATTAATTAAAGACAGAAAAGTATAATAAGAAGCTAAATTTGATATAAAATTAAGAGTTAAATGTCATTGTAGTCTCTGTGGTTTGGACCATTTTGTCAGTTTAGTCCAAATGTTTCATTTTTCGCCTGTGGGTAGAAAAAGGGTTCACCGTTCCCCTTTTAGTCCACTGGGTTAACTTCATAAATTATTTTTGTTAACGAGAAGGGCAATTCGGTCATTTAATATGGCCGAATTGCCCTTCTAGTTAATAGAATTACTTATAAAATGACCAAATTGCCCTTCTCGATAACAGGAAAAATGGATGAAGTTAACTCAGTGGACTAAAATGGCAACGGTGAAACCTTTTTGGACCCACAAGCGAAAAATGAAACCTTTGGACTGAACTGGCAAAATAACCCAAACCACATGGACTAAAATAACATTTAACTCTAAAATTAAATTCTTTTATCATATTATATGGTAATATTTTTATTACACTAAACATCTTGAATCATACGTACACTTTAATTCCCTCATCTTAATTACAATTTAATTCTCTCATCTTTAATCAAGTTATAGATAATTAGTTAATAGTTACGATTTATTCCCCTCAGAAAAATCTAACTACCTCCACAATTTTTAAATGGTCATAACTTATTCGTACGTTAATATATATTTTTTTAAATACATCATAAAAAATTTAATTATCCTTAATTTGAGTGTAGTATACCATACCTATAGTCGTTTTTAGTTAAAAAGTTTGATATTTTGTGATTAACAATGTCTAGCAGTGAGTAACAACTGAATTATTAACCGAAACCAAACCAAAAACTGATGAAACTGAACTTAAAACAAACGAAACCGAACCAAAATCAACCAAAAACCGAATTAACCGAAACCGAATTAATTAAAAACTGTTTATTAGATTTTTTTGCACCCTCATTTAACCAAAACTAATCGAACCGAATTGAACTTTCATATTTTCATATATTTCTAGCTTTTATACCTTCAGTTCATGGATTTCATATTTTATACCCCCATTTCATGTATTTATTATTTCACTTCTGTATTTATGCATCAATTTCATATTTATACCTCAATTTCATTTATTTTTAACCAAAAATTTTTAGCTCAAGTATTGTTTTGGCTATTAACCGTAAATAAAAGAACCAAACAAAAAACCGTCAATCTAACCAAATAAACCGAAGACCACTTGGTTAATAGAATAGACTAACCGATGACTTAGGTATTGGCTTCGCTTAAACATGATAGCCGAACTGACCGAACCATGCATACCACAATGAAATTGACTAATAGATGACTTTATTTATAACGTATATCCACTACAATAATACCATAATAAATATTATAAGAACAAAAAAACGAATAGAAACGACTATCACAATGAAAAATTGTTACTTCAAGGTGAGAAATCAAATACACCCAAAGACAGAATGTACAAACACTATTCATAAACAACCACCAAATATATAAAAAAAAGTTTTCGAAATTGTACAATTTTGGAAGGGAGTTAACAGTTGTGTTGCAACTTAAAGTGATTCTTTCTCTTGATTACCTCCATTTTCCGCAAGCCTTTCGCCGTCTTCTACTACCCTCCACTTCAATCCTCCTATTCTCTATACACTTTCACCATTTTCAACATATTTACACTCATTTCAATCAAGATATCATCTGGGTCTTCAAGATTATCCCTTCATATCCTCATAAATTCAATAATGCCTGCTCAAATCAACTCATCTTCATTTGGGTATTCTTGATTGTCATTCTTTTTGCAGTTACAGAGGTGGGTTTCTACTTTCTTTCATCAAGTTTGTACCTTTATTAATAATCTGTTGTGGGTTGTTAGTTAATTCTTTAAAGAATGTATTTTTGTACTTTTGTGATTAGAATAAGGTTAATTAGATTGAGTTTCCGCTTTGGTTTGTTTATCTTTTAGGGCACCATTAAAGATATAATTATTGGAGTTTTTTTTTGTATATTTATTGTGGCTACAGATTATATTTTGTCAGATTAAGACATCACAGTAGAGGGAAACATATAAAAAAATGTTGTTAAATATATACAATTATTTGTCAGAAAAATAGGTATAAAATATATAAAGATTTCACTATCTGGTGTCATGGTTTCTGCAGGGGTTTCTTCAAGTGGGTTGGAGCTCTTGAAGGCTGTGAATGAATTTTGAGAGATTTCTTTTCTTTTTTTTTTTTTTTGTGAAATTTTGATTCAAAGATGCCACTTTCAGAGTTGTATAGATCATCTATCAGTGGAAAGAGTGAACCCTCTCAGCAGAAATCAACTGATGTTTCATATATGTAAGTTTCTTGATTGATGTTTTTAGTAGTGTTTAACTTTTTGATTGATGTTTACGGCTGTGACGCAGACCGAACGACGAGTTTGTAGAGTTGATATGGGAAAAGGGTCAGATCATGATGCAGGGTCAGTCTAGTAAACTGAAAAAGACGCCAGTTTCGAGTAATTTTCAGTTTCAAACACCGAAAGTTCAAGCAAAAGATGGTCTTTTGGATGTATCTATGCCTGAGATTGGATTGAATCAAGATGATGATATGGTCCCTTGGTTAAATTATCCGCTTGACGATTATAGTTCTGATCTGTTACCCGAGTTATCCGGTGTGACAGTTCACGAACCCGTTATGCATAACGGTCTGAATGCAACAGAGAAGAGAGGTAATAAAGATCCAAATTCAGTGATCGATGTAACCCGATCAAACACATCTAAAGTTTCACGATTTTCAGATCCAACTGTTAGATCGGGAGTTTCGGACATAACTAATAGTAATTGTAGAAGTAAAGCCGGTAATGAGAGTCATAGAGATTCTGTACCGCGTTGTTCAACTTCCACCGTGTTGAATTTTTCGCATTTTTCAAGACCCGCTGCTGCGGCTATGGCTAAAGCTAGTGTTCAGAATCATGGACCGCAGAAAGAAACTGGTCAACCTGGTTCGGATTCAGTCAAAGTTTGTTCAAATCCTTTACCAAGTAAGCCATATGATGAGCCACATTGTGTCGACAAGTCCTCCAATGATGCATGCGGAGGAGGTAAAGGAGGTTCAGAAACCGTAAAGAGCAACGAGCCAGTTGGTGCTTCTTCTTCTGTTTGTTCAGGGAATAGTGCTGAACGAGCATCAAACGATTTGACCAAAAATTGTAAGAGAAAATCTCGCGAAACGGAAGATTTTGAGTGCCAAAGTCAAGTATGTTAGATAGCGTATTGTTTCTTTGTTTTGTCATGTTATAGTTGTTTCATTTACTAATCGTAATTATTGTTTTGATTAGGACGTTGAAGAAGAATCGTTGGCCACTAAAACCGCAGCTGCTTCTCGAGGAGGTACGGGTTCTAAGAGAAGCCGTGCGGCTGAAGTTCATAATTTGTCTGAAAGGGTAATAATTAATTTGCTAGTTATGATTACAAAAATAATATTATCATATTAGGAATCTAAATCTTTGAATAAGAACGATAAAATTATTATGATGAAACAGAGGCGACGGGATAGGATAAACGAAAAGATGCGGGCATTACAAGAACTCATACCAAATTGCAACAAGGTAGACTAGTTTTAAGACTTTTTCTGTGTGCTTCTGGTTGAATTTAAACTGATGTGGAGTCTTTATTGTTAAAGGACCATCCTTATCTATTCGACCCACTCGATGTTGGTTAAATATATTCATTAGAATGCTGATTTTCCGAATTGAGATCTTAGTTTTTACATTACAAGGTGGATAAAGCATCAATGCTTGATGAGGCAATTGAGTATTTAAAGACACTTCAACTTCAAGTACAGGTACAATGTTTTAATATGTTACATATGTTACGTCATTTATGTTACACATATGCAATTTTTTTCAACGTATTTTTTTTTTTTTTGAATTTCTGTAAAGATTAGTAGCATATATATATAATATATATTTTTTATAACTCAAGTGGGTTTCCAACTTTTCATAATATCCATCCTCTATATATATAACATAATTTTGTATTATTTACTTATTTTATGGTAACTATAAATATAATAATATTTATTATGTAATTATTATATATTAAATGAAAATTATTATATTATATATTAAATAAATAACAAGGTTCATCTAGACTCGCGGGCCTATGCATGTGAAGCTTGGGCTCGAGTTCTCGAATTGGTTTGGGCTTCTAGCGAGCTGATCTTAGGTAGCTGCTCACGAGTGGCTCGGCTTGTTTACCCTCCAATCCCTAAACTTATGTTTCTACAACAACTGCAGATTATGTCAATGGGAACTGGATTATGTATGCCGCCAATGATGTTCCCGAATGGAATGCAACATATGCATCCTCATTTCTCCCCCATGGGGATTGGTATGGGTATGGGTTATGGAATGGGAATGGGAATGGGAATGGGAATGGAGATGAATGGCGGACAACATATGTTTCCGTTTTCTCCTACTATACACGGGTCACGACACCCTTTCCCTTCTCCACCTATGTATGGGCATCTTAGCCAAGGAATGCCAATGTTGTTACCTCAACCACCTATGCCCGGGGTTCCCGCTGTTCGGCAAATGCTGACACAAACCGAAGTTCCAGATGCGGGCCCCAGCTCCAAGGACCCTATCCCTAATAAGAACCCTCACGTGATGACACAGATATCTAGTCAGGTACCACCTATTTATACAATTTCACATAATCACTTGATGTTTTTGTGAAAGTAATCAAAATGCATATGTGATGCCAGCCCCAAGTTGCAAACAAGAGCCTTAACCAGTCTACTTCAGTCGACAAAAGCGATCAACTTGTAGAAGCTGGATGCAGTACACGCGGTAACTTGGTCTCTGCTAGTATTTTTGTTATAAGTTTCAGTTTAATACTCGAAGTGAAATTTATTTGTGATTGTTTTGATGTAGGTGTTGATTAAAATTTTTGTATTGAAGGGACCATGACCGCATAAAACAAATAGGAAAGTGAAGGTTGTGTTGACTTTTGTTGACTATCCGAAATGACTTTTTTTGGAAAGCATCAACATCCATTATGATCTGCATGGCGATTTTAGTGTTGTGTCGAGATTCTATCGTTTGGGTTTATTTCAATTGCAGATTGCCCCATGATAGTGTGATTAGATTATTCGGTGTCAGTATAGTTGAAAGCAGTGTTGTAAAAATCGCGACTAGGCGACGATTAGTCGGCGATTAATCGCTAGTCGTCCAGTTACTGAGTAATTTTTCTTAAATCGGTCCATTACCCGACTAGGTCCGACTAGGCACGACTAGGTCCGACTAGGCAAGCCAACAGTCGACGATTCCAGCAAAAAACCTGTATATTCCGGCCAAAACCTCTAAATTCCGGTCAGTTTCCAACCAAATCATTTGAATTCCAACAATTAATCATGTATACTTAAATAAATGAGTTGAGTAAGATTTAAAACCTAGCTACTTAAAATATTTACCTATAAAAATGTATATATTTATACATAAAACTGAAAATTACATATAAAAAACCCGATCCGATTAATCCTGATTAATCCCGAGTAATCCCGAGTAGTCGCTAGTCCCCACTTCACCGGCCGACTAGCGACTAGCGAGTTCTCCAACCTTGGTTGAAAGCATTTCTTTGTAAGGTATTACGCGATAACAAACATCAGAATCGATGAAACGATAATTGTATTTTTCATGTTTGGCCTCCGGTGTGCTCATTGCAGTGGTGGTTTATGTTATCAACATGGTTTCGAAAACTATATATATTGTGTTACTCTATCATAAAACACCATGCAAGTCATGAGTAAAGTTAAAAAAAATAACTTTTAAAACTACATTGACAAAAATGTATAAACTAGTAACGTCAATTATATTATATTATATTATATACTAATAAAACATAAACTCAATGAACAGTAATTTTGAGTTTATTTTTTATTAGTATATTCAATTAATTAAAAATATATTCAATAATGGGGCGGGGTTGTAACGTGGGTTGAGTACAAACGCCCAAGTCACCATCCCGGGTGGGCTTGGGTTTCGGCGTAGCCCCTTGGGCAGGGGTTTCAGCCAGGGCGATGGGCGGGGCTATCAAGATGACATGGCGGGATCTCATTGGCCAAGACAAGACAAGTAGCTGTTTGGGCTAGCCGTTGGCCAACGGCTATGTGTTAAAAAAAGATCTAGTAAATATTATAATATGGGGTATGGGGCGTAGGTTGTGGCGTGGGTTGGGTACAAATGCCCAAGTCACCACCCCGGGTGGGCTTGGGTTTCGGCGTGGCCCCTTGGGCGGGGGTTTCAGCCCGAGCGTTGGGCGGGGCTATCAAGATGACATGGCGGGATCTCATTGGCCAAGACAAGTAGCCGTTTGGGCTAGCCGTTGGCCAACGGCTATGTGTTAAAAAGATTTAAGAATTATTAGAATATGGGGTATGGGGCGGAGGTTGTGGCGTGGGTTGGGTATAAACGTCCAAATCACCACCCCGGGTGGGCTTGGGTTTCGGCGTGGCCTCTTGGGCGGGGGTTTTAGCCCGGGCGTTGGGCGGGGCGGGATCTCATTGGTCAAGACAAGTAGCCGTTTGGGCTAGCCGTTGGCCAACGGCTATGTGTTAAAAAAAAAAGATCTAGGAAATATTAGAATATAGGCTATGGGGCGTGGGTTGTGGCGTGGGTTGGGTACAAACGCCCAAATCACCACCCCGGGTGGGTTTGGGTTTCGGCGTAGCCTCTTGGGTGGGGGTTTCAGCTCGGGCGTTGGGCTGGGCTATCAAGATGACATGGTGGGATCTCATTAGCCAAGACAAGTAGCCGTTTGGGCTAGCCGTTGGCCAACGGCTATGTGTTTAAAAAAATATCAATTCACTATAAATACTCACACTTCTATTCATTTTTTACCACAACTACTCCACCTCTTCTATAATGATCTCTATCTTATTTTAAAAAAAAAATTCTCATCCAACCACAATACGAAAAAATGAATCCTCATAATCGAGGTTTTGACCCGAAAAATCCGTGGGCATTCCAAGAAACACCTAGCCCAGCATCCAATCGTCCAATTGCTCCCTTTTTAATGCACTCCACGATGCCGGATATGACTTGAATCGTTTGAAGAATGATGTCAGTCAGTTTACTTACTGTGTGTATAAAAGGTAATCTAAACTGTGCAATTACTTGTATTGCTACGTTGTTACAGGATTTTATGAGCTCGGTACCAATCGGTACCGAAAATACCGTTACCGAAATCCCCAAAAGTATGTATCGGTACCGAATATACCTGGTACGGTACGGTTCGGTACCGGTTGGTACTGGTACAACACCGGTATTTGAGGGTAAAAATCGGTGAACACCGGTGCCGAACCGGTACCGAAAATACGTTACGTTTTAATTCGAGCTACTTTTTGTTATTTGACATGTTTTGTCATTCTTATAGAACGATTTGGTTTAGCGCGCCGCAACGCGCGTGTGACAACTCGAACTTTAGACTTGCTTTGTGTTACGCTAAGTGCTTATGTGAACTTAATTTATGATTTAATGGCGGGAACATTGTGTATATGCATGATGTTTAGTATGTGACACCATGATTTAATGAATGTTTGTTATTTTGTGCATATGTGAGTATGTTAAGCGAATTGTTCACAACCCAAATGCACAACACCACTTGAACCGAACAAGCCCACAACATCCGCACAAGGCCGGTTGGGCCTTACCTTTGTACGCGGACCATTAGGGCAACCCATTGAAGGGTTCGGCCCACCTTACCTTCACACGAACAAACACCCGTAAGGAGTTTTGTTCCCTCATTTTGTTACAACACATTATCACACACAACCCTAGTTGCTACCCCTCTCCCTCTCTCGGCTTGTTTGGGACCCGACGGCACACACACACATACTTTGAAGCTTGTGAAACGAATCAATCCTCTACCTTCATCCGGTTAGTGCTTTGATGTTGTTTGGTCATTGATTGTATGATTCATGTATGATTCGGTTGTGTATTGCTAATGTTTAAAATAAAATCGAATGGATATTGCTATGCCTTACATGTGCATTGATGATGTGATCGTTTTTGATGTTCTTGTTACGTTGATTTCTTAACAGTCATGAATCGATTTAGTTGTGTGGAATGATGTTGGTAATTGGCCGTGATAATCGACTGGGATGTATCGAACTAGGATAAGCATCGAATTGTTATGATTGCTAGTTGTGCTCGATGATTAGACTTGATATGAGTTTAGGGTTCATAGGAAATTGATACTAAAAACCCTTGTTTGATCTAATATTGTAAAAGGTAGTGGATGTTAATTGATAGAATGATAAGTTTGGAAACAATATTGATTGTAACCGATTGTGCATAATTCTCGGAAATTATTAAACTGATTGCACAATTGGACCACACGCACAAGCAGGCCCGATCGCACAACTGGGCTGGTCACATATGCTGGTCCAATCACACAAGTGCAGCCCAGTCGCACAAGTTGTATGGGCCGGATAAGTGTTGGGCTGGGTAATTTACCGGGTCGCACAAGAAACCCGATCGCACAAGGATCCCTAATCATACAAGGACATATTGGATCACGAGTATGTCTATTGGGCCGGGAATGTCCGATCGCACAACCTGAATCGGACCGCACAAGTCCACTACGTACCATATGTTTGGGCTGCTTATGCTAGCTGAATCACACAACACAATGGGCCGTTTATAGTTGGGCCTAGGCAAATCGCACAAGACATTTCATGTTGATTAATTGGGCCGAAACCTCCATGTCTAAATTGTTATCTTTGGGCCGCTTACTGAATGGGTTTATTGTTTGGGCCGGGTATTGTTTGGGAAACATATAATGAATCGCACAAGTGTATGCTTTGATTGTTTATGTGCATACGTGCTTGCTTTGATTGTATACGTGCATTATTGAACCAAACCTGACTTGTATTACAACCATGCTAGGACGTGATTGACCCTTTTCCTAGCTTATCTATACTCTTTGTGTATCTGCCGAGCAAACCAAGGTGAGTTCACACAGCCAAGGCATGGGATTCCCGGGTTGGGAATTGGGTTGGATATGATATTGTAAAAGGAGTTACTCGTACTTACGCATATACCAGACTATAGACCATCGTCCTCAGGTTAGTCAGGACACGTTACGTAAAGCCTACGTAACCCAGTACAATTGCCATATGTCTCCCGGGTCGGGAAGGACACGTTACGTAAAGCCTACGTAACCCAATACCATTCACTGGCCTTCCATGTCGGAAGGCCACGCTGCGTAAAGCCTACGTAGCCCCCACACGTACCACTGTCCTCGGGGAAGGGCACGTCACGTAAAGCCTACGTGACCCTGTACGTTTTCCTGTTCTCGGTAAAGAAGAACACATGGTCGGAAGTTAGTCTAGTAAGTACCGTTAACGAGAAGCCCTCATTAGCCAGGATAAACATGGGAAACCCCCACTAGTTAAACATGCACACTATACAATGAACTTACTGTGAACTCGCTCAACTAGTTTGTTGATTATTTGCTGCATGCCTTGCAGGACCTTAGGTATACTTGGAGCTTGCACCAGAGGAGAAGCGGGTCGTTGTGGATAAGAACTCGTGAATGCTTATTAAACACTTTTACATTCACACATTGATACTTATGCTATGGGTTTTACATTTAATGCTTCCGCTACTTAAACAGTGTTTGGTTTTGAACACCAATTATGTCTTTGATTATTATTAAATGCTATGTTTGATATAATTGGTGGCTTGATCCTGGTCAGTCACGCCTCCAAGCGGTGGTACTCTGCGTATGGGATTTTAGGGGGTGTGACAGATTGGTATCAGAGCCATTGGTTATAGAGAACTTGGTTTTAATATGGGAAAACGTTTTTATTAAAACCGGACTATAACCAGAACAGTGCTCTCAACGATCCACAACGACGCTTCGCTCCACGTGCAAGACTCGACATCCTAGGTAATAAGGTTTATGTTTATTGCCTGTATGCTAGAACTGCTTAGAACTTTGCTCGCATTACGCTTAGATACACATGCTTTTGTCATATGAGAACGCCTATATGCCTATACTTTTCTGTCATCGCCTTACTCGCGAACCATTCTTACATATGTTACTCTTTACAATGAAGATCATGTCTGGAAGAATCAACATGACACAAGCCCAGCTAGAGGCTCTCGTTCAAGCCCAAGTCACAGCAGCACTTGCGGCTGCTCAAGCAGGTAGAATAACCTGTAGTTATAACTTACGCTAGGATCTTTAGATCCTACACCCCTAAACTAGCTTATGTATTTAAACTTTGCCCTACTCGTACACAATAGGTCAACACGCGCAGCAGCCTGTCTGCACGTTCAAGAACTTCATGGACTGTCGTCCAAACTCTTTCAGCGGCACAGAAGGAGCAGTTGGACTCCTCCACTGGTTCGAGAAGCTAGAATCAGTATTTGAAATGTGCGAGTGCCCTGAAGCTCGCAAGGTCAAGTTTGCTACTGGTACTTTGGAAGGGATAGCACTGACTTGGTGGAACGCCCAAGTCCAGATCTTAGGGTTGGCAGCTGCTAACGCCACCCCATGGAACGACTTTAAGGAACTCATCAAGCGTGAGTATTGCACGCGGGAAGACATACACAAGCTGGAAGACGAGCTGTATAACTTGAAAATGGTTGGATCGGAAATCGAGGCGTATACCAAACGGTCCAATGAGCTGGCCGTTCTGTGTCCTACTATGGTGGACCCTCCCTACAAGCGCATTGAGTTGTATCTCAAGGGTTTGGCGCCAGAAATTCAGAGCCACGTGACGTCGGCTAACCTCGAAAACATCCAGGAGATCCAGCGTCTCGCTCACCGTATCACTGATCAGGCAGTGGATCAGAACAAACTGCCCAAGCGTGTTAATGCTACTGCTAACGTCACCACCTCAGTTACTCCTGCTACATCGGGTGACAGTAAAAGAAAATGGGATGGGGATTCCAGCAAAGGTTCAGCATCCGTTCAGTCTCAAGCTCAGCAACAGAAGACTGACCATTACCAGAGTCCTAGTCAGCAATCCTCTGGTAGTCACAGGCAGAGGAGATATCAGGGTAGTCAACCCAGGTGCCACAACTGCAACAGGCATCACCACGGCCCATGTAACAAGGGTCGCTGTCAAAGGTGTCTTAAGATGGGGCACGAGGCCAAAGACTGTAGGAGTCCACGGCCTGCGAATCAGAATCAGCAGCCTCAGCAACCAGCTCCACAGAACCAGCAGCAGCAGCAGCAGCCACAGCGTGGAAACCGGGGGTGTTTCCAGTGTGGGGCTGAAGGTCACTTCAAACGCGATTGTCCTCAGTTGAACCAGAATCGCAACAATAACAACAACCAGGGCAACGGCAACAACAACGGTGGAAACAACAACAACAACGGCAATGAAGCTCGTGGTCGTGCTTTTGTACTAGGTCGAGGCGATGCAGTGAACGATCCCAACGTGGTTATGGGTAAGTTTCTCCTCGACAATATTTACGTTACTGTTTTATTTGATTCGGGTGCGGATACAAGCTATATGTCTGTGAAAATGTGTCAACTGCTAAAACGTGCACCAACACTTTTACCCACCAAACATGTAGTCGAGTTAGCTAACGGTAAAAGTCTAGAAGCCACGCACGTAGTTCAGGGTTGTAATCTTATCCTAGCTGGTCAAGCTTTCACTATCGACCTCATTCCCATAGTTTTGGGTAGCTTCGACGTCGTGATTGGGATGGATTGGTTATCCCAACACCAAGCAGAAATCTTATGCAGCGAAAAGGTTATTCGCATTCCTCGTTTGGGTCAGGAACCTCTAGAAGTTCAAGGCAACAAGAGTGGTGCTGTGGTTGGCATCATCTCTTTCTTGAAGGCTCAGAAATGCTTACGTAAGGGTCACACAGCCATTCTGGCTCTTGTTACAGACGCCTCAGCAAAGGAAAAGAAATTGGAAGATATTCCAATTGTACGTGATTACCCTCAGGTGTTCCCTGAAGAATTACCTGGCTTACCGCCTCATCGTCAGGTCGAATTTCAGATCGAACTCGCTCCAGGAGCAGCACCCATAGCCCGCGCACCATATCGTCTAGCTCCATCGGAATTGGAGGAACTGTCAAAACAGCTGCAAGAACTCTTGGAAAAGGGTTTCATACGACCAAGCTCTTCGCCTTGGGGAGCTCCAGTACTTTTCGTGAAGAAGAAAGACGGTACGTTCAGGATGTGCATCGACTACCGTGAACTCAACAAGGTGACGGTGAAGAACCGTTATCCTCTTCCGCGCATCGACGACTTATTCGACCAGTTGCAAGGGTCGTGTTACTATTCGAAGATAGACTTGAGGTCGGGGTACCATCAGCTGAGAGTCCGGGATGAGGACGTCTCCAAGACAGCCTTCAGAACTCGTTACGGTCACTACGAGTTTCTTGTCATGCCATTTGGGTTAACGAACGCGCCTGCGGTGTTTATGGATCTTATGAACAGGGTGTGCAAACCCTATCTCGACAAGTTCGTCATTGTTTTCATCGACGACATCCTGATTTACTCCAAGAGTCAGGAAGAACACGAGCAACATCTTCGCCTGATTTTGGAACTCCTTCGGAAGGAACAGCTGTACGCTAAGTTTTCTAAATGCGACTTCTGGCTTCGTGAAGTCCACTTCTTAGGCCACGTAGTGAACAAGGATGGGATCCATGTTGATCCATCCAAGGTAGACTCGATCAGAAACTGGCCTGCACCGCGTACGCCGACAGAAATACGCCAATTCTTGGGTCTGGCAGGTTATTACAGACGGTTTATTAAGGATTTCTCGAAGATTGCGCAGCCACTCACACTACTGACACAGAAGGGTGTCACCTACCGTTGGGGCAACACGCAGGAAACTGCTTTTCAGTATCTAAAGGATAGGCTTTGCAGTGCACCTATTCTTTCATTGCCAGAGGGCACAGATGACTTCGTAGTATATTGCGACGCATCCATACAAGGTCTGGGATGCGTATTGATGCAGCGGGATAAAGTGATTGCCTACGCCTCTCGTCAACTCAAGGTTCATGAACGCAACTACACGACGCACGATTTGGAGCTGGGAGCTGTTGTTTTTGCGCTTAAGATATGGCGACACTACCTGTACGGTACCAGGTGCACGATTTACACCGATCACAGGAGTCTCGAGCATATCCTTAAGCAGAAGGATTTGAATATGCGTCAACGACGATGGGTCGAGTTACTTAACGACTACGAATGTGCTATTAAGTATCATCCATGCAAAGCCAATGTTGTGGCTGATGCCCTCAGTCGGAAAGACACTCTACCACGGCGCGTGCGAGCGCTACAGCTTACGATTCAGTCTAGCCTTCCTGCTCAGATACGAGCTGCTCAGACAGAAGCACTGAAGCCCGAAAACGTCAAAGCTGAAGCCTTACGCGGCTCACGACAACAGATGGAACAGAAGGCAGATGGCGCTTATTATGTAACGGGCCGGATTTGGGTCCCACTTTATGGCGGTCTACGCGAACTTGTGATGGATGAAGCTCACAAGTCTCGCTACTCGGTACATCCAGGGTCGGATAAAATGTACCACGATATCAGTACTACCTATTGGTGGCCTAGTATGAAGGCCCACATTGCTACGTACGTTGGAAAATGCTTGACCTGTGCGAGAGTCAAGGTCGAATATCAGAAACCAGCTGGCCTACTCCAGCAGCCTAAGATACCGCAGTGGAAATGGGAAGAAATTTCCATGGATTTCGTTACAGGCCTACCTAGATCCCAGCGTGGGAACGATACCATATGGGTCATAGTTGATCGACTCACCAAGTCTGCACACTTCCTACCGATTAAGGAAACGGACAAGTTCTCCACACTTGCAGACGTCTATCTTAAAGAAGTTGTCTCGAGGCACGGGGTGCCCACATCTATCATTTCGGATCGCGATGCACGATTCACATCAGAACTATGGCAAGCGATGCACAAATCTTTCGGCTCACGATTAGACATGAGCACAGCTTATCATCCTCAGACGGATGGGCAGTCTGAGCGTACGATCCAAACTCTTGAAGACATGCTTCGGGCATGCGTTATCGATTTCGGCAACGGCTGGGAAAAGCACCTCCCTTTGGTGGAGTTCTCGTATAATAACAGTTATCACACCAGCATTCAAGCCGCTCCATTCGAGGCATTGTACGGGCGTAAATGCCGGTCACCACTCTGCTGGGCAGAGGTGGGAGATAGTCAGATCACGGGTCCAGAGATTGTTGTGGACGCCACAGAAAAGATTGCACAGATACGACAACGCATGGCGGCAGCACGCGACCGTCAGAAAGCCTACGCGGACAAGCGTAGAAAGCCATTGGAATTCGAGGTCGGGGACCGGGTTTTATTGAAAGTTTCACCCTGGAAGGGTGTGGTTCGTTTTGGCAAACGGGGTAAACTGAATCCGCGGTACGTCGGACCATTCGAAATCATAGAAAAGGTTGGCAAAGTTGCATACAAGTTGAACCTACCAGCTGAACTCGGGGCAGTTCACAATGTCTTTCACGTATCGAACTTAAAGAAGTGCCTATCAGATGAAAACCTCATCATTCCTTTTAAGGAACTCACTATCGACGAGCGGTTGCAGTTCGTTGAGGAACCAGTAGAAATCACGGACCGGGATGTGAAGGTCCTCAAACACAAGAGAATCCCTCTTGTCCGAGTTCGTTGGAACTCCAAACGTGGCCCAGAGTACACCTGGGAACGCGAAGACAGGATGACAGAAAAGTACCCCCATTTGTTCGGGAACCAGGCAACCACTACTGAGGCTGAAGCTACTACTTCGGAATTTCGGGACGAAATTCCAGATCAACGGGGGGAGGATGTGACACCCCAGGAAAACCAGTGAACAGTACGGTTTACCTAGCTTCCTCAGTGAGTGCATACCAAATTTCGGGACGAAATTTCCAATTAGTTGGGGATAATGTGACAACTCGAACTTTAGACTTGCTTTGTGTTACGCTAAGTGCTTATGTGAACTTAATTTATGATTTAATGGCGGGAACATTGTGTATATGCATGATGTTTAGTATGTGACACCATGATTTAATGAATGTTTGTTATTTTGTGCATATGTGAGTATGTTAAGCGAATTGTTCACAACCCAAATGCACAACACCACTTGAACCGAACAAGCCCACAACATCCGCACAAGGCCGGTTGGGCCTTACCTTTGTACGCGGACCATTAGGGCAACCCATTGAAGGGTTCGGCCCACCTTACCTTCACACGAACAAACACCCGTAAGGAGTTTTGTTCCCTCATTTTGTTACAACACATTATCACACACAACCCTAGTTGCTACCCCTCTCCCTCTCTCGGCTTGTTTGGGACCCGACGGCACACACACACATACTTTGAAGCTTGTGAAACGAATCAATCCTCTACCTTCATCCGGTTAGTGCTTTGATGTTGTTTGGTCATTGATTGTATGATTCATGTATGATTCGGTTGTGTATTGCTAATGTTTAAAATAAAATCGAATGGATATTGCTATGCCTTACATGTGCATTGATGATGTGATCGTTTTTGATGTTCTTGTTACGTTGATTTCTTAACAGTCATGAATCGATTTAGTTGTGTGGAATGATGTTGGTAATTGGCCGTGATAATCGGCTGGGATGTATCGAACTAGGATAAGCATCGAATTGTTATGATTGCTAGTTGTGCTCGATGATTAGACTTGATATGAGTTTAGGGTTCATAGGAAATTGATACTAAAAACCCTTGTTTGATCTAATATTGTAAAAGGTAGTGGATGTTAATTGATAGAATGATAAGTTTGGAAACAATATTGATTGTAACCGATTGTGCATAATTCTCGGAAATTATTAAACTGATTGCACAATTGGACCACACGCACAAGCAGGCCCGATCGCACAACTGGGCTGGTCACATATGCTGGTCCAATCACACAAGTGCAGCCCAGTCGCACAAGTTGTATGGGCCGGATAAGTGTTGGGCTGGGTAATTTACCGGGTCGCACAAGAAACCCGATCGCACAAGGATCCCTAATCATACAAGGACATATTGGATCACGAGTATGTCTATTGGGCCGGGAATGTCCGATCGCACAACCTGAATCGGACCGCACAAGTCCACTACGTACCATATGTTTGGGCTGCTTATGCTAGCTGAATCACACAACACAATGGGCCGTTTATAGTTGGGCCTAGGCAAATCGCACAAGACATTTCATGTTGATTAATTGGGCCGAAACCTCCATGTCTAAATTGTTATCTTTGGGCCGCTTACTGAATGGGTTTATTGTTTGGGCCGGGTATTGTTTGGGAAACATATAATGAATCGCACAAGTGTATGCTTTGATTGTTTATGTGCATACGTGCTTGCTTTGATTGTATACGTGCATTATTAAACCAAACTTGACTTGTATTACAACCATGCTAGGACGTGATTGACCCTTTTCCTAGCTTATCTATACTCTTTGTGTATCTGCCGAGCAAACCAAGGTGAGTTCACACAGCCAAGGCATGGGATTCCCGGGTTGGGAATTGGGTTGGATATGATATTGTAAAAGGAGTTACTCGTACTTACGCATATACCAGACTATAGACCATCGTCCTCAGGTTAGTCAGGACACGTTACGTAAAGCCTACGTAACCCAGTACAATTGCCATATGTCTCCCGGGTCGGGAAGGACACGTTACGTAAAGCCTACGTAACCCAATACCATTCACTGGCCTTCCATGTCGGAAGGCCACGCTGCGTAAAGCCTACGTAGCCCCCACACGTACCACTGTCCTCGGGGAAGGGCACGTCACGTAAAGCCTACGTGACCCTGTACGTTTTCCTGTTCTCGGTAAAGAAGAACACATGGTCGGAAGTTAGTCTAGTAAGTACCGTTAATGAGAAGCCCTCATTAGCCAGGATAAACATGGGAAACCCCCACTAGTTAAACATGCACACTATACAATGAACTTACTGTGAACTCGCTCAACTAGTTTGTTGATTATTTGCTGCATGCCTTGCAGGACCTTAGGTATACTTGGAGCTTGCACCAGAGGAGAAGCGGGTCGTTGTGGATAAGAACTCGTGAATGCTTATTAAACACTTTTACATTCACACATTGATACTTATGCTATGGGTTTTACATTTAATGCTTCCGCTACTTAAACAGTGTTTGGTTTTGAACACCAATTATGTCTTTGATTATTATTAAATGCTATGTTTGATATAATTGGTGGCTTGATCCTGGTCAGTCACGCCTCCAAGCGGTGGTACTCTGCGTATGGGATTTTAGGGGGTGTGACAGCGCGCGCATGGAAACAACTAGTTGAAGGTAATTTCTAAACAAGCAACTTAATAAAAGCACAGAGTTCGGAACATGATATTTTAATTTTGTAAGTGATTATGTGAATAAAATCTTTTAACTCTAAGACCATGTGTAGTCAGTGGTGGATCCAGGATTTTTTTTCCAATGGGGTCCGTTTTTTCGGTGTTCAAAATTTTCATAACAAAACGTTAAAATTTTCGGGTCGTTCCTCGTTCGGGTCGGGTTAGAGCGAGGTTTGAACTAGATTTAAAAAAAAAACAAAAAAACAAGCTATACAAGGATTGAACCCATGACCTCTTGTTGTAAAAGAGAAAGGTTTACCACTACCCCAGCTTTCCTTTTCTTTCTATGGGGTCCACCTAATTATATTTATGGGGTCCTAATAAAATTTAATATACCGGATCTACTAATTTTTTAAAAAAAACATTGGGGTCCGTGGACCCCGATCCTTTCAATGTGGGTCCGCCCCTGTGTGTAGTGGGGCGTTTTTTTTTTAAAATTAAAAAAAAAACGCCGAAACACGCCCTCAAGCCATTACGACCCGGCGTTTTCTGGCGTTTTATTTGCCAAATTTGGTTTTGGCGTTTTTAAAACCACGCCTGCAGGTCAAGTGTTTGGCCAATAGCATTAACTCTTCATTTTTGTAATTCAATAGGTGTTTTTTGTTAGTTTTTTATTTTTATTTAATTTTTTAGAAAAAAGCTCAATAATGCCCACATCCCCACTACACCTATTTTAGAAAAACGCCCTTGCTGACTGTACTGACACATGATGAAAAACGTCCTAAAGTAAGGGCATTATTCACCCAAATCACTACACATGTTCTAACAAATTCTCTAAAGAAAGAAGATAGAGAAATATTATTACAAAAGGGTTTAGGGTGGGCACATGCCCACCATCCTTTTTGGGTGAAGTCTGTTCCCATTTTGGGTATTCATCAATCACACAAACTTCTCATTTTGGGCATAATCTGTTTTCATTTTGGGTATTATTAGTCAATCACACAAACTTTTTTTAATTCCAAATAGTTATTTTCCGTTCGCGCGTTGCGGCGGGACCCAATGACTACAAAAGGCGTGTCAGTAACGGCAAACAGATACCGAATATCAAAACATAAATAAAATGACGTGGTAAGGATAATCACTCCATCATAAAAAACAATTTTAAATAACCTAATATATAATAATAGGACCCACACGTCCTGTTGTTTTCAGTTCAATTATTACGGTGCTAACACGTTAAAATATGGATGAGCTTGGTACCGGTAACGGCAGCGAAAGTACCGATCCGGAAAATCATCGAAATTAGGTACCGGCACCGAAAATGCTCGCTACAATATGATATAGTATTTGAAGGTAAAAATCAATAAATACAGGTATGGTGCTAGACCGGTGTCGAACCGAAAGTAACGATTCTGAAAACGCCAAAAGGTGGGTACCAAATTGGTACCGAAAATGATTTGGTATAGTAAATTTGGTACCGATACGATGCCGATTCGTTTACAGGATTTGATACGATTTGCTCATCAATATTCTAAATTTGCAAGTTAATTTTACATGTTACAATTCATTCATTACAGAAAAAGACAAAAAAGAAAGCAAAATAAGTTGTTGTGTATATAAAACATCATTCAAACGAAATACAGTTTACTTACTGTGTGTATGAAAAGTAATTTAAACGGTGCAATTACTTGCATTGCTGCGTTGCTACAGGATTTGATGAGCTCGGTACCAACTGGTACCAAAAATACCGTTACCGAAATCCTCAAAAGTGGGTACCGGTACCAAATATACCTAGTATGGTACGGTTCGGTACCAGTCGGTACTGGTACGGTACCAGTATTTGAGGGTAAAAACCGGTGAATACCTGTGCAGAACCGGTACCGAAAATACACCGATTTGGTAACTTTGAGACCGGTACCTATACCCGATACCACTTGCTGATCTCTTAATGATGTATTCCATTCTAATTTTAATTTAAAAAAATAAATTATAAAACACTGTTCCCGTTACTGAAATCCCCAAAAGTGGGTACCGGTACCGAATATACCTAGTATGGTACGGTTCGGTACCGGTCGGTACTGGTACGACACCGGTATTTGAGGGTAAAAACCCGGTGAATAACTGTGCAGAACCGGTACCGAAAATACACCGATATAGTAAATTTAAGACCGCTAACTATACCCGATACCATTTACTGATCTCTTAATGATGTATTTCATTTTAAATTAATACATGATAAAAAAAAGAAAGTGAATCACTTTCTAAATTAATATATGATAAAAAAAGAAAGTGAATCACTGTTAATTCACTTTCTTATTTATCATATATTAATATTAATAATTTTAAACTCATATAGTAACTTATTTTAATTAAGTTGTGTTTGCTTATACAACTAAATTAATTTTAGTAAAAAATAATATTATATTACGGGTAATTTTTTTTTTCTTATATTGTATGTTTGGTATGGAACTTTTAGAAATTTTTAGAAGCTTCTAGCTTTAACCTTTTAAGAAAAAGCTTACTTAATAAAAAACTTTGTTTGGTTGAAGGAGCTTAAAGCTTTTAGGTTAGGAGTTTGAAGCTTTTGGTTGAACGCTCCTACTAGCGTTTAGAAGGAGCTACAAGCTTTTAGGGAAAAAAAGGACTATTTTAACCTCTAAAGATAATGAACTTTTTAATACACAAACTTTTTGAATTTTTAATTATGTTCATTTTGAACATTTTATACATTTTATTAAAATCTCCAGCTACTCTGCCAAACACTAAATATACTAAAAAACTACAGCTACGAGTTTCTAGCCACCACAGGAATTCAATGGAATTTAAGAGAATTGTAATTTGAATTCCATCTCTTAAGATGTTTGGTTCATAGAATTTGATGGAATTTGAATCCTAATTCTAATCTTCATGTGTTTGGTTGACAATGGAATTGGAATTGGAATTAGACATGAATTCCTTCAAATTCCTTTGAATAAAGGAATCCAAAATCCTTCCTATATGTGAAGGAATTAAAGTAAATTCATTGGAATCTTCGACCGTTTCGACCCGCACCGTTTCAACCCGTACCGTTTCGATCCGAACTGTTTCGACCCATACTGGTTTCGATCTGAACCGTTTCAACCTGTACCGCTTCGACGTGAACAGTTTCGACCCGTAACGTTTAGACGCGAACTGTTTGGACCCGTACCGTTTCGACGCGAACCGTTTCGACCCGTACCCTTTCGACGCGAACCGTTTCGACCTGTACCGTTTCGACGCGAACCGTTTCCACGCGTACCATTTCGACGCGAACCGTATCGACGCGTAACGTTTCGACCTGTACCGTTTCGAATCGTTTCGACCCGTACCGTTTTGACCCTTACTGTTTCGAATCGATCCATTCCGACACGAACTGTTTTGAACTGTATCATTTCGACCAGTACCGTTTCGAATCGAACCGCTTCGACGCGAACCATTTCGACGCGAACCGTTTCGACGCGAACTGGTGGTTGTGGGTGGCGGGGTGATGGATTCCAATTCATTTGACAACCAAACACAACAAAAATGGAATTGTGATTCCAATTCCAACAATTTTCAATTCCAACTGGAATGTTTAAATTCCAAATCCAATTCCTTCAAATTCTAATTCTTATGCAAATTCCAATTCCAATTCCAAAACATTCCACAAACCAAACGCCCCCTTAGTGTCTATAGGCATTTTTATTTTAAAAGGCCTAAAGGCCCAGGTGCCCAATTACCATCAGATTATTTGAATGGTCCCATTGCGATTGAAACTTGAAAGCGACAGGATTGCGCCACCCATGCCACCTCACCTTTGTCACACCCTGACTTTTGCGGAAGCGTGATTATGGTGTGACTTTCTTAATACCATTGCATTCAATCATAACAACAACTATATGATAAAACCATAGATTCGTCAT
Organism: Helianthus annuus; assembly: GCF_002127325.2. Lineage (NCBI taxonomy): Eukaryota > Viridiplantae > Streptophyta > Magnoliopsida > Asterales > Asteraceae > Helianthus > Helianthus annuus. The sequence goes on along the minus strand of NC_035448.2, from coordinate 114,680,280 downwards.
CCATTAAATAAGTTTAAAACATGACAATACTGTTTTGAAATGTAGACTTCAAATTCAAGTTTTACAAACCGTACAAATTGTTTATGAGTTCATTAAGGACTCATCAAAAGATATTGAAAAACACCAAGGTTTGGAAGACGTGTCTTGTCCAGGAATAAGACACACTGACCAAACTCAAAGACCACGGATGACATCTTTATTCCTAACGCAGCATAAAAACTTCCAACGCCCGCCAGATCCACTTACTAATTCCCTGAAATACATGTAGTTTGAAAACATCAACAAAAGTTGAGCGAGTTCATGTGTTTGTTTGTGTGTATGAGTAAACCTTTGAAATCATTGTAAGTATGTATGTAAGTTTATAAATCCCGGTATGATAGCAACAAGGAAAAACAGATCACCAATGGTTTGCAAGGCCATTGATATGTGTGAAGTGATGCAGGAAAACTCAAACCTAGCAGATTTCGTCAGTAAGACATAGTCACCACATGGCTCATTCGGCGTGCGCATGGGTGGGGCTCGCTACACCCGAATAGATCTATCACTCATGTCCCTCGGTCCTACAACGAGGATTAATGGCCTTAAGTGTTGTACCCACCACTCACATGATCAAGTAGTACCCTTCCTTAGCTAACCATACCATAATCAGCAAAATTACTCTACAGAAGCTCAAAATTACTCTACTAGAGTAATTTTGAAGTTGCTGATAATTACCAAAATGCCACCGCCACTTTTTTTGACTTTCTTTCAATTCGTACGTTTATTTTATTTTCACAGGAACTTAACTCCTATTTCCTATGGTATGTTTTATAATTTACTGTCGATTTTTTTATTCTTGATACATAATCACTTTCAAATCCCACATCCGAAGACCCCCTAAGATACATTTTTCTTATTCCAATTATACAGTTTCACATAATCACTAGATGTTTTTGTGAAACTAATCAAAACAGCCCCAAGTTGCAAACAAGACCCTTAACCAGTCTACTTCAGTCGACAAAAGCGATCAACTTGTAGAAGCTGGATGCAGTACACGCGGTAAATTGGTCTCTGCTAGATTTGTGTTATAAGCTTCGGTTTAATACTCGAAGTCAAATTTATTTGTGATTGTTTTGATGTAGGTGTTGATTAAAATTTTTATATTGAAGGGACCATGACCGCATAAAACAATAGGAAAGTGAAGGTTGTGTTGACTTTTGTTGACTATCCGAAATGACTTTTTTGGAAAGCATCAACATCCATTATGATCTGCATGGCGATTTTAGTGTTGTGTCGAGATTCTATCGTTTGGGTTATTTCAATTGCAGATTGCCCCATGATAGTGTGATTAGATTATTCGGTGTCAGTATAGTTGAAAGCATTTCTTTGTAAGGTATTACGCGATAACAAACATCAGAATCGATGAAACAATAATTGTATTTTTCATGTTTGGCCTCCGGTTTGCTCATTGCAGTATGCTTAAAACAATCGACAAGTACACTTAACATTAAGGTGGTTTATGTTATCAACATGGTTTCGAAAACTATATATATATTGTGTTACTCTTCTCGTTTCTTTCATCAAATGATGATTTACCTGCCATGACATACTTCTCGTCATCTTCGTTATCCGTTATTTGTTATCTTCATCATGGCTATCGTTATTTGTCATCCTCACTTGATGGAGTTCTTGACATTGAGAGCAAACTTTTTTATGAGTTGATAAAGAGTTTTTGCATCTTTCATTAAATTTATCACATATGAAAAGTCAACTTTTTTTGGTAAAGCATTATAAAATTTAACTTCAAGTTTTTTTTGCTTCCATGTTCTTGTGAGTCAATCTTTCTTTATGAATTGAACCAATTCTTTTTCTGTTCATCAATTCATTTTGGACCATGAACTTATCATAAAACACCATGTAAGTCATGAGTCAAAGTAAAAAAAAATAACTTTTAAAACTACATAGACAAAAATGTATAAACTAGTAACCAGTGGCGGAACTAGAGCATCAACTCAGGGGTATCCCCAAATTTTTTTTTATCGTGCAATCATACAATATTAAAAAAACATGCCACCCAATAGCTCAAATCAATAATCATTCAATTTTGGACTATTATTTACTTATTTGGGCTTAGCAAATGTGTATTATTTAGTTATTTGGGCTTACCTAATGTGTTATTATTTACTTATTTGGGCTTACCAACATCTTATTATTTTGTAATAAAAATTGAGGGATGTCCTCGTACTTGTTCAGGGGTGTCTTATGTATAAAAATCGAAAAAAATAAAAAATTTAACACTATTAGTAAAAACTTGAGCCGTAGCCCGGGCTACTCCCCACATAACTAAAGGTCCGCCCCTGCTAGTAACGTCAATTCTAAACAAGCAACTTACAGTAAAAACTCTATAAAATAATACACTTGGGACCACCAAAATTTATTAATTAAAAGAGTTATTAATTAATCGATAAATTAATAATTATTAATTTATATATTAATTAATATTTTATTAATTTATAGTAGAATACTTAGTTTACAAACACCTTTCAAGCTTCCACTTAATTATTATATACAATGCATGTATATCAAATGAACGGCCCAATTTGAAAGAAACCTTCAATCTCCTACCTTATTATGCTTTTTGTGTTCAATGTATCACTTTATGGACATTAAAAATATTTTCTATATAAATACAAGATCAAAATAGGTTAACACAAACAAATCATACACACAACATGGCTTCCCATCTTAAAGGTGTGAAAAAAACAACAATGACAGACGAAATTCTTACCATGCTAAGGAAAATTAGAGACGAGATTCAAGGGGAAATTGATTTCAACAAAAAACAAAAGACAATGGAGTCATTTTTCAAGAAACCTTCATAAATCATTCATGTAATATGCTATATATAAGGAATTATTAATTTATATTTTATATGTGGTCTAAAGAAATTATCAAAAATGTATTATCTTATAATTTTAGCGAATTATTAATTTAGCACCCTATCCCTGAGTCGGGACCGGCAAAAAATATTATCTTAGAGAGTTTATTAAATAATCGAGTATTAATTTATCGAGTTTCTACTGTACTATGATGCAATGATAAAAGCACAGAGTTCGGAACATATTATTTTAATTTTGTAAGTGATTATGTTAATAAAATCTTTTAACTGAACAAATTCTCTAAAGAGAGAAGTAGAGATACTATTACAATTCCAAGGGTTTAGGGTGGGCACATGCCCACCATCCTTTTTGGGTGTCTTTTTCCATTTTGGGTATTAAGGGCATGTTTGACTTAATTTATTTTCAACTTTTCCAAAAGTCTTTTTGGAAAAAATAACTTATAAAAACCTGACTTCTAGCTTTTGCAAAGGACTTTTGCCTTCAAAAGGAAAGCCAAACACCCTCAAAAGTCCTTTTTTACTTTCAAAAGTCTCTTTTTCCTAAAAAAATGAACCCCAAACACCCTCTAATCAATCACACAAACTTTTCATTTTGGGTATAAGTCTGTTTTCATTTTGGATATATATCACACAAACGTTTTTAATTCCAATTTTAAACTCATATACTAACTTATTTTAATTAAGTTGTGTATGCTTACACAACCTTCACTTTCCTATAGTAACTTAGGGGCTGTTTGTTTACCTTTTAATGAGGCTCTTAATGGTTCAGACATTTTACTGGTTCAGCACTTAATGGTTCAGACTGTTTGTTTCACGAGCAGATGTCTGAATGGTTCAGACATTTGCCTCTGAATGGTTAAGCATTATACATAGTCTGAATGGTTAAGACCTCTAATCTAAATTGGTCAGACACTTGCCTCTGAACGATTAAGCATTATACAGGCTCTTAATGGTTCAAACCACTTACCACTTACTGGTTCAACACTTAACCATTCAGATGTTGCCAAACAACCCCTTACTATCTATAGGCATTTTATGTTTAAAAGGCCCAAGTGCCCACAAGACATTTATTTTTAAAGGCCCAAGTGCCCAATTACCATCAGATTATTAGAATGGGCCCATTGCGATTGAAACTTGAAAGCGGCAGGATTGCGATTGATAAGCATCAAGCAAGGTTGGAGAACTCGCTAGTCGGCCGGTGAGGTGAGGACTAGCGACTACTCGGGATTAATCGGATCGGGTTTTTTATATATAATTTTCAGTTTTATGTATACATATACACATTTTTATAATAAAATATTATAGGTAGCTAGTTTTAACTCTCTCAAATTATTTTTTAAGTATACAAGATTAATTGTTAGAATTCACATGGTTTGGTTGGAAACTGGCCGGAATTTAGAAGTTTTGGCTGTAATATATAGGTTTTTTGCCGGAATCTGGTCAGAATCGCTCATTTTTTGCTGGCCGACTAGGCCCGACTAGCGATTAATGGACTAATTAACGAAAAATTACTCAATTACTGACCGACTAGCGATTAATCATCGACTAGTCACCGTCCAGTCGCAATTTTTACAATAACGGCATCAAGCATCTTTTTAGGATAAGAATTTTAGATTATGAAAGAGATGACAAGTCATGTTTGTCAGTAAGTTATTCCCATTGTTTTTTCATGTTTGTAGTTTGTAAAAAAAAAGAATAAAAAAGCGTCAACCAATCACGAGTCAGTTTATTTAACCAAAATCAGAACACAATATTTGACTTCATGCAACCACCATCTCATCTCCAATAAGTTAGTTGTATTAGCGTACACAACTTCACTTACAGTGTTGAATTATTGGGAAGCATGGACGGTACTAACCGGCCGACGATTATGGTTACAAATGACGACGGAATTTATGCTCCCGGACTGCAAGCGCTAGTTCGAATCCTAGTTTCTACCCGTCTGTATCGTGTTTGTGTCTGTGCGCCTGATTCGTACGTTCTTCTTCCCCTTGATTGTGATTGTTTCATCTTGTTAGTTGAATTTTATACAAAACAAAAACAAGTGTATGATATGATATGATATGATATGGAGAGAGTGGTTTCATACGATATAAACAAATCGCACCAAGTATACGGAAGAACCAGATCCGTTGATTTCAATTGATCAACGTCTAAAATTAAAACATTGGCATTTAAGTAATTATAACGTTCAAGCAACTAAAAAACAAATATAAAGGGTATTATAGGTTTTTTTTATCAAGTGAATTTTTTAAGCAAATATATTAACAAGCATCTCATTCTTTTTTATTTGAGCAGACAATTGCTACAGTTTTTCTCAAAAAAAAAAAAGGATTTTGAATACCCGTTACGTGATTACGTGATTTTGAATATTCATTATGTGACTACGTGATTTTGAATTCTCATTACGTGATTTCATTATTGTGTTTTATCTGAGACTCTACTAAGTGATTACGTAACAATAGTTAGACTATGTATTTAGACCTCGGTTGAGGTGTGCGCATATAATGTATATACGTGTGTGCCCTCGAGGGGGGGGGGGGTTGAAATTGCATTAATTTTAACGTTATTTTACTATTTTTGTGAAAATAATGTTAAAAGCGGCAGACGGTTAATCATCCATCTTGTGGTGGCGTTGATAGCCGAAAGACAAGGGGTTACATGCAGTAGTCGGCCTTTGTGCCGATTGCTAAGTGTTACGTGCCTTATGTCCAAGGCTTGATGCAAAACTACTATCGAGTCAGGGGTCTCACTCGAAGCAGCATCTCTATTCCTACGGGGTAGATGTAAGGCTGTCTACGTCTTACCCTCCTTAGACCCTACCTTAGCTTTGCTATTGCTGGGATTTACTGAGTATGATGATGATGATATGAAACTGTTAGGATCGAATGCACACACGGACACGACACCGAAAGCAATAAACGAACACAAGGATTTACGTGGTTCGGTCTACGTCCACGGGTGACACCTAGGATATCTTTATTGAGGGTGTTAAACATTACAAGTACAAGAGATCAATATATAGACTACACAATTAGGGTTGAAGCCCGATGGGCCGTGACTTGGGCCGACTGCCCTTACTCGTGTCGAGAAGTCTACAACCCAACAATCTCCCACTTGGAGGCTTCAAAGACACGATCAACTACGCTCCACTGTACTTCTGTAACCTGTCAACGGTTACTCTATGCTCCATCTCTAGTTGCCACTAGCCTTCTCATCAATTAACCTGAAGGCTCGTTGAAGCTCCCACTGAGCTTCAACTCATCAGTCACTACTCGTGACTCGTTCTCTGTCCCTTCCAGCTCCCACTTAAATGAACTGCCGACCCTGAGAAAACCTGAGAACTAACACTCTCCATCATAAGCAGGTAATTCACTGGAGAGACTTTCACCGCTATAATACAAGTTCTCTTAACCCACTGTCGTCTGGGAGCTCTGACTGAAGCACTACACCACTGCCACGAAAACCTTTAACTGGCTTCTCTGAACCTTTCCTAGCACGTTCAACCTGAATCTGACCTGTGACTCTGGGTTTATCTCCTACAAAACAAACCTTCTTCTTCCCCCGAGATTCTGTGAACTGAATTTTGGTCTTCTTCTGAACTGGGATGGCCTCTCCCTCAGGCGGTACACTGACCATATACAATGAGCCCCTCTTATTGCCACGTGCAACTACTAAATTTCCCTTAATTACCTTCCCTTGTCCACTACCGAACTTAATCTCGTGACCCTGATCATCCAGCTGCCCGACTGAAATAAGCCTTTTCTTCAAGCCTGGAATAACTCTCACGTCTCTCAAAGTCCAAGTAGATCCAACTGAAGTAACTAAGTCAATATCACCCATGCCTGTCACATCTAAGACTTCATCATTTGCAAGTCGTACCTAACCAAAATCCCTAATTTTAAGGTTCCGTAGTGCTTCACTGCTGCGGGTAGCGTGAACTGAAGCACCCGAATCCATAACTCAGGAATCCACACTGCTCTCCACACTACAAATCAAAGCTTCATTATCTGAATGGTCTACTGCAACATTAACTTCTTTCTTTTCATTTGGACATTGATTCCTGAAATGTCCAACCTCTTTACAGTTCCAACAGGTTACATCATTTCGAGCCCTAGATTGACTCCTCTTTTTGTTCTTACTGCCACTACCTCTGTTATTCTTTCTTCCTCTACCAACATGCATTAATTCACCAGGTGATTCACCTGAATTTCTTCTTCTGACGTCTTCGCGCATAATAAGATCTCGCATCTTCGCAAACGTGAACTTACTCGTATCTGAAGAGCTCGAAACAGCAGTTTCGGTTCCGGACCAACTATCGGGTAATGAGGACAATAACAATAGGATTTGAACCTCATCATCAAACTTGATGTTCACAGACACCAACCGAGACAAGATCGAGTTTAAGTTATTGATGTGCGCTCTAACTAAATCACCTTCCCTCATCCTAGTAATCACAAGCTCTCGGATAAGATAAGCCTTGTTCGCTGCAGAAGGCTTCTCATACATGTTCGTTATTGCTGCCATCATTCCTCTAGCTAAGGTCTCCTTCTGGATATTGAATGCAACATTCTCCGATAGAGAAAGCGTTATCACTGCTCTGGCTTTCTTATCCAACCTATCCCAATCTGCTTGTGATGTTTTATCTGGTTTTTCGTCCTCAAACATACATCTAAGTCTTTCTGACAAAGTAGTGTTTCAACCTGCATCTTCCACCAACCAAACTTCTTCCCGTCAAACTTTTCGATATGCACCTTCCCGTCTTCAGCCATTTTAACACAAACACGACTAAACGAAATTGAAATCGAAAAATAAACTGAAAACCAACACTGAAACAAACAGAAGCAAAAAACACCCGATTCACGTTTCTTTGATCTTCAAACAAAAGGTTAAATACCAACGAAACCCAAAAAACTAGATCAACGCGGCAGCACACTAGTCAAACCACCCGGCTAAACTGCCCGGTAAATGCGCCAAACAATCGACACCCGAAACAAACCTGATGCTTCCGTTTCTTTTTAATCGAGATTAAGCAACAAAAGAAATATGTCTTGTTGCAAAGGATGGCTCAATGAACAAAAAAGGAATTAAATTGTTTTCTGTTGTTTCTTGGTCAACGAAGAACCACAACAAAACAATAAAATTACTCTTTTTTTTTTGTCTTTTCTCTGATAGTATCAACCACAGCAAAACAAAAAACAAGGGAGCACCTTTTTTTTCGAGTTAAATGCTTGGTTGGTCCATGTGGTTTGCAAAAATTGCAGACTTGGTCCTAGTGGTTTATTAATTACACGCGTGGTACCAAAACTTGTTAAAAATGAACTCGGTTGGTCCCCAGCCCTAACATCAGTTAAATATCTCTGTTAAAACACCCCATGTGCCTGGCACATGAGGGTATTTTAGTCAATTCAGCATGCTCATCTCCTTCACTCAAACCCACCCTGCATTCACCATTTAAGAGCCACCCACCACCACCATCATCTCCCTAAACCACCACCGTTCATCACCATAACCAGCCACCATCTCCCCAAATCACCATCTCCGTCACAACTACCGTCTCTCCAAACAACTACCCACGCGCTGGAGAAAGGAACGGTGAAAATGGCGTCGAAAACCACCACCACCGCCGGTTCAGACGAACCATTGAAGCTCGCTCTAGCAATGACCAGGTTGCCATCGCTGACTGTCGCTGTATTGACTGATGAATGGACAACCGTTGATGTTGTTCCGATCTGAGTTCACCGGAGCAAAATTGTTGCTTGAATTCGTAATATTAGGTAACATGTTGCTTGAATTCGATGTGGAATTGGAAGATTTTCAACAGATCTTATAAAATTTTCAACATCTAAAAGACATTGATGTTGTCTCAAATGAAGATTTGGAAGCGACAAATGTTACGATGATGAACATAGATGATGGTCTTCATAGAACAGTCCGCGTTTCTAGCTGGGAGAAACATCTCGGACGACCCCCTTATTCTTAATGAAGCCATTGCTTGGATGAAGAAGGTCAAAAAATCGGGTATGATATTTAAAATTGATATCAACAAAGCGTATGATTCTCTCAACTGGAAATATTTAGATTCGGTTATGGCTCAAATGAATTTTCCGGAACTTTGGAGAGGTTGGATTATGGCAACCCTAGTCTCATCTAGGGCATCAGTGCTTGTAAATGGATCTCCTACTATGGAATTCGAGTGCACACGTGGGTTGCGTCAAGGTGACCCATTATCACCGTTCTTGTTCGTTATAGCCATGGAGGCATTATCCATCATCATGAAAAAGGCCGTGTCGGTCGGAATTTTCGAAGGCTTGCGGTGTACATCTAATGGCCCTACTATTTCGCATCTTATCTATGCAGATGATGTGGTGTTCCTTGGGGAATGGTCCGTAGAAAATGCTCTTAATTTGCGTAGAATATTGAGGTGCTTTCACTTAGTCTCGGGTTTGAAAGTCAACCTTTCTAAATGCTCCATATACGGAATAGGGGTGGAGGAGGAAGAGGCTCATCATATGGCTAATATCTTGGGATGTAAAAAGGGTTCGTTTCCCTTTAAACACCTAGGCTTATTGGTAGGCGCAAATATGAACCTTGTTCGCAACTGGAAGCCGGTTATTGAGGTGTTTAAAAACCGGTTATCGATTTGGAAAGCAAAAAATCTTTCATATGGGGGGAGAATAACTTTGGTGAAGTCGGTTTTGAATTCGTTGCCAACTTATTTTTTCTCATTATATAAAGCTCCGGTTAAAGTCATAGAGATCTTGGAGAGGTTGAGAAGGGTTTTCTTTTGGGGTGGATCGGAGGAAAATTCTCATATGAGTTGGATGGCGTGGGAGAAGGTGATTGCCCCTTTGGAGTATGGTGGTTTAGGTTTCGGGTCTCTCCGGGACACTAATTTAGCCATGTTATCGAAGTGGTGGTGGAGATTTAAATCGGACAAGGATGGTTTATGGAGGAGGATTGTATGGGCTTTTCATCATAATAACAGGTCATGGGCTCCAATTCCTGCAAAAATGTCATTGGCTGGCCCTTGGAAGCAGATTGTTGGTATTAAAGAGCATCTTAGCCAAGTGGGTATTAATCTCCCAACTTCTATTCGTTGTCGGGTGGGTTGCGGATCAAAGGTAGCATTTTGGCTCGATATTTGGATTGGTGAACAGCCCCTTTATATGGCTTTTCATTTATTATTTGCTATCGAGAAGGAAAAGGCCTGTCGTGTATCGGATCGGGTTTCATGGGACGACAACTCGGTGATCTTTACATGGTGTTGGAGTCGGGCGACATTAACCGTGGGCGAACAGGAGGAGCTGATGGAATTATCGCTGCTTCTGTGTGATGTTAATGGCGGGAATGGGTCAGATTCTTGGGTCTGGAAGTATGATAAGTCGGAGGTTTTCTCGGTAGCAAGTATCAAATCCATTACAGCTTCGGCATCAAGATCGGTCCCTGAATATCTGTTTTTTTGGAATAGATTCATCCCGAAGAAGGTTGGGATTGTGTCTTGGAGGGCGTTATCGGAGAGGTTACCGACCCGGGTCGCATTGGCTGCTCGTGGTATCGACATCACGGATACCCGGTGCTTGTTCTGTGGAGACTATGAAGAAACGAGTGATCACCTGTTTGTGTCCTGCCAGTTCTCTCAATCGATTTGGTCGATCTTTTCGCAGTGGACTAGAGCCCCGCCCATAATTGCATTTAGTTTAAAGGATATCCTGGATGCCGGAATGTCGGTTATTGGCTCCAAGAAAAAGAAGATGGTGTACAACGCTATTACTCAGGTAGTTATCTGGTGCCTATGGAGGATGCGGAATGATGTCGTATTTGGTCAGGCGGTTCCTAGCATTACGAGGGTTGTAGAAGAATCGAAATCGATGGCGTATCATTGGATTAAAAATCGCTCGGGCTAGTCTCATTGGTCTTGGAACGAATGGTGGAGTTTTAGTGTAATAATGTAACAAGTTGGTTTTTGTTATTTGGTGGATTATCCTATATATTGTAAATTTGGTGCTTAGCATCTTGCTAGTTGAATAATAATATTTTGTTGGCCGTTTAAAAAAAAATATTTCAGATGTTATTCATGATCTAAGTTAGGTTGTTTAATTTAAAGTGGAAATTAAACATTTGATTTTGGCTATTAACATGTAAATAACTATGTGCTTTCTGTAAATTTTGTGTTTGAAATGTGCGTGAAAAGTTTGAATTTTTAGTTCTGCCTTTTCTATTTAATGTCAATTATGGATTTAGAAAGAAACGAATGGCAATTATGGAAGTTGTTTGGAGAGACGGTAGTTGTGACGGAGATGGTGATTTGGGGAGATGGTGGCTGGTTAAGGTGATGCACGGTGGTGGTTTAGGGAGATGATGGTGGTGGTGGGTGGCTCTTAAATGGTGAATGCAGGTGGGTTTGAGTGAAGAAGATGAGCATACTGAATTGACTAAAATACCCTCATGTGCCAGGAATATGAGGTGTTTTAACAGAGATATTTAACTGATGTTAGGGCTGGGGACCAACCGAGTTCATTTTTTACAAGTTTTGGTACCACGCGTGTAATTAGTAAACCACTAAGACCAAATCTGCAATTTTTGCAAACTACAGAGACCAACCAAGCATTAACTCTTTTTTTTTTCACTTTGCAAGACCCTGTTTCCTTATCGCACACTTAAAAAAAGGGAATAAAAGAATTTTCCTTTTTTTCTTGTTTCTATCAATCGTATATAGAATAAAAAAACGACGAGATCTAGATCGATATATTTCTTTTTATATGGCCGGCTGCCCAAAAAAAAAAAAACTAACCGATCTCTGATTCTTGATCGACGTTGATGGACTTTGGCGACCGGAGCACGGCGAACGACTGGTGCGGCGGCGGAACTGCCAACGGCTACCCTTGATCGCAACTCTCTTCTCCCGATTGCTTTCAGTGTGTAACGAACCAAGCTCTGATACCAGTTGTAAGGATCGAACGCGCACACGAACACGACACCGAAAGCAATAAACGAACACAAGGATTTATGTGGTTCGGTCTAAACACCTACGTCCACGGGTGACAACTAGGATATCTTTACTGAGGGTGTTAAACATTACAAGTACAAGAGATCAATATATAGACTACACAATTAGTATTGAAGCCCGATGGGTCGTGACTTGGGCCGACTGCCCTTACCCGTGTCGAGAAGTCTATAACCCAACAGAAACCCCACTGAGTTATTACGTAATTACTTAAAAACAAAACATGTAATACATAATATTTCATGGAGTACCTAAGTATAAATATAATACAAAACATCAGCCAATCAATCTATAATAACCATATAATGTCGTATATTAGAGATTTAATCACGTAATAAAGCATAAACAATAAAGTTCTTATTACCGAATGAGTAATCACGTAATAAGTATAGTTATAATACCAGTTATACCGAATCATATTGAATATGTAATCATGTAATGATTTGTGTTGAATGGGTAATGACATAATGATTTACACAGATTATGTAATCACGTATCCTATTTATTTTTTAAGAAAACTATAGCAATAGGTTGCTCGAATTAAAGAGAATGAAATGCTTGTTAATACGGTGTAATTTTTTTTTAAATATTAACGTATGAAAAAATTATAGCCGTTTGAAAATCAAGGAGGAAACTAGATCACTTGAGAAAAGATTAAATTATCCCGCCTTGAACTAGAAGTGACACTTGTCACTCCTAGCATGTCTGGTATACTTCATACGGGGTTTTTGTCATGTACATAATCCGATCACATGATATGAATGTATATTTGTAGTAACTGCTGGTGCCGGTTTTAGTTTGTGTGTTGGAATTTTAGATGAGTTTAGTGAAGAAAAGAGGTGAAATATTAGATGAGTTTGTAAGTTTTAGAATTCGTGGAGGGTTGGATATCTCTTGTGAATCGTGTAAATATTACTTTTGGATTAAAATATTTCGACGGTGATCTCTAAAGTTTCAGTCGGATAATTTATTGAGAATAACGATGTTTCAGTTGACGAACCATCACAGCGTTTCACTTAACGGTTGACAAGTATTAACTTAGTTACGTCTATCTAACCAAAAAATGGCTTGATGACAAGTCACTAACACTAATAGGTCACCAGGACACACACACACAATAAAGATTTGTATGCTAAAATGACCTCATAACTTGGAGTTTTGTTCCCCATCCTTTATCCTTACTGGGTATTTTTCAGGGATAATTCAGCTGCAAGTCATTCTACCACTGTGCGCCGTGCTGTTTCTGCAATGCCGACTGAAATAAGTGGAACAACAGCCTTTGCTATTTCCGGTCAGTTTCATATTGTCTTCTTCATCATTAACATGTTAGTTAGTGTTGTGTTATTACAGTTATGATTGCAACAAGGTCAGTTCTTAAGTATAGATGAACGATCTGCTCAGTTGCTTATATTCGTTTTGATGGTTGTTGTTTTGTAACTATATTACACAGGAACTCCATCTGACTGCATATCATTGGGAACCTCCAAGGCGCTCTTTCCTTCAGTGCCTGATTTGGTAGATAACTGGTTTAATTAAACAACAAGTTACATATCAAACTTACTGACTTGTTTCAGCTACTCTTTACTTACAGGTATTAAGTGGCATAAATAAGGGCAGCAACTGTGGTCTTCACATGTTAGTACCACTTTGCTAGTTTCCTTGTTGCTTTACGTCTTACTTTTCTAACTGGAGGTTGCTCAAACGCAGTGTCTACTCAGGGACGGTGGCTGGTGCTCGACAGGCCTTCATTCGTGGCATACCATCGGTTGCAATATCATATGAGTGGTATGTGATTTAATAATAAGTGTTTAGGTAAATAAACGATTTTGAGGTAGAAATGATTATGGTCAGTTGGATGCGCATACATATATAAGGTAATATGTGGTGGTTATAAATGAAAGAAGCTGTGATCTTCATTGTTTACTTGGGTTAATGACAGGATTGAGGGTACAAGCAATATCAATGACTTCACATTGGCTGCTGAGGCTTGCTTACCTATGATTAGTGCCATTTTTGTTGAGATCAAGAATAAAACCTATCCTAAGGAATGTTTTCTCAATGTGAATTTACCCACAGATATATTGAACCATAAGGTGAGATATAAAATGACTCTTTGACTTGCTTTGCATCTGTTTACAACACTACAAGAACCGGTCAATCAAGAATTAAGGCCGGTTCCAACGGTGTAGTTAAAAAAAATTCACTACTTGGTTCCAATTCAGAATCCTAGCCAAAATAAATATTCAGATGCAAATGAAATATTTCATCATAAAAAAATGGACTAATTATCCTCTTTGTTTTTTGTGTTGTGTTATCAGGGTTTTAAGCTCACTAAACAAGGAAACAGTCTTATGAAAACAGGTTGGAAGCAAGTTTCTTCTGGTTCCCAAACAATGTCAATCAATCCGAGTTCAGAATCAATGAACCCTGATGCGAAAGCCGTTTCACAAGAACCCCTTTTGTTCAAGATGGAGGTGAGTGTGTGGTTAACTAGTATTTCAAATGTTTTGCTTCATTTTCTGCACAAAACATGTTTATAAGAGTATCATGCTTCCTTTCAGCTCAAGGGAGGGCAGGTGGAAAATGGTGGAACCGACTTCAGTCCCCTTCTGGAAGGATATGTGCGTTCGTTTTTCCCTACTTTCTAAAGGCCATGTTTCAACGTTACTAATGCGGATATCCCAATTGTTTCTTTTATTTCAGATAACTGTCACTCCCCTTAAAGCCTTGACTAATGCGGATGCTGACAGCCATAAATTTTTCAATCAGTGGTTACCAGGAGTGGCTTCTTCAGCAGTGTGATGAATATTTTGTAGCAAGTATAATGTTAAGAATGCATGTGTTGCACTAGTAGATATTCACCTTAATGCAATAAATATGATGCATCTCATGCATATACACCTACACCTACACAACAGTGTTAGTTAATGTGAAAACTGACTTGTATTGAAGGACTGATGGTAATGTTAAACTCAATCATTTCTCGGGGGGTGCCTTAACTAGTGCGGAAACTTCCTGTCTCATAAATTTGTTTAGTTACCGGAGTGAAACTAGGTACCCATCCTGAACAACTCCCACCCAAGCACACTTAAGCGTGCAATTCTCCTCTCATCCCTACCAATGCGTGCAAAACATATTGGTGGTATTTGAGGTGGGATATAATTTCCAAACCGTAAATCTCTCTTGACCATAGCAAATGTGAGATTTGTCAAAGGTGTTATAATATATGTGTCATCTTAATTCTTAAGTGGAAAAATTCCTTGTCATGCATACCTTTCGCCTTATTGTAATTTGTACTAGGCTTTGTGTATACATTCTTAAGTATATATGGTTGCTTGCATTCTACGAGACTAATAACGTTGGACATGAAACTACGTGTTTTTACAGCATCTAATCTAATTTTATTTTAACTTTTGCAGGGTGCATTCACGTTGTTGAGTTGGCATCACCATTTCTACTGACAAATTATAGTGTTCAATCTATTTATACCATAGTTTGATAACGCTATGGCAGACTGGCAGTCTTGTTTGTTTTCCCTTTCAGGCATGAATAAAGAACTCAGTCTTCGTAAATTTAAAAACTGGTTCAAACCTCCGTCCGATAGAACTGGTTAAATCGTCTGGTACACCCGGTTGAACCGCCCAATACACCTGGTTAAACCGTTCTGAGCCCAATCACCACCATACAACCGCACCACCACCTTGGACCGCCGTCAACTACCACCACCTCCTCACCTAACCCCACCCCGTTGTCTCTTCGCCTCCCACTGTATCGCCACCACTGACGTCAGCCACCACCTTTATCTCTGATAGTCACCACCAACGATTCTGTTACAACCTCCACACCTCCAAGATTTTTTAATGTTTTACCAAGAAATCTTTAGATTTAAGAGGTAAACAGTGGGATTTACACAAAGGGGCAAAAGAGTATTAGAAATTACAAAAGAAGCACACAGAAATGGTGAAAGAGAAAGTTTGGATGGGCGGCGATGTTGGTTGCAAGTGAGGGGTTCCACTGGGAAGGAGAAAGTTTTGATGGTAGCGGTGGTGAATCGCAGGGGTGGTGTTCGGTAGTTGCAGTGGTAAGACCGTGGGTATGGTGGGGCGGGGGTTGGGTTTGGGTCGGGGCATTTGCTGACACGTGTAAAGGGAGCCCCCACCGTCTGGTTACGTGTCCGCTGGGTATGGCGGGGCGTGGGTTGGACTTGGGTTGGGCGCACCGCGTGGCAGAATATTTAAAAAAAAAATACAAAAAATTTATAAAAAAGCACACAACATTTATATAAAAAAACCTACAACTTCATTAAAATCTTAAAAATTACATAATCCTAAAAATTACATAATTTCTAAAAATTACAAAATAACAAACCTAGAGCGTTAAATAAATTTAAAAAAAGTCGATCTTGTCGAACGCCTTTTTTTCCTTGCCTCGAAACTCTATGTCCGCCACCGCCACCCGGTCCTCGTGGCTTAACTCGCCACCGGGAACGGCTTCGTAGTAAGTCTTGAAACGCTCGAGCTTGGGCCGTAGCTCGCGTCATTTATGTTGGCACGCGTTGAGGTTGTGGCGGTCGTTACCGACGTTATGTCGGTAGGCTCCGAATGCTTCGACCCAATATTTTGTTTGGCCGGGTGGCCGCCCCTTCATAGCGTCAACGACGCTTGTGACGAGAGCAATTTCTTTTTCATGGGTCCAGGATGCCATAGCGGGGTCGGGTTCGTGGGATGGGGGGGACCAGTGGGGTAGCGGGTTCGAGAGAAGTGGGTAGCCGGTGGGGTTGGGTTCGTGGGATGGGGGGACCAGTGGGTTGGGGGTTACAATATATAGAGGTTGTTGGGAGACCGGGGTGTCGGTTTGGTGGTATGGGGGGACCGTTTGAATTTTAAAATTCGAAATTTGAAAAGGCCGCGTGACGTGGCGGGGTGAGCGAATGAGATTCAGCCAGCTAGCTTGGCCATACCGCCCCACGCCCGGCTTGAAAGCCAAGCCCCAAGGGCCACGTCCCAACCCAAGCCCACCCGGGGTGGTGGCTTGGGCGTTTTACCCCAACCCACGCCCCAACCCAAGCCCCATACCCCATGGCCTAAAGTGACAAATTTAGAAGAAATATTCAAGGTATCTCAAAAAATTTTGAACATTCTCTGAGAATTTATAATTATTAGGTTACAACCCACGAGTTGAATAAAAAAATATTACACAGTTAGGGTGAGAGGGGTACTCCTCTCTTAGGGGAGTGACCTCTTTTACACACACCCAATCAGCACGCGCCACATCAACTCCCCCCTTAACTCCCCTCATACCCTCAATTTGATGGCGGCACTCATCTCTTGGGGGACTTGTTTTTTTATTTGTTGTAATTATGCATGTTTATAAATTAAAGAAATATTAATAAAAATTAAATAAAATTTAATAAAAGACATTTCATTAAATTAAAAATAAAAAATACATTCAAACTAGAAAAATAAAAAAACAAACTACTCGTTGTCAGAATTCACTTCAAGGTGAGGTAGATCTAAACGTCCAAGATGCTCAACGAGATCGTGTTTTAGTCTCCAATGTGTTTCTTCGTCAATGAGCTCGCTCAAAGCTGTATCATCGAAGACGGGTTCGACTGGAGGATCTTGAATGTGTACCGGTGCTATCGCCCTTCCGTCGTCTTTTATAATCATGTTATGTAAAATAATGCACGTATACACGATGGACCTTATCTTTTTCACCATTTTGAAACGCATTGGACGATTTAGTATTCCCCACTTCGCCTTTAACACACCAAACGCCCGTTCCACATATTTTCTTGCGGCCTCGTGTTGCCTCTTGAACTTTTT
The DNA here is from genome assembly GCF_002127325.2 of Helianthus annuus. Taxonomy (NCBI): domain Eukaryota; kingdom Viridiplantae; phylum Streptophyta; class Magnoliopsida; order Asterales; family Asteraceae; genus Helianthus; species Helianthus annuus. The sequence continues at coordinate 114,662,570 of NC_035448.2, read as the reverse complement.
TTCATTCGGGATGTGAGGATATGGAAAAGACTTCACAAACACGGACCAGCTAGGGTAGATCCCATCAGTAAGATAATACCCGCGTTTGTATAAGTGGTCGTTCACTTGAAATGGACAATTTAGCGTCGTTCCGTTTCGTTGAGTAAGAAATAACGGAGATTGTTGGAGCACGTTGATGTCGTTTTGTGAACCCGCCGGGCCACAAAAAGCATGCCAAACCCACAAATCTTGAGACGCCACAGCCTCTAACATAACTGTCGGGTATTGATGATCGCCTCTCATATATTGTCCACACAATTCTGTGGGGCACATTCTCCAGAAGAAGTGTGTACAATCTAGACTACCCAACATACCAGGTAGGTGATGTCTCTCCTCATGAGCCTAATACAATAGCGCAACGTCATGGCTCGTTGGTCTACATAAGAATTCACCGGCATACATTCTACAGACCGTCTCGCAGATATAATCAAGGCACTCACGAGAGGTCCTTTCAGCCATATTTAAATACTCGTCGTTTTCTTCTGGTGGGTTACCGGTTGCAAGTTGTTTAATCGCAGAAGTAACCTTTTGCAACGCCGTGAAACTTTTCTTCATTCTCCCATCCAAGCCCTTTTGAAACCACTCGTTATTCGCTTCCACGTCACTAACAATTTTTAGGAACAAAGACTTGGACATACGAAACCTCTGACGAAAAATATCGGCATTAAATTTTGGATTATCGACAAAATAATTGGCCATGAATGTTTCGTGGCCTCCCACACGATCTCGACGGACAATTTTTTTTACTAGATGATGCCGTTTCTAGTAGCTCCGCTTGTTGGATGAGATTTTGGAAGAAAATTAAACTACCATCGCTTGACGATGAATCTTCATCGTCGGGAAAGTCGGGCAGGGGAGAAAAAAACGGGAACTTGGAATCCATTTTTTTTAAAGATTGGTTAAAAAAATTAGATGAGTTGAATGGGTGAGAGTTGTTTTGGGTTTGAAAAATAAAAAGATTGAAGTGGTAGTATTTATAGGGGTTAGGATTTTTTTTAAACATATAACGGCTATATATCCGTTTAAAATCAAGTCCCCTCATCGGTGAATACCCATCGATCTCATTCCCCGATTGCCTTTCCCGCATTGATGGCGGCGGTGTTCCCGCTCGGGGACTTGGCTCACCGCTGGGCTCCCCGCTAAGTGCCCCGGACACCCTTAGTAATAAGATTTGGGGAAAATCTCACGGAATAGTAATCAAGTTTCCTTTTTGTTTCAATAAAGTCACTCAATCTTTTTTTGTCTCTTTAAAGTCACTCAAGTTGTATTTTATGTTTCAATATTACGTAATTACCAGGTCATCAGGTTACCATTATTTAACAAAAAAAAAATTCCTAAAATCTTTGGATTAACCAGCCGATTACACAATCTTTGGTTACCCGAAAATCAAGTCTTTTACCATATCAAATCCATTTGTTCATCAAGAATTCCCAGATTTGGATCTTGATGTAGTGATGAGGATGAACAATTTGATATGAAGATAGGCAAATAGCAGGGCCGGCTCAACCGCTTTGATGGCCAAAGCAGATGAAAGAATTGAGGCCTTTCCGGACAAAAGTATTATGGTCCATAACCTCTAAAAATCAAAAACCAAGTTGATTTATCTCTATATTGTTACAATATCTTAAAGCAAGGAGAGATTATTGACTGCTTTAAAATAACTACAAACTCCTATTTTTCTCTAACTTTTTTATAGAAGCCGCATACCCAATTTGTCATAGGTAAAGGACAGTTAAAGGAAAAATGCATATAAATTATAAAGTGAAAACAAATGGATATGAACTAAGTTACTAGGAAAATTCATGGTCCTTTTGAGTCGGATCATTACATCCATCCATTTCTTTGCAAGAGCCTTCTTCACACATCAACATCCTTTATTTCTTCAGCCATACCTCTGCAAAAACCCCTCTTCTCACTTCATCCTACAAATTAAACATAAAATTACATCAACCCTAAAAAACCCCTGTTCAATTTATTACTGAAGATAATAAAAGAAATCACAAGCTACCACTACCGTCTCAGACTTTACATACATTACTATTTGGAAGTAGCTTAAAAAAATCCAAAACTACATAAAGTAGAGATTAATCGGAAATTATAGAACCATACTATGCTTTCTTCCCTGCAGAAAATATTGTTAAAACTATAAAAACCCTGAGTGAAAATTGGAGGCCATGGGAGGCCGAAAGCTTCATTTGGCTCCCCCAAGAGCCGGCTCTGGCAAATAGCTTTCTGAGTAGACCATCCCCTGTTTCAAGTAACAGAGATATTTTCTTCTTTATACTTTGAGAAAGGATTTTTAAAAGTTTATTAAACCTAAAAATAATATTTTATTTTCAATAATCAGAAGATAACGATGAGGGGAGTTCTATGAAAAACATAAATGAGAATGTTCCGTTATAAAAGAATCAAAAAGTGGTATGTGTGAATATCATTGATGATAAAACGAGCGTACTAGAAAAACGATGAAGATAAAAAGTGTAGTGTTGAGGTTTTTTAGGAATCGATTCGCGGAGGATCTAAATCAAAGGCCAAATATCTCTTGTGATTCCATTTCGAGACTTAACCAGGAGGAAAGGGATTCTTTAATCAATGTTTTCTCTTTGGAGGAGATTAAGGAAGCGGTTAACGATTGCGGTGATGATAAGGCACCCGGGCCAGACGGGCTAAATATGAAATTTATTAAAAAATACTGGGAGATTTTCGAAAAAGATTTTATTGATATCATGGATGAATTCTTTGTGAAAGGATCGATTAGTGTCGGTGTGGGCAGTTCCTTTATTACGTTGGTCCCAAAGTCTAAGGATCCATCGGAGCTCAACGGATATCGGCCAATTAACCTTATTGGTATTATCAGCAAAGTAATTTCTAAAGTGCTCGCTAACAGGCTCAGGAGGGTTATCGGATCGGTTATATCGGAGTCTCAGTCTGCCTTCATTAAAGGGAACTTCATTCTCGACGGGCCTCTTATCCTTAATGAGATTCTGAACTGGGGAAAGAAGAATAAACTTAAGGCCTTTTTCTTGAAGATTGATTTTGAGAAAGCTTACGATAATGTCAACTGGAATTTCTTAATTTCGGCATTAAGACAGATGGGATTCCCAGACAGGTGGTGTATATGGATCAGGGGCATTCTGGAGTCGGCTAGATCGTCAGTGTTGGTCAACGGTTCTCCTACTTTTGAATTCCAGTGCCATAAGGGTCTTCGCCAAGGTGATCCGATATCCCCTTTCCTTTTCCTTACGGTCATGGAAATGTTATCTGCTATGATAGTTAAAGCGGGAAATTTAAGCGTTTTTTCGGGTATTCAAGTCCCTAATGGTCCGTGTATATCTCACCTGTTTTATGCCGATGATGCCATTATTTTGGGGAAGTGGACGCCAGAGAATATCAAGAATATTGTGCGGATTCTTCGGGTTTTCTTCATTTGCTCGGGGCTGAAGATTAACATCAACAAATCTAATCTGTTTGCCATTGGGGTCAGTCAAAACTCGGTTACTAGTATGGCAGAGTTTGTGGGTTGTCAGGAAGGGTCATTCCCTTGTAAGTATCTGGGGCTCACGGTCGGGGCTAACATGAACAGAATCGCTAACTGGAAGCCGGTGTATGACATATTTGATACTAGGTTGGCCAAGTGGAAGGCAGGCTTGTTATCCATTGGAGGAAGGATTACTTTAATTAAATCCGTTCTCGAATGTCTCCCGAATTATTTTTTCTCTTTATACCGTGCTCCGGTGAAAGTTTTAAAAGACTTAGAAGCGAAGATGAGAAACTTCCTTTGGAACGGGGACAGCAGTATCAAAAAATTAAACTGGGTGGCGTGGGATAGGGTTACGCTTCCGTTGAAGAGTGGTGGGCTCGGCTTTAGCAAGTTAAAGAATGTCAATTTAGCCCTCTTAAACAAGTGGGGTTGGAGATTTATTACCCAAAAAAATAAGTTATGGTGTAAACTTCTTAATGCGATTCATAGTTACAGAGCGGTTGGGGATTTTTTACCGGCAAAAAAGTCGCTCGGAGGTGTTTGGGTTAATATTGTGCAGACCTTAAACAATCCGGTTGATAACGGCATGGCATTAAGATATAGATTCAAAGCTGAGGTGGGTAATGGAGAGGAGACAGCCTTTTGGTCGGATAATTGGCTGGGAAGTAAACCATTGTGTGAGGTTTTTCCCAACCTTTTTAAATTAGAGGAAGACAAAAAGTGTAAAGTTAAGGATGTTCTTGGCAATCGGCTCGGGGGTGGAAGTTTGAACTGGAGATGGAAAAGACCGATCGGTTCGGAAAGTGAGGTCAATGATTTGGTGGCTTTGGTGTCGATGCTGCAGGAAGCTAACCTGAATTCGGTCCGTGATACTTGGTTTTGGGTGGGGGCCGGAGACGTGAAAGAGGAGGAGTATTCGGTGAAATCAGGTAGGTTGATTCTGGACAGCAGTAGAAGCCAGGCGAATGTGTTTATCCCGGAAAGATGCAAGTGGATCCCGAAAAAAGTTAATATTTTTATTTGGCGTGCGGAGATGAACAGAATTGCAACTGCTGAGGCCTTGTTCAAACGTAACATTGACGTTGGCAGCGTGGTTTGTGGGCTGTGCGGAGATGGAGATGAGACGGTGGAGCATCTATTTACAACGTGTTATTACGCTTCAATGCTGTGGTCTTGGTTGGGTAGTTGGTGTAAGTGTCAACCGTTAGTGGTGTTCACCTTCAGAGACCTCCTGGATATCCATAATCATGTGGGCTTTACTGGGATGAAGAAAGAAGCTTTTAAAGGGTTGATTAGAATAGGATGCTGGGCTATATGGAGAATGAGGAACGAAACTAGGTTCAATAGCAAAGAGGTTAAGCTTGAATACATTTGCGGTGAAGTGAGGAAAATGGGTTATTTTTGGTTCAATACTAGGAACAAAGGTTTAGTTACTACATGGAACGATTGGTGTAAATTTGTTATGCTGTAATAGGTTGGTGTTGCGTCGCCTCGGTTTGAGGCGACGGTTGTGTTAATAAAGTTTACCTTTCAAAAAAAAAGAAAAACGATGAAGATGATTATTATTGTTATTTATTTATTTATTTTTGAATGGTATGAAGATGATTATTTAATTAAAAATGTTATATAATCCACATTAAATGAACTTTTTTTAATGTGACCTCACACATCATCAAGGTAACTTGAAAATCTGGAAATTGTACAAGATTGGAACACAAAATAAAACTTGAGTGATTTTAAAGAGAGAAAAAAGATTAAGTGACTTAAATGAAACAAATGTAAAACTTGGTTATTATTTTATGAAGTTACTCCTAAGATTTGGAAATTATAATATGATATTTTGTGATACAATATAATTTATCATCACCTTCGACATCCGAACTAATCTCCAATCCATTCGTATAAATCTTAAAATCATCTATAGCCATTTAGATGTATTAAACCCGATAAATTATAACAAATATCTCTTAGATGAATTTCGTCAAACAATTGATATGCACTAAACATCTAACCTCCAAATCTTTACTCAAATATTTTATTTAATAACTCAATAAAAAACCACACACAAAAAAAAATCTACTTATAGTAAACTGATCAAGTTAAATGAATTTGATGTTGCTGGTTCGGGCTTCTCAGGGCGAATCAGAAGGATGAATTTTATGACTAAACTTCAAACATTCAGAACAAAAGAAGTAAAAGGAAACCCTAAAAACAAAATGAAAACCTATTGTATACCTGTGACGATGGAGATTGGTTCCTGCAAACAAATGTAGTGTATAACCTGAGACTATGGAGATTGGTTGATAATCGCAACAACCACATCTTCAAATCTCGTTGTTTCCTACAAACAAACGTAGTGTATAACCTGTGATGATGGATATTGGTTGATAATTTGTAACATCTTGGAAATTTATATCAAATGTTATGGCAACACCTGTCCAGAAACTCTCAAATATTTTAGATTTGTTAGAGAAGAGGGACAATTCTATCAAAAAAGGAAGATGAAATAAAGTGAGGGATCAATACGGGGAAAATGCCAAAATTTGCCTTATGGAGGTCCCTAACGGACCGCAAGGCATATGCCTACGGTCCGTAAGGCATTTGAAAAATGGTGGACGCTAGAGGTCCGTAAGGGTATCGTTGGCAGTCTGTTTTGAGCTATCAGCTGCAGCTTGTTCTTCTGCCACTTAGCTCACGATGGTGCCACCTTTTCTCCTCCTTGAGACACCTAGGGTGCCACTAATCACCTCCTTAACATCTCAGGGAACACTTGGCATCAATTGGGAGCTTCAAATGTAGTATAAATAGGTGATCTTGAAGCCATTTTCAAGTGCACCTTTCAATTTCTTTCTCTCTATCATTTGGAGCAGCTTCTGGATCAAGAAGCCTCCTTCTCTGAAGTTATAACACTACATGCCGAAAAGTTCGGGGGGTCAGTGTCACACCCCGATATTTCCACATATTACCGGTGGGGAGTATCGTGACGTAGTTGATATCATCATGGTCAAACATACACAGAATAGCACAGCAGAAGTCTTGGAATATAAAATATTATTACAAACTCAAACATCTGAAAATATCAAAGTATTTATTATAGACGAGCCTGTAATATCAAATCCACAGGTGGATCTTTACAGAATGTATAAAATGAAGTTTAGCAGACTTTAAGTCATCTTTAAGGATTTGCAAGATCCTCTATTTCGACACCGAGCAATCCCCCAGCCTATTACGAGTAGTACCTGCCACTTAGTCTTTGGAAAATACGTCAGTTTTCACTGGTAAATACAATTCACCGACTCATTTTAACAGAGTTTATGAAAATTGATTTAAGTGAACAAGGCACAAACCATTTATACTTGGGACAATTATTTAAATAATCTTGTATACAGATTTACATGTTTGTCATACAATTGGGGCCGGTTGGAAGCCGGTCGTGATTAACCGACTCACCACTTATAGAACCCACAAAGGAGTTATCCCCGACATGTGGGTTTATATATTATTTAGCATTTGCATCTGTTAGGTGTATGCGTATACCCCGTGCATAGGTCGTGGCCATTTTCAAATGAAATGAGCCGAGGATATCCAGGACACGGTCGAATTAACCCCCAACGTTTATGTTATCAAACAAGACAGATTAAAATGGATTATGTAAATTTATTAATCACAATCCGATTAAGTGATTTCATACCCGACCAAGTGGTATTATTATAATACCATATCCCAAGCCCGTATAAGGGAAAATAAGTTAAAAGTATTTACCTGAGCTAATACTTGATTCACAGCAAAATAACTCAGTCGTATCCAATCTATCTAAATGCAGGTAGCTTTTACCGGGTGGCTCTAGTCTGAAGTGATGGTAATATATAACCAAATTTAGAACGCTAACGGTCTTATTGAAGTCATAGACTTAGACCGGCTAGCTTAAAGTATCTAAAGCGGTACGATACGCTAGATTAAGCGATGACCGGAATAGAATGTAATTTAGACCCGACAAGTACGAAGACTTGTATAATATGGGTAAACTAAGTACATTCTGGATTTTCAAGCAAAAACGATAAGGTTAAACCCGTTTCGGCAAACTTACGTAACTAGTTACATAAACCGATCTGAACGCGTAAATGCGTAACGGGCAACCAAATGAACCATATACAAGTCCCATATGTTATTATGCTTAGAATATGTTAACACATCAGTAGGATGTTAACATATATGCCCAAAAAGTATTTAAAACCAAATTAAGTCCCGTAGGGGCATTTTGGTCATTTTACCTTTATAAAAGAGGTTTTAAAGCAAACTGAGGTTCTGGTCTTTGGTAATCAGTAAAAATATTTATTTTATCCCATTACATCAGTAAGATATTATATATATGTGAGGTTTACCAATTATGGCCAAACTATGCCCCGAAAGAGTATTTTGGTCATTTCACATAGGCTTTTAGGGATAATTTTGGAAGTCTGAGTTCATGACTTATACATACTGTAATAATATTAAAATTTACTTTAAAGTTCAGTAGGTAATAATTCTTAGGTGTTAAATATGGTTTAAAACCATACTATGCGCCTAAATAGCGTAAAATCGCTAATTGACGATAATTAAGGTGTTTTACGGAAATCTGAGATTTTGATCAGTTTTGAATGCCCAAAATAATTTATTTAATGTATGAAATCAGTAGGAAAAGGTTTGGCATTCAAATCAATTGTTAATCTCATTTTATGCATGAAAAGGGTATTATCGTCATTTACCGAATTACACAAGAACTCCATGATACGATCAGATTATAATCTGATAAAAAATTCCAAAAATCCCTAAAAATAATATTTTAACAATAGGTAATGAGTTTTGGGTCAAAATCCAAGTTTAAACATGCCTTATGCAAGATATCGCAATTTACTTAATAAAAAGCTTCTATTTACGATATCGAGCATAACTTCTATTTGAGACCAAGAACTGATGTGAAATTTTTGGGACATACTTATATATCAGTAACAAAGGTTTTTGTCTACTCACATTTCTAAAAATCTCATTTATATGTCAAAAGGGCAATTATGGCATTTATAAGCATAATAACGGACATGTGCATATAATTCAAACTACTAAGGACCAGGTAATATAACCTCAGGAGGTTATACTACTATATAATACGGTCCTAATGGAAGCTTAAAATATGGAAGAATCAAGCTTAAACGGGTCAGAACTGAAAGTCAAAGCAAAAGTCAAGCTTTTGCGACTTTCGGTTATAAACTGACCTTAGACTGATAATTGCCGGGTTAGGACTGATTAGACATGTTCTAATATTAATTACTAAGTCATTAGAATGTTAAAATATAATTTAGAACCTCTGTTTTATTTATTTAAATTATTTTTTAAACTTTCTGTCCAGTTTGACTTTTTGACTAACTAGTTTGACCCAACAATTAACTAGTCAGACGAAATAATTATGAGGTGCCCTTTTAAGGGTTAACCACCTATCCTAATATGGTTCCATAACCACTTTCGTTTCGGTCAGTGGCTGGACCATTTATGATTAAACCGAAAGTCAAAGCTAATTTACGATAACTTGACTTTTCGGTTTTTAAAACATAAAACTGAACTATAGAGAGGGCTAAGACACTTACAAAGGGTCCTAGCTAACTTTTTTACTAAAAATAAGTTCCAATCAGATCAGAAAGCTCCAGGTTTGAGAGAGGAGAAGATAGAATGTAAAGGTACAAATGAAATGGATGGATTTACTTCCTATTTATAGGTTTCAAGAAGTTCTAAGATCTTGCCATGTGTAAGTGTGTTCTCCAAGGAATTATCTTGGCCTTACAAGTGTTTGGTTGTGGTTAGAAGCCTTGCTAAGGTGTTAACTTGGTCATTACACAAAGAACTTGCAAGAACAACCCCTGGATTTGCAAATTGTTGCTGAAAATCAACTTTCTGGAACTGGGCCTTCTGTCGCGCCCCGCGTAAGAATGAGGGCAGGTCTACGCGGCCCGCGACCTCCCTGCAGATCAACAACAGTTTTGTTTTTAACAGGTTTGGTCCCTGCACTATCATAAGCTCATTTTTGGCACATTTGACCCTCGTTAAGCTATTTTCAAGGCTCTACAAGGTAGTCAAAGTATAGAGGACATAAAATATGCTTGGAAATATCTCGGATGTCGGTTCGTTTGGTCGTACGGTCGCGTTATTCGTCTAATTACGACGAAATTCGAACGGATACGAAAACGATCCAAATTACGCGACGAATGGTATTTTTGCATTCCGATCACTAAAATAAAATATTTTAGTGACTACAAAAATCTTTGGATGTCCGGATATGGTCAGAACGTAAGATATGCGCGTAAATGTAAACTTACGCAGTTTATGACGCTTTTAGTCCTTTTAACGTGAAAACTTGCGCGTATTACTAATTAATAGCATCAAAGCCCTATGTAGCCCATATTAAGCATTGTCGAGAGTATGATTGTACATCATAATGCTTCGGGTTCGTTAAAAGGTCATTCAGAGGTATAATTAAACATGTTGACGCTTTTAACCCCTCTAACTCGCAAACTTGCGCGTAACTTCACTTATTGGCATAAAAGGCTTGGATAGCAAGTATTAGGCATTCCCGAGAATATGATCAAACATAATGAAGTTCTTGGTTTGTTAAAACGTCACTCAGATGTAAGAATTAACATGTTGACACTTTTAACCCTTCGTTGCGCAAACTTTCAAATAATTACACCAACGGCTCCTCTCGTCCAACAAGTGGCTCATTTGAGAATACGGACATCGTATAAGGTCACTCAGAGGCCTAGTTTAGGCATGTTGACACTTTCAGTCCTTCTATATACATAGTTTTCGTTTTTGACGAAATTAATCCCTCACAGTCAACGTTTGACTTTACTAGGGTTCATTACACGTGTCAACACATCATTGGACACGATTTTACGAGGTGTTACAGTCGGGGCCCCTCCCGGCCCCTTCAAAGTATCGCCCCTGTCGGTCAAGTTAAAGTTCGAATCGAATTTTGCAATGCGATCATAATAACGAAGGTGTTAATCCCTTTTGATTACACCCTCTGGAAATCACATTAAGTAGGCGAAATGACGAGTCAACTTATATTAAATAAAAAGTAAAAAACACAGATTTTATAAATTACGGTAAAGGGTATTTATAAGTTAGTCATCCGAACCATCATACCCTTTATTGAAATACACTACTGATCTTTAGATACTCGACGACTGGTCACATCCAGCAGCATCAACGTCGTTATGTACCTTCCATGAGTCCAAATACGATCGGAAAGCAGAAATCAACATTGTGGGTGAAGTAGTATGTAGTTTATTATTGGAAATGGTAGTTGTATACGGTCAATGATCGTGTTACTTCTTTCTTCTAACAAAGTACAAAAATAAAAAAAATACCGAATGATCGTGTTACTTCTTTCTTCTAACAAACTATAAAAATAAAAAAAAAATACCGAAAGGATGCGTTGTTTCCTTTTATCAATAAAGTGATATATTAAAGGATGCGACTCTAAACTGATATATTAAAGGACACACTACTATTGATCGTTAGATACTCGACGACTGGTCACATCCAGCAGCATCAACGTCCTTATATGTAGGAACTAGGTTCTCATTTTCAAATATATTACAAAATATATAATAACGAGACTCTCGTTATATGTGGGAAATTCGACTAGTACAATACCGATTACAAGAATTAAATAAACGAATATAAAAATACAGTATATTGTACCAATCTTGATTAAAGCCAGCGTCTTTGGAAGAACTTCAACCGCACCATCTTGTACGAACCTCCGCTGCAAGAATGAAAAAACTATCGTTGACGGTTTTGGTTGAGGATTGTGTTAGACACGTGGCCCTTAAAACAGATTCCGCGGCTCATCTCAGACGGTCTATTTCCAGGATACAACAACCGAAGCAGTAGTTGTACTGCCGGAGATGACACTCGCGCCCAAGATTACACCGAGCATAATTTGGTGTTTATAAAATTGGAACAATGTGAAGTTGTGTAAAATTGAGAGTACTCCTCTCAATGAAAACATTGAGACTAAAGAGAATGTCTATTTTTCTTGTGTCTCTAGTATGAACCATCAAGTTCATATTTATACACCCATAGTTTTAATCTAATTAAAACTAGTAATAAAATAGACATTAATCTTGTCATAACTATAATATTAATCTTGTAATAAACAAGATAATGAATATGACATTAATCTCTAATTAAATGGACTTAAGTGGTTAGTAAAAACGGTCATATTTATCATGACACGCATTAAACGGTTTGAGACAACTAGTTTGACCAGGTCCAACCAGCTCTTCTATTACTGTTGCAAACCTGCGTCCGCGCTAGAACTGATCCGCCAGTCCGCGCGCCACGCTTCAAGGATCTCATGCCACGCCATATGGAGTCGCGCACCACACGGATGCGACTACGCATACCAAGACGCCACCTGGTTATGCGCCATCCAAACTCGTGCGCCACTTGCATTCTTCGCCATAGCCAATGACGTGCGTCATGCGCCTAAGGAGCTCGCATCGCATCGACATGTGCCATGCCATGGCATCCGCCTACGCCACCCAAGGGTGCGCCATAAGCGGACCCGCCATGTATCTGACCACGCGCCCATGGGCAAAAATACAAAGGCGGTGTGTGAAGTTCAAAGTGCGCCACATTGGGCTTATAACCCACGTCACGAGCGCATGTGTGCAGGTGCGCTGCAACCTTTTGGGTCCCAACTAGTGTTTACCTTCAAGGGGTGCTCCTCCTTATAAACCACTTTAAGTTTTGTCATTCCACCTATGTGGGACAAGATGACAAAACTCAATCCATTTTTCTCTTCTTTGTTTTCCAAACATACAACTTCAAGCTTTGATATCTCATTCATCTCAGCTCTATTTGGACATAGTTTGAACACAAACCATAAATAATTATTTATACAACACATATATAAATATTATTGATGTCCAAAATATTTAGTGAAAAACTCATTTTCACTTAAATTTCCTACAATCCCCTACACGATTGGAGATCGATTAAAACACACAAAATTCCCCGATGAAAACTCGACAGTCGAGTATTGCAGGATAGGTCATGTAGCCTTTGAACCTTCCTTTGTGAAGCATACTTAGCCTACTAGGGTTTTGTAGACGTGATGTCTTTGAACAACCCCCCATTTATGTAAACGACAATATACATTCACATAATACTTTCCCTAGCCGGGCCATCTCCTCATTATCGTCTCCAATAATGGTCATGGAGCACTTTCCTGGTTCTGCGGGAGCTCTAGGAATTATGTCCTAATTCCATTCGAAGCGACCTCACTTCTCTCCAACATAGTTGATTTCCCTTTAAATCATTAAAAGCATTATGGTTCATTATGATTGACACGAATCATTTAACTATGTAGTATGCTTAACCTGACAACAATGTCACTGAATATTATAGGAATGGACTAGGACGAATTTAAACACCCTTTTATAGTTTTAGGGGGATATATGAACATATACACTAGCTTATATATAAATATATATATATATTAGCTATGCCCCCACAGTGACTACCACTCGGTTCATGATTAAGTTGGCCTATTGAACCTAGATCTTGGGATCTCCAGTCACTAGGTTATGTTTCCCTCATGTCCCTTTTTTCATGGCTTTAGACCCATTCCACAACCTGATCTCTTATCAACCCACTGGTTGTTGGATCCAAAATTATCTTTGACTTCGCTAAGTCACCAACGACAATTTAAATTGAGATCAGTTGTTCTAACGTGTTCTTGACTCGCTAGTCACCTTTGCCTTTTAGTCGATTCATAAGACTTATAACTCGTGATCTCAACCTGGATCCAGTTATGTACCTTGTCTTTAGAATGATATGAAACTCAATTCATGGCTAGACACGTTTTCAGCATGCCTTTGGTGTGTCATGACTGACATCTTACTAGATTTTGAATCTAACCAATTGGCATTCGAGTCCAATCTACTCGATTGACTCCATATAACCATTGTGTACTCCGCTTGGTCATGCGTTTGCAATGTATGCAAGTCACCCCCCCCACATTTAAGTGTAATTGGATAGCATCCAAATGGGGCGATGAAAGGTTCTCCCTTTCATTTCGAGTTTGAGAAAACTTCTCAACTACCATTTCCACATTCAAATGCAAGTCACCCCCACATTTAAGTGTAATTGGATAACATCCAAATGGGGTGATGAAAGGTTCTCCCTTTCATTTCGAGTTTGAGAAAACTTCTCAACTACCATTTCCACATACCCTAAAGGGTTTGTTTCTTAAATGGCCTCCTCCCCCCACATTGCTTGCATTTTAATGAAGTTATATTTATAGTTTTGTTTAGCACAAAATTCGTTCTTGTGTCATCACATATTTTGAATGTTTAAAGTTAATTTAATCTCCGTCGAGCATATAAATTAACAAGTATTAGTCTAGCATGCTTTAGACCACAATACTCTAGCATGTGAACAGAAGATGCATCATTCTGATTCTTCATAGCCTTAAGAGATAACGCACTATCTCTTCCGAACATTCGTTTCTTAGTTTAGACACAATAAAGAAATTTTATTTCACCATTCCAAAACCATCGGTTTTTAGGAAGGCCTCAAAACCATAGTTAACTTCATCCATTAGTATCATAACTCGATTGCCTTTAATATCCAAGGCTTCACCATTGACTTCTTAAAGACTTAAACATAAGTCTTAATCCAAGTCACTTTGATAAAAAATCTTTGTATAAAATCACTTGAGTCTTGAGATATAGCCAATTAGATTGACTCTCAACAACAAAGCATTCACGAATGCCTATAGTGATATATACATTTACGTTGTTGTTTTATTAATACCATGTATTGGGATACTCTTCCAAATTGAGGACCAAGCCTCCACATAGTTTAAACAACATTGATGGTGGTAGAAGCATCTACAAGTCCATCACTAATGTAAATTTCCGTTAATAAATTTGCTAAATTTATTAAAATAATTTGCAATAATAACATATATTTCTTCCATATGTTATATTCTTTGAAAACTTACATGTGCATTTTCATGTTGATGCTCTCAACATTTGATGACATATCTTGTTTTCATGCAATTCATCTCAAACCATGCACCACGTTTCTCATGAACTCGTTATACGTTTGATGTTTGACTTATTACATAAGTCATGATCACAACCCGCTCGTTGTATCCGTGTAAATAGTTTTTTACACTTTGTATCATAATGTGTATCCTTTTGAAAACTTATTAGTAGTCCAAAATAACGGATACACCAATGATATCTAAACATCAAATCCCAAAGTGTTATTAATTTCAACACTTTAGAACGAAATAAACGCAATTACATCATTCTGTCATGTTTTGAGGTACTCCCTCAATGGAACACGTATAACTTGTTTCGTCAGTTGTCCAAAATATAAAGTTGTTTACAATTAACTACTCTCAAGTAGTTAAGCAACTTATTATATTTATAACAACATCGAGTTGTTTTTCACCAAATAGTCTCTCCAAGACTATTATATGGTTCAAGACGTTATATTTTGCAAAGACATGTTTTATTCGTTCAAAACATTTCTCGTTTTTGCAAGTGTTTTAATATTAAACTATATATTTATGTTTTGATTACAAATCAATACAATAAACCTTATAATAGTTTAATAAATAAAACAATTTCAAACTCGCTCGTTTGAAAATAAAACGAATACACATCGTTTTAATAAATGGTTTATCATATTCAAACCATTTCTAACCGCTGTTAGATAAAAACAATTATCAATCGTTAAAAAGAGTGGTTTGTATGATAACAAATTCTAATATGCTAATTAGAATTTTAATGTTGAACAAACATTCAAAATATTCTGTTTTTATAAAGTAAACCGGTTCTAACGCGTTCGTTAGAAATAAAACGAATACAATTATTCACTTTTGGTTTAAATGAACGTTTTCTAACACGCTCGTTAGAAATGAACACAAATCTTTTCTAACACGCTCGTTAGAAAATATATAAAACGATTACAAATCATCTTAAATAGTTTATCATAGTCAACCCGGTTCTAACCTGCTCGTTAGAAATTAACGATTGCAAATCGTTAAAATAGTTGGTTATAAGATAAACTAATTCTAATACGCCCATTAGAAAATTAAACGATTATTTATTGCCATAAGCCGTTTTTGGTTTATATAAAATAAACGTTTTCTAACCCGCTTGTTAGAAATAAACAATTCACAAAGTCGTTAAATCGTTTCTAACATGCTCGTTAGAAAATAAACAACTATCAAACTCTTTAAATCGTTTCTAACACGCTCGCTAGAAATAATCGACTACAAAATTTGTTTCAAAGTTTATAAAAGATATAAACTATTTCTAATACGCTCATTAGAAATAAACAAATAAAAATCGTTTAAACATATGTGGAAAAAATCCGTTTCTAACTCGCTCGTTAGAAATTTAATAGTTTAGACGAAACCCTTACAAGGTTTATTATCCAAAATAATTGTCTCCAACACGCTCGTCGGTAATTATTTGAAATAATAATATTTTCTAACACACTTGTTAGAAAATCTAAACGTATATTTTCTAGCATGCTCGTTAGAAAATCTAATCGTCTTTTAACAAGTTAGTTTTACACAATCATCGTATCTAACACGCTCATTAGATATAAAAGATGATATTAAAACTTATCATTCTATACAATTCCAACACGCTCGTTAGAGATATAAAAAGTTTTAATGTCGTTATTCTTTCAACAAAGTTTCTAACACGCTCGTTAGAAGATATTAAAACTAGTTATTTTATAAAATAATTACTTTCTAAAATTCTCATTAGAAAATAAATATATTTCAAGACTTTTAAAAACCAACATTAATCTCTCAATTATGGTTACTAAAGGCTTATAATAAATAAATTAAACGTTACAAACATTTAATTTGAAAGGGGTTACAAAATAAATTTTTCTAAACGCTCATTAGAAAATTTAGTATTTTAAAACATATTGAAATACATATTATTTTGTATATGGTTCAGTTTATCTAAACACGAACAAAACCCATGAACTCCAAACTTGAATCAAAGAGATCGTTTTGTAACACGGTATTCGGATTAAAGATTGTACTCCAATCATAAAATTAATCCGACTCGTTTGTACCACACATATAATTCCCCAAAAAATATTTACAAGATTTTAACAAAAATCCAATTAAATATTTTAACTTTCGTGAACCTAAATCCTCGTAGAGAAGGGATTTAAGGTTGTGGCAACATTCTTCACGAAAGTCTGTTTTAAGATTGTAGGAACTAGGTTCACATTTTCAAATATATTACAAAATATATAATAACGAGACTCTCGTTATATGTGGGAAATTCAACTAGTACAATACCGGTTACAAGAATTAAATAAAAGAATATAAAAATACAATATATTGTACCAATCTTGATTCAAGACAGCGTCTTTGGAAGAACTTCAACTGCACCATCTTGTACGAACCTCCGCAGCAAGAATGAACAAACTATCGTTGACGGTTTTGGTTGAGGATCGTGTTAGACACGGGGCCCTTAAAACAGATTCCGCGCCTCCTCTCAGACGGTCTGTTTCCAGGATACAACAACCGAAGCAGTAGTTGTACTGCCGGAGATGACACTCGCGCCCAAGATTACACCGAGCATAATTTGGTGTTTATAAAATTGGAACAATGTGAAGTTGTGTAAAATTGAGAGTACTCCTCTCAATGAAAACATTAAGACTAAAGAGAATGTCTATTTTTCTTGTGTCTCTAGTATGAACCATCAAGTTCATATTTATACACCCATAGTTTTAATCTAATTAAAACTAGTAATAAAATAGACATTAATCTTGTCATAACTATAACATTAATCTTGTAATAAACAAGATAATGAATATGACATTAATCTCTAATTAAATGGACTTAAGTGGTTAGTAAAAAACGGTCATATTTATCATGACACGCATTAAACGGTTTGAGACAACTAGTTTGACTAGGTCCAACCAGCTCTTCTATTACTGTTGCAAACCTGCGTCCGCACTAGAACTGATTCGCCAGTCCGCGCGCCACGCTTCAAGGATCTCATGCCACGCCATATGGAGTCGCGCACCACACGGATGCGACTACGCATACCAAGACGCCACCTGGTTATGCGCCATCCAAACTCGTGCGCCACTTGCATTCTTCGCCATAGCCAATGCCGTGCGTCATGCGCCTAAGGAGCTCGCGTCGCATCGACATGTGCCATGCCATGGCATCCGCCTACGCCACCCAAGGGTGCGCCAGAAGCGGACCCGCCATGTATCTGACCACGCGCTCATAGGCAAAAACACAAAGGCGGTGTGTGAAGTTCAAAGTGCGCCACATTGGGCTTATAACCCATGTCACGAGCGCATGTGTGCAGGTGCGCTGCACCCTTTTGGGTCCCCACTAGTGTTTACCTTCAAGGAGTGCTCCTCCTTATAAACCACTTTAAATTTTGTCATTCCACCTATGTGGGACAAGATGACAAAACTCAATCCATTTTTCTCTTCTTTGTTTTTCAAACATACAACTTCAAGCTTCGATATCTCATTCATCTCAGCTCTATTTGGACATAGTTTGAACACAACCATAAATAATTATTTATATAACACATATATAAATATTATTGATGTCCAAAATATTTAGTGAAAAACTCATTTTCACTAAAATTTCCAACATTATATACCTTCCATGAGTCCAAATACGATCAGAAAGTAGAAATCGACATTGTGGGTGAATAGTAGGTAGTTTATTATTGGAAAGGGTAGTTGTATAAGTTCAATGATCGTGTTACTTCTTTCTTCTTACAAACTACACAAAAAAAGAAACATATATACTATGCAAATTATTCTAACATCACCACCCACGTAGAGGAAAAACTATTTTTTTAAATATATAAGAATGATTTGTTTTTCAACATGCATCTTTCTATATTCATATAAAATAAGTACTATAATTATGGTCATATATATTTTTTTATTAAATAATAGATAAGACTGTTTGACAAACTAAAAAAGAAACATATACTATACAAATTATTCTAACATCACCACCCACGTAGAGGAAAAACTATCTTTTTAAAATATATAAGAATGATTTGTTTTTCAGCATGCATATTTTTATATTCATATAAAATAACTACTATAATTATCGTCATATATATTTTTTATTAAATAATAGATAAGACTGCTTGACAAACTGGACTACTGTTAATGGTGGAACATGTTGTGAACAATCATGAAGCTTCACAACTTAATCCTACTAACCTATATACAACCACAAAAGCACAAAAGCTGATGCAAGAATGCTAGTGATGGTTTATGGTAGAATATAATTCTTGTAATGGTTTATGGTAGAATGTATGGCCTAAGCACTACTAGAGGAAACAAAGTAAGCTATCTGCTTCTTTTATCAAGATTAGTTTAATACATGTAAAACTAAAATTAATTAATATATATAAAATAAAATAATTCGAGCAGGCTCATGAGCCGAGCCGAGCCAGACCTTGCTCGGGCTCGGCTCATTTACAAACCGAGCCGAGTCGAGCCGAGTCGTTTACAAACGAGCCAAATTCGAGCTGAGCTTTTTTCGAGCAAGCTTCAAGCGGGCCACGAGTTTTTTGAACACCCTTGTCACACCCCGACCACGTGGAACAACCAAGCGTGGCGGAAACGTCGGGGAGTGTTGTAACAGAATTAATGTTTCACAACCATGGAAATTAAAGTTTCATTTTATTTATCAAACAAGCGTGTTACATTGTCTTTAAACATGAAATAAAGAGTTTATAACATAATTAAACTTAAGTCTATCTTCGTTTTATGTCTCTAAGGCACATGTCCGCCCTAGTGTCACAATCATCTCCCTAAGCAACAGCTCCTGAAAACACATGTGAAAATAGGCATGTCAGCATAAAAATGCCCGTGAGATACATAGGTTTTAAAAAAATAGAATTCATGACTTATGTTTGAGAAAATGTTTAGTCATGAACCTTGTAATTTGCTTTGTCTTGTAAATCATTTGAAAAACGATAAGATCAGATGATATGTATAACTAAATGTAAGGTTAAATGAATAACTAAGTAAAAATGAGTTTGTATAAGATAAGTTGTTTGTAAAACAATGTCTTGTGAAGAATATGTTATTTGTGTAAAATGTAATATGTCCATACTGAAATGATTTAGATAACGTTACGATATGTAATATTATACAAACACTTATATATAGGAAATACCAGCGGCGTATCCACCATGTTTGTATCATATTACACACGCCTCGTTACTCAAATCATTTACCCAAACCAGCCACCAATGTAAATTTTTCATGTACAAATTAATTGTCAAGTGTTATTGTGTAAACCATATCAAAATGTCCATGTCCAATGTAAACCACCAAATGTGTATATCAATGTCAAATTGTTTATGTTTAATGTAAATCATATAATGTGTACCCAAAATATCATGTATGGCATGTGAAATATATCAACTAGGCTATAGGTAAAATGCACAAAAACAGGGTATTGAATTAAACATAGTTTAAGACAAGTTATGTTTTATGGAGCAAATGCATGCTATACTGATACAAACATCTATGCAGTATTGTGAAAATGCATACATTCAAGCCTTGTGACTGTGGTGATAGACCTTTAAACAAATTAAAGGTCTATCTGGGTTATGTTTATCGAATTCGGTCATTCCTTCCAATCCAAACAAACCCGAGATTTCAGGAATGGGAGTTGTCAAGTCCTATGGTACCATTACCTACTAACGAGCAGCATGATCGGTGTTAATGAATGCACATTGTCTTATTTAAACAAACCAAATGTCATACCAAAATGTAAGCATGTGATGAATAAATGTACTAAGTATGCACACAATGGGCATACATAGCATAAAATGTAATGTAAAATGATGTACTAAATATGCACACAATGGGCATACATAGCATAAAATGTAATGTAAAATGATGTACTAAGTATGCACACAATGGGTATACATAGCATAAAATCTAATGTAAAATGATGTACTAAATATGCACACAATGGGCATACATAGCATAAAAACAATGAAATCATGTACTATAAGTGTACTATTGAACATAACAAGCATATGATATGAAAGCATGAAAGTAACAAGTAGGCACATGTGTTTCACCCCAAAACAGTTTGGAAAACAGTAAAGAGGGGTCTATGTACTCACTTGAGATTGCTTAGAAGTCCTTGAGTAACAACCAAATAATGCTAGAGATCACGGATATCAAACGGTGTGACAACTCGAGTTTCCGACTTTCATTTTCGCATTTATTGCACGTTGACTTTGACTGATTGGTTGTTTGACTTGTTTGACTTGTAAATTTACACATTGTATTATGACAAAACGGATTGTGAGTATTGCATGTTTAGGTGTTAATGATATAATGTGAACCTGTTAGTACACACTTGAACTAGTTAAGTCTTGTATAACCTTCACGAATCAACTTGACGAAACAAATGCATCTCGCCAAGTTCACCACGACGGAACAGATGTGCGTTTCGTCGCCCACACCTTGATGAAACAAACTGTTTCACCGGCCCAAACTGTTTCGCCGGCCCAAACCGTTTCGCCGAAGCCCAATTGTGGCCCAACGCGTTACGTGACTTTTTATACTTGGTGTTCTGTTTCATTCGCCACTCTTGGCAATCTGAAAACCCTAAGAACTTCCCTGTGTGTGTGTGACGGCAACTGTGAACACTTGAAGCCCTCGAGACCAACTGAGTCACTCATTCGGCTATCACGGTTAGCGTATAAACCTTTGCATGATTGATAGTTGTTATCTATATAAATTGCTAACTGAAAACGTGAGTCATTGATGCTATGCAATACTTGGTCATGTGTTCGAAATCTTTGATTTATTATAGATAATGATTATTGGGCGACAATGAAACTAGTAAAATGAATCGAATCCGCAATCTTGTAGAGTTCTTATTGTTGTTACTTCGAATAGGTCGTGACTCAATGATAAGTTGAATAATGTGATGGATTGTGCTCGTGTTATGCCCGTTGTGCGAATAGATTGTTAAGGTTAATGTTTGGCCCGGTTATGATTGATTGAATAACGAATCGTGACATGATGATTAGATGATTATACGTTGAATGATTTCTGAATACTGGTTGATGTGATGACGACTGATTAGGGTTTCCTGTGATTTCGGTGCAACAGTTGAATAATGTGAATATGTGACGTAACTGACTATTTGATGAAACGGACTTGTCGACGAATCGCATGCCCGACGAAACGGATATGACGAATCAAAACTTTCTTTCGTCGAGGCCAGTCACGACGAAACGGAATGTGATTCGCCAAGGGGCATCACGACGAAACAGATAGTGTTTTGTCGAAGGGATATGACGACGAAGCGGGTGTTTCGTCGAGTGGGTAAAACAGCACAGTAACTTAACCATTTCTGTTAAAACTTAACTGAGTTAGTTAACTGTCGTTAAGTATAAATCAATGCTTGTATGATTATGAATACGTGCAATGTGCTACTCGATGTTTATTGATGAGTTGTCCACTATGATTATACTTACGTGCCAACTTCATGAATACAAACTGATTATGTATACGTGCGTACCATAGGACGTGATTGATTAACTGTGAGCACATACTTAGCATACCGAGCAAACCAAGGTGAGTTCACACAGCCAAGGCATGGGGTTCCCACGGTGGGAATGGGTTTGAATGATTTACTTGTACTTACCTAGCTGATAGAACGTAATGATATGGTCCTCGGGTGAGGAAGGTTATTGATAAGATACTACTAGACTAGTGATGCTAATAGAACTGATCTTCGCACACACGCCAGGGTTGGCTGCGATAATATGACTAATCTTCGCATACATGCTTGGGATGGCTGCGAACTAACTTCGCACACATGTCGGGTGGGCTGCGATACAAATATACCTAGTCTAGAATACTTGGGAAACTTCCCCTAAACTTCGCATACATGCCTAGAGGGCCGCGATACGAACTAATACGATGCATGACTTAATGAACAACCACAAGGCTTACTATACTATTACGATTACTGAACTATTAACGGTGAACTCGCTCAACTAGTTTGTTGACTCGTTGTTACATGCCTTGCAGGACCTTAGGTACTATGGAGCTTGCACGGGAGGCACGGTCGTTGTGGGCACGGATTGTGAACGTTGGATAAACACTTTATGACACTTCATACTTTACTTATGCTGGGTTTTATTTATACGCTTCCGCTAAACAGTGATATTACACTTATGTTTTGTACACCTTTCATATTGGTGGTTTGAATGACATTTACTTTTACTTATTAATTACATGTTCAATATGATTGGTGGCTTGATCCTGGTCATGTCACGCCTCCAAGCGGTGGTACTCCGCGGGTGGATTTTGGGGGTGTGACAAACGGCACCTAATATAGGTAACTATGTTAATATACCGGACCTAAATCGGAGGATTGGGTATAATGAGGGTTCGTAAACCAAACGAGTATGGAGACTCGTGTAATATGGTTTTAACAAAGCCTACAAACTAAAATGAAACCTAACCTAAGTGCTTACGACCCATTACGACCTGTTTAGGTAGCTTATGCTACTTTAACGCGTCGTTTGCGTGAAACGCGTTTGGAACGCCTAACTAGCCCTATGATAAGTAAAATATGCCTTAACATGTCTAATATTATTGCCAAATCAGTTTAGATACCAAAAGTTATGTTACATATGCTTAAAATGAATTTTGGCGCAAAAAGGGCATTTTAGTAATTTACCTAAGGCATATAAATTACCTATCATACAACTACTTAAACGAAGCGACCATAAGGTATAACCTCGAAAGGTTATTCCCTATATAACATGGTCACCTAATGTGTTTGGTTGGATCCTAATGATCGACCAAATGGGTCGGGTTCGAAAGTATAAGCGATTGTTTAGATCGCTTACCTTACGACCCTATATAAGCACTAAACTAAAGTGACGAGCCAAGCATGTTAGAACATGCTTAACTAAGTTTAGAAAATAGGTTTGGTATCAAAACAAACGGTTTTGATACCTAAGAGTAGTTTGGTTACAAAATACGCAAGAATGCGCATGTTGGCCGAAACTACGACTCGTCACTGAGCCTAGATAACGTGGTTATCAGTAGGTGTAGTCACTAGGGACTATAACCATCGTGATCACGCTCACGTTATGAAGTTCAAATGAACTTCGTGTTGACCATAAGCTGGTCAACGCAGAAAGTCAAACATAGTTTGACTTTAGGACTAGAAAGCGATAAAAGAACGAAAGAACACTTACGAAGGGTCCCCGAAAGCTAATCTTGATCCAGGAGCTCAGGTATGAAGCAATGGCCTCAACTTAGAGCTTTTAGATCAGATTTGTGGGTTTTAAATAAAAATGGGGGGGGGGTATTTATAGGATATGCAAGACCGTTAGGATCGTTTCTTGAATATCGTGCCTTGATCTCACCCGTACACTTGTCGCAATGTTGTGGTAGCTTATTTTGCCCCCACCACAAGAATCTGACAAGTGGCATTGCCCTTTGGGTGATTGAAAGGCTGTTACAAGTTGTTTAATACATTGAATCTGGTCTGGAAGGCTGACGCGGGCCGCGTAAAAGATCACCCTGGGCTTACGCGGGCCGCCTGGGAGTTCTGATCTGCAACCAACTTTCAGAAATGACAGTTTAGTTCCCTGTTGTGGTTTAGGGCCATTTCCGACATGTTTAAGGCTTGTTAAGCCATCTTTAAGGCCCTAAAATGATGCTTAAACATTGAGGACATGAAACATGCTCAAAAATATGCCGGATGTTGGTTAGTTTGGCCGTACGATCGCGATGTTCGCTTAATTACGACGGAATGCGCATAAGCGCGAAAAACGATCCAAATTGCGCGACGAATGGATTTTTCTCATGCCAAACACTAAGGCATAATATTAAGATGCTTACATAAATTTTTGGATGTCCGGGATGTATTCAGAATGTAAGTTATGCGTGAAAGTGCAAACTTATGCACTTTTTGACACTTTTAGTCCCTGAATGATCCAAAAGTTTATTTTAGCATACCTAACCCCTCAAAGCCTATTTCTAAGCTATGTAAAGGATATTTATGGTATGTTTAACTTATGGACATGTTCCGGAATGTCTGTTTTAGTACGAATCGTCATACTTTCGCAGCTTGTCAAGTTTAGCCCCTGTAAGTGAATTAACTTGTTTTTGCCATACCAAAGCCTTCAAAACTTATTTCTAAGTTATGTAAAGGTTATTTAAGGTATGTTAAGTATATTTTGATGTTCCGGAGTATTTGTCGCATTAAACCGAGTACGTTTTCGCACCAGTTTGCGTATAATTCTCCAGAAAGCGATGTAGAGTTTGAAATTGAACAAAAGTCAAAACATGAAAAATGTAAAACATAACCAAACAAACATTGGGATCAAATAACATTGTTTTATTGATAACTGAACTGTTCACAATGATTTCAAGCACAAATGTTACAGTCTCCCCTACTTGTGGAAATTTCGTCCCGAAATTTTTATTTAGAGGAAACTCGTGGAAAAAGATGCGGATACTTCACCTCCATTTGATCTTCACGTTCCCAAGTAAACTTGGGTCCACGTTTAGATTCCCAGCGAACCTTGACCAAAGGAATGCGCTTGCGTTTAAGCCACTTGACTTCACGTTCCATGATTTCCACCGGTTTCTCAACAAATTTCAGTGTTTTATCAACACGAATTTCGTCAAGCGGTATGTGGAGGTTCTCATCAGCTAAACACCTCTTGAGATTGGACACGTGAAAGGTTGGATGAACATTTCCAAGTTTAGGAGGTAACTCAAGTCTGTAGGCTACCTTACCGATTCTTTCGACGATCTTGAATGGTCCAACGTATCTAGGTGCAAGTTTTCCTTTCTTTCCAAATCTGATCACACCTTTCCAAGGTGAGACCTTAAGTAATACACGATCACCGACTTGAAAATCCAAGGGCTTGCGTTATAGGTCCGCGTAACTCTTTTGACGGCTTCTAGCTGTCTGAAGGTTATCACGAACTTTCTTAACCTTATATGTTGTCTCTAAAATGAGGGCATGTCCAGTAAGCTGAGCCTCGCCGATCTCATTCCAGCAGACTGGTTAACGACATTTTCGACCATAGAGAGCCTCGAAAGGAGCCATGTTGATGCTGGAGTGATAACTGTTGTTGTAGGAGAATTCAATTAATGGGAGATGTGAATCCCAACTACCACCAAAATCGATCACACAAGCTCTAAGCATATCCTCCAGTGTCTGGATTGTTCTTTCAGACTGACCATCCGTTTGCGGATGATAAGTTGTGCTCAGATTAAGTTGGGTACCCATAGAAGATTGCATGGTTCTCCAAAAATGAGAAGTGAAACGAGCATCTCTGTCAGAAATGATGTTCAAAGGAACACCATGTCGAGCAACAATTTCATCCACGTAGATTTTAGCAAGTTTGTCAGCCGAAAAATCCTCACGGATTGGCAAGAAATGCGCTGACTTAGTAAGACGATCAACGACTACCCAGATGGCATCATGACCTTTCTTTGTGCGCGGGAGTTTAGTAATGAGATCCATAGTAATGTTTTCCCATTTCCAAACTGGGATCTCTGGTTGCTCCAATAAACCAGAAGGATGCTGATGTTCAGCCTTAACCTTAAGACAAGTAAGGCATTTTGATACATATAAGGCAATGTCTTTCTTCATACCAGGCCACCAATACTGAATACGAAGATCCTTATACATCTTATCTGAGCCAGGATGAATAGAATAACGAGACTTATGGGCTTCATCCATAAGCAGGGTACGAAGATTATATTGGCTTGGGACCCACAACCGGTCCATGAAGTAATACGATCTATTGTCCTTCAGTTCTAGATCAGGTGTTATGTGGTAGGGAAATTCCTTATCCATCAAACCTTGTGAAACACAGGATCGTTGAGCCTGAGAAATACACGCTTGGATATCGGATTGAGCTTGAATAACAGATTGGACACGAACACAATGAAGCTTAGTACGTTCCTTGCGACTCAAAGCATCGGCTACGACATTCGCCTTACCAGGATGGTAGCGAATTTCGCAGTCATAGTCGTTTAGAAGCTCAACCCAACGTCGCTGTCTCATGTTGAGTTCTTTCTGATTGAAGATATGCTGAAGACTTTTGTGGTATGTGAAAACCACACATTTTGTACCGTACAAGTAGTGTCTCCAAATCTTAAGAGCGAAGACAACTGCACCCAACTCAAGATCATGAGTGGTGTAGTTCTTCTCATGTATCTTCAACTGTCTCGATGCGTATGCTATGACTTTGTTTCTTTGCATCAAGACGCAGCCAAGACCCAATTTAGATGCATCGCAATAAACGACGAAATCATCATTGCCCTCAGGCAAAGTTAGAACAGGCGCGTCGCAAAGTTTTTGGTTCAAAGTCAGAAACGCATCCTCTTGCTTGAATCCCCAATCAAAGGGTTTGTTCTTCTGAGTTAGAGCAGTTAGAGGAACTGCAGTCTTTGAGAAATTTTCAATGAAGCGGCGGTAATAACCCGCAAGACCAAGAAAAGGACGAACTTCAGTAGGAGTAGTAGGCGTATCCCAATCCTTAATCGCACTGATCTTGGAGGGATCTACATGAATACCTTGTTCGTTGACAATATGTCCTAAGAATTGAACCTCTTTAAGCCAGAATTCACACTTGGAGAATTCGGCGAAAAGTTGCTCTTTCTTTAGGAGTTCCAAAGTAAGACGAAGATGTTGCTCATGATCAGCTCGCGTCTTAGAATATATCAAAATGTCATCAATGAAAACGATGATGAACTTATCCAAATAAGGCTTGCAGACCCTATTCATCAAGTCCATGAAAACAGCATGAGCATTAGTCAAACCGAATGGCATGACTGTGAACTCATAATGCCCGTAACGAGTGCGGAACGCTGTCTTGGGAATATCTTCTTCATGCACACGCAGTTGATGATATCCAGATCACAGATCAATCTTTGAAAAATAAGAAGCACCTTGCAATTGATCAAAGAGATCATCGATGCGAGGCAGGGGATATCGATTCTTGATGGTAAGCTTGTTAAGCTCACGATAATCAATACACATCCTAAAAGATCCATCCTTCTTCTTGACAAAAAGAACGGGAGCACCCCAAGGTGAAAAGCTAGGACGGATAAAACCTTTGTCAGAGAGTTCCTGAAGCTGCTTAGACAACTCTTGCATCTCAGATGGTGCAAGACGATATGGAGCTCTGGCAATGGGATTTGCACCAGGTACGAGATCAACACGGAACTCGACTTGGCGTGCTTGGGGTAGACCAGGTAAATCTTCAGGGAATACCTCAGAATAATCCCGAACAACAGGAATATCTTGAATAGATTTACCCTTGCCCTTATCTGCTATAACATGTGCCAAAAAGGCCACATAGTTCTTTCGCAGATACTTCCGAGCTTTAAAACAAGACATGAGTTTGAGACCACCAGCAGGTTTCTCACCACGAACCTGTAGGATCTCACCTGTCGAAAGCGGCATACGAATGATCTTCTCGAAACAAACTACCTCTGCATGATGCTTGGCTAACCAATCCATGCCCACAATAACGTCGAAGCTTCCAAGTTGCATAGGCGTGAGGTCAATAGGAAAAAGATGGTTGTTAAGGTTCAACTGGCAGTTGCGGAGAACAGAATCAAGAACAACGGGTTCACCACTCACCACTTCTACTGTCAAAGGTTTACCTAGTTTCATTCTAGACACGCGAAGCAATGGTTCAAAAGATAACGACACAAAACTCTTATCGACGCCCGAATAAAAAAGAACAGATGCTGGCTGATTATTAATAAAGAACGTACCGTTCACCACATTATCATCTGCTTGTGCCTCTTGTGCGTTCATGTTGAAGACTCAACCTCGAGCCTGAGCCTGATTCTGATTTTGATTCTGGTTGGCTAGCCTTGGGCACCGGTTTCTGTAGTGGGTCAGATCCCCACAATTGTAGCACGAACCAGGAGGAAAATGAGGTCGTGCAGCTTGACCCTGTTGCTGAGCAGGAGGCTGAGCAACTTGTTGAACCGGGTTCTGAACTGCCTGATTCTGAGAAAAACGACAAACACCAGCAAGATGACCTGGCTTCCCACAGTTAGTACAGAAACGGCACGGAAATTGCGGCTGATGGTGACCGTTGCATCTATTGCACAAAGGTGCATTCCCTGCATAAGGTTTCTTTGCTGGAGGCTGTGCGGGTTGGTTGGGAGCTGCCTGGTTAACCTGGGCAGTGACAGCAAAATTTTGGGAAGCCTTACGCTTCCTTGACCCCCTTGAGGAACCAAAATCCTTTCCCTTCTTGTTTTGACCTTTCTTGCTATCTTCTTTGTCAGCTGCCTGCTTCTTACCCTTGTCACCCTTTTTGTGCAGCTTTCCCTTTCGAACCTGCGACTCAGTCAATGTCGCTGCTAACTCGATCGCCTGACGGAGTGTGGTAGGGTTACTACCAGTAATGATGTCTTGTACCGAGTCAGGTAGACCATCGGTGTACCTTTCGATAGCCTTGTCGAGTGGGGCAACCATTGTTGGGCAAAGCAGACTCAACTCCTCAAACCTATCAGTATACGCCCGGTGCTCGCCACTGTCTTGTTTCAAGTCATCAAACTCTTTCTCCAAAGCTCGCTGCTCATGACGAGGACAGAACTCCCTCATCATCAGTGCCCTAAATTCAGCCCATGTCTGTGCTAGAGCAACTTCTGCACCGCGATCTCTCATAACCCCGTTCCACCACGTAAGAGCCCTCTTCTGAAACACACTCGAAGAAAACTCGACCTTGCGATTGTCAGGACACTGCACGTGACGGAATGTATTCTCAATGCTCTCGAACCATTGAAGAAGCCCAGTCGCTCCTTCAGAACCACTAAACTTGAGTGGTTTAGCCAAGTTAAAATTCTTGAAATTGCATGGAGCGTTGCTATTGTTGTTGCCTTGGTTCCATTGAGCAAAGAGGTTTGGGAATTGAGCAGCCATTTGCTGCGCAATAATTTCTGCCAGTTCGGCAGTCGCTATCTGGCTTTCGCGTCGAGGAGGCATTCTAAAAGAGGAAAACATGAAAGGAAACGAGTGAGATGATTGGATGAAGAGAATGAGATGAAGCAAAATCAACAAAAGCAAAGATGGTGGTTATTCGTCCGCATCGCAAAGCAACAAGCGACATACAATGTCTAATCAAAGTAAATGGGTCAAAAAAAGTAATGTATCGCGAAGACATGCTCGCCTATAAGTGAACACTCACCCCAAGAGTTCCCAGGTAAGAGTGACTGGTCCGATTATGTGGATTTGTACGAACACTCTAGCCTTAGACAGAAAACTCAGGGTACAGGCATTCACTCTTCCAGTTTGCACGTGTTCATACTATTAAAAAAAACCTAAAAATTTGACGAGATTTTTGAAAATTCAAAGGGGTTCAAAACCATATAACAGAGGGTTCAAAACCTAGTAATCAATCATCCTAGAACAGATGATTAATTTTCAAAGCGGATTCGGAATCGCTGTTCTCGTTGTGGTTATCACCTAAGGATAGGTGAAGTGCATGTTTTAACACAAGATAACTTGTGTTAGGGTCCTAGAAAGTTATAGCCTAGGTCAATGCATTACTAATAACCTAATTCCCTATAACCATTGGCTCTGATCCCAACTCTTCTGTCACGCCCCGACCACGTGGAACAACCAAGCGTAGCGGAAACGTCGGGGAGTGTTGTAACAGAATTAATGTTTCACAACCATGGAAATTAAAGTTTCATTTTATTTATCAAACAAGCGTGTTACATTGTCTTTAAACAGGAAATAAAGAGTTTATAACATAATTAAACTTAAGTCTATCTTTGTTTTATGTCTCTAAGGCACAGGTCCGCCCTAGTGTCACAATCATCTCCCTAAGCAACAGCTCCTGAAAACACATGTGAAAATAGGTATGTCAGCATAAAAACGCCTAAGGCACGGTCTAGCGTGTAAAGTGTTGAAAACAACACATAGGGTTATCGTGTATGTCACACCCCAACCGATGGCGGAATCATCGGGGCGCGGCACTGAGCGAAACAGATTGTCCAGAAGTTTCCATAACAACTATATTTACCAAATATTTAAAGCAACACGTCCCATACCATGTCATAAATGATAATACAATTATTACAGAAAAGATGTAGTCAAATTGTTCTGTTCCGACAACTCAGATTTTTATTACAGACAATAGTTTATTGTTGACCTAGGTCTTTCCTAGCCTCGATTTCACAGCAAAGTAAGCAAATAAGCATCCTAAGCACCTGTCACATACGTTAAATTAAAAGTCAATACACATAGTGTAAAGGTGAGCATACAAGTTTAATAGATATAATAGAGTTCGAAATCGTTACGCATAACCAGCACGTACACAGTGTAAAATGAGGCATGTTAGTTATCGACATGAACCTATCGATACCAATGACTGCGGGTAGACTGCCCAAGGCAGTTCGCGATACACACTCACCACTGTGAGCCATGTAACTAATTGTCCTTAACAACCCCTGAGTGAACAGGTGCTGAGTCCAAACTATAGTACTATCGTTGCTAAGGCAGGTAGACAGCATTCCATGTGTAAACATAACAAACAAACATTCATTAATTCAGGTATAACATGCGGTAACGGTTAGCGTTAAAAGTATTGCGTAGTGTGTTCGATGTGATTTAGAATAAGTAACGTATGTAACACCCAAAAGTGCATAAAGCAAAAAGGGATCGAGTATACTCACAGCGATTGGTGGATTGAAGGGAGCGCTAGAGAGTAAGGTTAGCCTGATCAGAATGATAGCATAACGATAAGCGACGCGTAAAACAATACAAGTGTTAGTGGGTTGAACAGCAGGTCGACCGGATGGTAGTCCGATCGGACAGCTGGTCGTTCGAGTGACAGACCGCTCGGATGGTCATCCGATCGGGTGACCTTTCGAGTGGGTTGTTTCCTCCTTTAGGAAGGATGTGTTTGTGTATGATGGCTTGACTTTTGAAGTTTTTGTTGTAGCATTTTGAAAACATAGGATTATCTCTACCCTTCAGGTCGGTCGATCGGACGAACGTTCGATCGGACGATAACCCGTTTGGTTAGACACTTTAGTGAGAACAAGTTCACCGCAGTGCGTCATTCGGTCGGATGGTAGTCCGATCGGATGGCATCCCACTGACACTGAACATGTTGAAAATTGTTTAAGTGTTGTAGTCTAAACGTCACATGCTCGAGCATTAATCCGATCGGACAACAATTCGTTCAATGTTCATACCTCTTTGGTTGGCAAATAGTTTGAGTGTGGGACCCAATGTGCAAGTCGATCGGGTAACAACTCGTTCGGGTGACAGTCCGATCGGACGTTAGTCCGATCGGACGACATTCCGTCCTAGTCATTTCGTCTGTCCTACACTTGGTTATTTTGATAGTTTGTCGTTTTATTGAGATGTGTTGATAACGTTTTAGACAACAGGAACCTCGTCAATACTTGGTACTCCTGATCGGACAGGAACCACCCAAATCCGATCAGTTAACTGTTCGAGACGGTGTTCCATGTTTAACCCGAAATCGGTAAACCTCGTGGATAGAATCCAGATCTTGGACCAACACAACCACATGAATAAGTAGGAAGTCGGTACAAGCTCCAACTCTATCGGTTTTGGTGCATTGAGTGTAAAAGAGTTGAAAGAAAGTTGGAAAACCTTCTCTCAATCCTTTTCACCGTGAATATGTTTAGATCTTATCGAAGATCTTTGTTTGTTTATGTGGAAATCGGTTAGATCCGAGTTGTTCTTGAAGGATTGAAGCCAAAATATGAAGTTCCTAAGAACACCATGATGAAGTCATCCTAGAACACCTCAAATCTAGTGATTTCACGGTTAAAAGTGAAGATTTAAAAGATAGAAAGGTGTAGAATCAAGTGTAGATCAAAGAAGTACAAGATTTAGGTTGAGATCTTACCGGAATTGAGATAAATTGGAGAAAAAGCAAGGTTAGAGCGCTGGTCGGACGTCAGAGAGCAAAAGTGGAAAGTTTGATGGTGACATAGGGTATTTATAGGGTTACCCAAAGTGGAAAGGGGCTGGTCGATCGGGTGGCAGCCCGATCGAGTGGCTGGCCGATCGAGCGGCAGCCCGATTGATCGGCTGGTCGCCTGGTCGATCAGTTACTTGGTTCAAGTGTTCGGTGCGACGAGTTTGGCCATTTCGATTGCGATTGCGAGCGTTGCGATGCGATAGAGTTTCTCATTTAAATTACTTTTAATTCCAACTACTATATCTAACATATAATCATCGGTGAAATAGGATGATTCTACCTTGCGTTTAGCGTTTGCGATTCAATTACGATTGCGTTTCGATTATTCACCACAACATAACAAAATAACATGCACAAGTAACACATAAGGCACACACACGCGGATAATCAATTAACCAAAATGCGTAATTCGAGTTGCGAGCGCGATTGCGATAAGCGACAAGCGATAAAACTTGCGATAAATATCGAACAAACCTCGATTATTAATAGATACTCCACATAATACAACTAACGTTTAGCATAAATTAGACTATCTACGAGTCAAAGAAGTCAAAACAGGAAATGAGTAAGGAGTGACAGATCACAATTAGCAATCTTGTCTCCCTTTGACTTCAATCTTGACTTTGACTTTCGAAACACGGGGTGTTACAGCCTCCCCTACTTAAGGGAATTTCATCCCGAAATTAGGCGTCAGCCATAACAAACAACTGCGGGTACTTCGCCTTCATGTCGCTTTCGAGTTCCCAAGTGAACTTTGCGCCTCGTTTGCCTTCCCATCGGACTTTCACAATAGGAATGCGCGAGCGTCTGAGCTGCTTGGTTTGGCGATCCATGATCTCGATAGGCTTCTCCACGAAGTGTAGTGTTTCGTTTATTTGAAGATCATCGAGAGGTACAATTAAATCATGCTCAGCTAGGCACTTTCGAAGGTTCGAAACATGGAAATTCGGGTGGACGTTACTCTGTTTCTTCGGTAGTTTGAGTCTGTAGGCGACTTTTCCGATTCTTTCCAGAATCTTAAAAGGTCCAACATATCGAGGCGCTAGTTTCCCTTTCTTGCCGAATCTGACCACACCCTTCTAAGGTGATACCTTTAGGAGTACGTAGTCGCCAACGTCAAATTCAAGGGGCTTGCGTCGTCTATCGGCGTAACTTTTCTGACGACTCCGAGCTTTCAACAGATTGTCTCGAACTTGGAGAACTTTGTCAGTCGTTTCTTGCAATAGCTCAGGCCCGGTTAATTGCGAGTGACCGATCTCGTGCCATACAATAGGCGATCGGCATCTTCTTCCGTATAAAGCCTCAAACGGTGCCATTTGAATGCTAGAATGATAACTGTTATAATACGGGAATTCGACTAACTGCAGGTAAGCGTCCCAATTACCACCGAAATCTATGACACATGAACGGAGCATGTATTCAAGGGTACGAATCGTTCTCTCAGTCTGACCGTTGGTTTGAGGATGAAATGCGGTACTTAGGTTAAGCGTAGTACCGAGAGCCGCTTGAAACGTTTCCCACAGTCGCGAGGTAAACCGAGCATCACGGTCAGAGATGATGTCGCGAGGCGTCCCATGATTACAAATGATCTCGTCAGTGTAGATTCGGGCTAATCGTTCTACCTTGTAGTCTTCTCGTATTGAAGAAAGTGAGCAGATTTGGTCAAACAATCAACGACAACCCAGATGTTGTCGTGACCTGTTGGCGTACGCGGAAGTTTGGTTATGAAGTTCATGGATATACTCTCCCACTTCCATACAGGGATTGGGGGTTGTTCGAGTGAACCAGAGGGCCTTTGATGTTCGGCATTAACTTTTGAGCAAGTCAGGCATTTTCCTACGTAGAGAGCGATATCCCTTTTCATGCCCGGCCACGAGTACTTGTAGCGAAGGTCCTGGTACATCTTATCGGCACCGGGATGAATAGAATACCGGGATTTGTGGGCTTCGTCCATCAGAATCTGTCGCAAATCGTTCCGCTTAGGGATCCAAATTCGGTCCAGATAGTGGAATATCCCATTCGACTTATTAACAAGCTGAGCTCCATCGTGGTGAATCCTTTCTTTCTTCAAAGTGCGTTCGGTAAAACACGCATGCTGGGCTTCGCGGATGAGGGTTTCGAGATGATGCTGGGCTGGAACGTTGGGAATACTGTGCATACAGCTTCGCCGGCTTAGAGTGTCGGCAACGACATTTGCTTTGCCTGGATGATAACGAATCTCACAGTCGTAATCGTTGAGAAGTTCTACCCAGCGGCGTTGACGCATATTAAGTTCTTTCTGATCAAAGATATGTTGTAGGCTCCTATGATCGGTGAAGATCGTACACTTGGTACCATAAAGGTAGTGTGGCCAAATCTTTAATGCAAAAACAACGGCGCCTAGCTCGAGGTCATGGGTTGTATAGTTCTTCTCGTGGATCTTGAGCTGACGGGATGCGTAAGCGATAACCTTGTCTCGTTGCATAAGAACACAACCAAGACCAAGGTTCGAGGCATCGCAATAGACAATGAAGTCGTCATTTCCGTCGGGTAAGGTGAGGACAGGAGCATTGCAAAGCATATGCTTGATGGTTTGGAAAGCAGACTCTTGTTCAGTTCCCCAAACAAAAGGCTTGTCTCTATGCGTGAGGGCGGTAAGCGGCACAGCGATTTTTGA
Organism: Helianthus annuus; assembly: GCF_002127325.2. NCBI lineage: Eukaryota > Viridiplantae > Streptophyta > Magnoliopsida > Asterales > Asteraceae > Helianthus > Helianthus annuus. The sequence goes on along the minus strand of NC_035448.2, from coordinate 114,627,298 downwards.
GAATCCTTCGATAAATCGACGATAATAGCCCGCTAGTCCGAGAAAAGAACGAACTTCAGACGAGTTCTTCGGCGTAACCCAACTCTTAACTGCTTCAATCTTCGCGGGATCGACATGAATACCTTGACTATTGACAATGTGACCGAGGAATTGAACCTCCTCCAGCCAAAATTCACACTTGGAGAACTTGGCATAGAGTCGATTCCCTTGGAGTAGCTCGAGAACCAAACGTAGATGTTGCGCGTGTTCGGCGTTCAATTTGGAATAGATCAGGATATCATCGATGAACACGATGACGAAGCGGTCAAGAATTAGTTTACACACCCGATTCATCAGATCCATAAAAACCACGGGTGCGTTAGTTAAACCAAAAGGCATAACAACGAACTCATAATGGTCGTATCGTGTGCGAAAAGCGGTTTTGGGAATATCCTCCTCTTGAATGCGCAACTGGTGATAGCCTAAGCGCAGATCGATCTTCGAGAAACATGTAGCACCTTGTAGCTGATCAAACAAATCATCTATTCGAGGCAGGGGATAGCGATTCTTGATTGTCAACTTATTCAACTCCCGATAGTCGATGCACATCCAAAATGACCCGTCCTTCTTTTTGAGAAAAAGGACTGGTGCGCCCCATGGAGAGGTGCTCGGGCGAATGAAGCCTTTATCAAGTAATTCCTGGAGTTGACTCAATAGTTCACGCATTTCGGACGGAGCGAGTCGATAAGGAGCTCTAGCAATAGGGTTGGCTCCAGGAATGAGGTCGATACGAAAGTCGATATCACGATTTGGCGGAAGGCCAGGCAATTCGTCAGGAAACACATTAGGAAATTCACGAACCACAGGAACATTTTTCACTTCCGTCTTTCCCTTCTTTACCTCCTCTACTACTACAATATTAGCCAAGAAAGCTCTGTATTCCTTGCGGAGATACTTGCTAGCTTGGACACATGACATGTGCTTGAGACCTTTTGAAGGAGTTTCACCATGAACATATAACGAATCACCATTAGCGAGCGCGAAACGAATCATCTTATCAAAGCACACAACTTCAGCATGGTTTTCACGAAGAAATTCCATGCCTACTATGATGTCAAAACTTCCGAATTGCATTGGAATGAGATCGATGGGGAAGATGTGATTGTTGAGCTCAAGAGTACAATCACAAAGAACAGAATTGACAGCGACGGTTCTTCCGGTGGCGACTTCGACATCGAACGTCGAGGAGAGATGGGAGCGCTTACGATTAAGGAGCTTCTCGAATTCAAATGACACAAAACAGTTATCGACTCCAGTATCAAACAAATACGAAGCATAAATATCGTTTACGAGAAACGTACCATTAACCACATTGTTGTCGGCTTGGGCTTGGCACGCGTTGATGTTGAAAGTTCTGGCGCGGGCGGCTTGTTGCTATTGCTGTTGAGGCTATTGCTGCTGCTGAGGCTGCTGCTGCTGGGGCTCTTGTTTTACAACCCTGTTCGGGCACATGTTCGCAAAGTGGTTGGGATCACCACATGCGAAGCAGAATCTGGCATTGAACGCGGGTGCCTGAGCCGCTTGTTGGCCTTGAGGGGCTGGGAGCAGAGCTTGATGAGCTGTGGCTTGAGCTGGTGCTTGACGGGGGCCAGTACGGCAGTTCGCGGTGAAGTGGTCGTACATATTGCAGTGAGCGCAAAAACGGCAAGCTAGACCCACCGGGTGATGATAAGTGCATGTTGGGCAGGCAGGGTGAGGGCCTGTGTATGCACGCTTTGCAGGCGGTGCATAGGTGATTGGAGCTGGAGCTGACCGGTGTTGTTGTGGTTGAGCTGGAACCGCTTGAAGTGGAGCAGCGGTAGTGACAGCACAGTTCTTGTTGCTGAAGCTGCTGTTGTTGTTCTTCCTCTTGCGACGTGAGGATTTCGACGACTGCGATGCGGTGGCGGTGGTGGCGGCAGTTGGTGTGGCGGTAGCTTGGTGCAGGTTCTTTGAAACTTTATCCCAAAAACCAGCTTTTACCCGCTTGTCGTTGATTTCAGCGACGAGCAAGTAAGTTTCTTCGATTGTAGCTGGCTTGGAAGCATGCACAAAATCTGCAGCACAATCCGGCAAAGCGCGGATGTACTTCTTGATCGTCATGTCGGTAGTCTTCACTTGGTCGGGACAGATAATGCTGAGCTGCTTGAAGCGAGCAGTCAGGGCAGCGTTGTCACCATCTTTCTGCTTCAGATGCCAGAATTCATCCTCCAGCTTTGGCGCTCATGGGGAGGGCAGAACTCTTCGAGCATAACGTTCTTAAACTCATCCCATGATAGACCATAAGCTGCATCATTTCCGCGCTTATTCCTCTCGGCCGTCCACCAGTCTAGAGCGCGTGACTGGAAGATGCCGGTAGCATTCAGAGTGCAAAGATTGTCAGGACATCCACTCTGACGCAAAGTGACTTGGATCGAGTCGAACCATTGAAACAAGGCCGTAGGGCCATCTTCGCCAGTGAACTCTTTCGGTCCGCATGCCTTGAACTGTTTGAAGCTGAAAGCAGCTTTAGGGGTAGCCTTGGCAGCTTCGGTCCTGGACTCTTCAGACGATTTGCTCATGTTTTCGTACAGTTCACTCACAATCTGAGGAACAGTCTTTGCTACTTGCTTAGCAACCATGGCAGCGAGGCGTTTGTCTCTCTGTTCTTGGCGGGTAACTCGTGGGTGACGGGGTCCAGATGATGGTCCAGATGACGACATTGTCTGCAACAGACATCGCCATGGGTTTCAGACACAACATAGTCGATTCTCACCTCACACGCCTAATACCACTAAAGCTCAGGAACACGTATAATCATGTAAGCACATAGGCACATAATCACAGATTCATGTAAGCACAGAAGCACATAAGCACGTAAGGCACAGAAACACGGAAGCACATACGCATGTAATCATAAGAGGCATATAGGGACACATAAAACACACATAAACTTCTGACTGCCTCCGAATACAGGAACCTATCATTCAAAGTTCGCGAGCGTGCGAGATTAGCGATTGCGATTATCGAATACATCGAGCATCATGGCGTAAGATGGCTCCACAAATAGTAGTGATTTGTCAGCGTTTTGAGGTAGAGGTGCAGTGCGAGTCGTGTGTGTCGATCAAAGCGAAGGGCGAAAAGCGAATAAATCAAAAATCGTAACATATCAACAGGTAAAACCACATAAAACACATAATCCATATAAAATGACGAAATATCAGAATCGGTAGTAACGAGTTCATAATCGAAACACATAAAATTCAAGAAATAGATTGTCTGCGGCTAGATAGACATCGACTAACCAAAGTGATTCGACTATTCACAAGGACTCTTGGTACACACTTTGGCCTTCGGGACTGTGCTCTTACCTCGAATTTGGGCGATCGGTATGCATCCTTTCAGTTACAGTGCGACTTTGAGTCGTTGGAGTCCGTCAAGACTTTGGTGAGAGTTTTGTAAAACCAAAAATAGAGCGGATTAAGTTGTCAAGGTTCGGGTTTCACCCCTGACTTAACAACTTTGTTCTTGTTTTGATGAGAAAGTAGAGACGAAAATTCACGTTAAAGTATGGATTTCACTCCTGGTTCAACGCGAATTCTCGCGTTTTATAGATAAATACAGATCAAATAAGCAATTTAATCGAGAGTTTGCGGTTTTCACACCTAATCTCGATCAATTACTTGTTAAGTTTCGAACGACTGTGTAGTGATGGTGTAGTGCAAGCGAGATATAGCAAGTAAACTCGTACCAATCCCTAAGTATCCGTGCAAGTTGGTCTGTTGGTACCTAACTATAGACTAAGTCATTTCTAAGACGTCGACCCGGACTAGGTCGAGTCTGGCCTAATTCCCTATAGTCATGGCTCTGATACCAATCTGTCACACCCCAACCGATGGCGGAATCATCGGGGCGCGGCACTGAGCGAAACAGATTATCCAGAAGTTTTCATAACAACTATATTTACCAAATATTTAATGCAACACGTCCCATACCATGTCATAAATGATAATACAATTATTACAGAAAAGATCCAGTCAAATTGTTCTGTTCCGACAACTCAGATTTTTATTACAGACAATAGTTTATTGTTGACCTAGGTCTTTCCTAGCCTCGATTTCACAGCAAAGTAAGCAAATAAGCATCCTAAGCACCTGTCACATACGTTAAAGTAAAAGTCAATACACATAGTGTAAAGGTGAGCATACAAGTTTAATAGATATAATAGAGTTCGAAATTGTTACGCATAACCAGCACGTACACAGTGTAAAATGAGGCATGTTAGTTATCGACATGAACCTATCGATACCAATGACTGCGGCTTGACTGCCCAAGGCAGTTCGCGATACACACTCACCACTGTGAGCCATGTAACTAATTGTCCTTAACAACCCTTGAGTGAACAGGTGCCGAGTCCAAACTATAGTACTATCGTTGCAAAGGCAGGTAGACAACATTCCATGTGTAAACATAACAAACAAGCATTCATTAAGTCACGTATAACATGCGGTAACGGTTAGCGTCAAAAGTATTGCGTAGTGTGTTTGATGTGATTTAGAATAAGTAACGTATGTAACACCCAAAAGTGCATAAAGCAAAAAAGGGATCGAGTATACTCACAGCGATTGGTGGATTGAAGGGAGCGCTAGAGAGCAAGGTTAGCCTGATCAGAACGATAGCATAACGATAAGCGACGCGTAAAACGATACAAGTGTTAGTGGGTCGAACAGCATGAAGGATTGAGAGAAGGTTTTACAACTTTCTTTCAACTCTTTTACACTCAATGCATGGAAGATCTTTGTTTGTTTATGTGGAAATCGGTTAGATCCGAGTTGTTCTTGAAGGATTGAAGCCAAAACATGAAGTTCCTAATAACACCATGATGACGTCATCCTAGAACACCTTAAATCTAGTGATTTCACGGTTAAAAGTGAAGATTTAAAAGATAGAAAGGTGTAGAATCAAGTGTAGATCAAAGAAGTACAAGATTTAGGTTGAGATCTTACTGGAATTGAGAGAAATTGGAGAAAAAGCAAGGTTAGAGCGTTGGTCGGACGTCAGAGAGAAAAAGTGGAAAGTTTGATGGTGACATGGTGTATTTATAGGGTTACCCAAAGTGGAAAGGGGCTGGTCAATCGGGTGGCAGCCCGATCGAGTGGCTGGTTAATCGAGCAGCAGCCCGATCGATCGGCTGGTCGATCAGTTACTTGGTTCGAGTGTTCGGTGCGCCGAGTTTGGCCATTTCGATTGCGATTGCGAGTGTTGTATTGCGATAGAGTTTCTCATTAAATTACTTTTAATCCCAACTACTATATCTAACATACAATCATCGGTGAAATAAGATGATTCTACCATCCGTTTAGCGTTTGCGATTCGATTGCAATTGCGTTTCGATTAATCACCACAACATAACAAAATAACATGCACAAGTAACACATAAGGCACACACACGTATAATCAATTAACCAAAATGCGTAATTCGAGTTACGAGCGCGATTGCGATAAGCTATAAAACTTGCGATAAATATCGAACAAACCTCGATTATTAATAGATACTCCACATAATACAACTAACGTTAAGCATAAATTAGACTATCTACGAGTCAAAGAAGTCAAAACAGGAATTGAGCAAGGAGTAACAGATCGCAATTAGCAATCTTGTCTCCCTTTGACTTCAATCTTGACTTTGACTTTGACTTTCGAAACACGGGGTGTTACAGTGTAAAACACGTTACCCCAAAGAAAGCGATAAAAGACCGATATAGTTAAACGGTAAAGATCAAAGTTACTAATATTTGTAAATGTTTTAAGTTAAAGGAACCTCGCATTGGAAGATGATGAGAGTTTAAAGAATTATCGATACGATCTTGAATGAGAGATTGAACAACAAGGAAAGTTATCAGGGCGAGTATCTATAAGGTACACGTCTTAAGTTTATAGTATAACTAGAAATATGCAACAAACACATAGTGAATGATAGTTTCATATAGAAGGTAAAACTTGGAAAACCTGGATAGGTTACCTATCCAGGATGACGTTTCCAAGAGAAATTCAGTAGATATATATATATATATATATATATATATATATATATATATATTATTCACAATCGTGAATAATAAAACAATAACTGAATTTAGTAAAACATAAACTTAGACGAAAGTAATCATCCAAGTAAGTATTCTCAATAAAGATTCAATTGAGAAAAGTAATGATCACATCGACGAATGTGATTGTATAAATGGTTATAAAAATGAACATTTTCAATGTTCAAGGATAAAACGGGTATAACTGGTAATTGTTAATTGGCAATTGAATAAAGTTTTACCAATTGAAATAAATCGAGAGATTACTTACATGGGACGTGATGTGGTAATTATAATTGCCATGTGTTGATCGCTTACTTTGTCCAAATAAGTAATGAACACATGATACCATGAGCTTCTTATAATGAGCACAGTTATGTCCGATGTGGTAAGGTCGACAAAAATGAATAAAAGTTAAAAGAACCTTAGGGTAAAGAAATTTTATGGGCATACTCGTATAAATGGTTTTCGAGGGAACCATAAAAACGATGTATGGCGCGCATAGAAATAAATAACCCGAGGGAATTCGTGAAATAAGTCATTTTGGACGAAAGAGCCATGGTTGACAACAAGGGGCATATAAAACCAAAGTATAAATGAACCACAGGGTCATAGAAACGAAGGTATTGCCCATACAAAAGACGATCGAAGTCATTGACTTTGGTCGTAGTAAAGAAAGGATGATGATAATAATTATCATTTAGAAATTTAAAAGACCATTAATCATGGTCACATAAAGAATAAATGTTTGGTTAAATAAAGCGATGGATTTCGCTAAGACAACCAAAAAAGTCAAAACGAAGTCTTAATGCATACCTAAAGGGTTGCATTAATAATGACTTCGGTAAATCACCTGGTTGATGGGTAGGAATTTAAACACATGCGTAAACCAAGAGACGGGAACGCGGATTGAAAGTCAAGGGACTCGGATTATGAGTTATGACTAAAGGACTATAAAATTTCGTAAATAGAAATTTTGAATAAATATGTTCAATTATTTTGGGGGTTGAACGGGTTGAATAGAGAATAAAGTTTGATTGTTTATAAGTGATGGATTTCACATTAACAAGTCAAACGGGTTGAATATAATATAATGCCGGATGGCATAAGTAGGCGCAAACCGGATAACGGTGAGCATAAGATGAACCGATGCATAAATGATGTGAGAAGTCATAGAGTCGGGAAAATGATCCGAAATAAAAACGATCGTAGTCATGAACTACAGTCAAAGTTAACGGATCTTAAACTTGAAACCAAATGATTTTCAAACATAAACAGGGTGCGTTGACACCAAACATGTATTTTAAGAATGACATGAGTAAGGAATGATCTACGGGATCATCATAACCTTCGGGTTATAAATAGCGTAAAGGTCTACGGGATTAAAATGACCCACGGGTCATGAATAGAAAGAAATAGATTATAAATACCTCTCCTTAAAGAGGTGAAAGCTTAGTAAAATAGCCTACGAGGCTAAGTGATAGAACCACGGGTTAATTAGACAAAGCGAGGGAACCAGTTGAGAATCCCCACGTAAAACAAAGATTGTAAAAGAATAAATTCCTTGTTGTCAATATTTTGATATAAAGTAATTGACATAAGTTAAAAAGAAAACGTTACACTAAAATTTAGTTTTTTTTTTGTAAGAAATAACGTTTTCACAAACATGAATTTTCTAATAGGAATAGAAATAGTAAATATTAAAAGATACAGGTCTTGACACCGATAAGTGCAAGACGATACATTCGAAAAGAAATGTTTTCGATAATTAAAGGTTGAAATAAACTTAAACATGACATGACGCGATCACGGTCAAGAAAAGTAATGTGAAATATAGTCACATTGTAGCCCGAGTGATAGGTATAAAGTAACTGGACTAATAAGTCTAGTCAGTAAGACCGGTTAAGGCCTTACTAACGAAGGATATTGATCGCCTATAATAAGGGATTATACAACGACACGAGCGAAGTGTCGGGAAGACAAATCAAGCAAAAGCCAGATTAAAGGATAAAAGCTATAAGGTATGTGGTTATATACTTTATAGAATTTTATTAATGTCACCTATTAAATTGTGTTAAGCAATTAAGATAAAAATTAAGAAATTCGGTTTGTTAGTAAGCGGTGGATTCCGTATAAATAAAAATCAAGAAATTCGGTTTGTTAGTAAGCGGTAGAACCCACCAAAACTGTGAGTAACAAGCATACTCGTGACCATAGTTTAACCATAGTGTTAATGGAGGCAATGATGATATTATCAAAACCCCATTTCCCAAGAAAATGAATGTGATGACTCTCGGGTGTACCTACAAAGAATTTCTTGCTTGTAAACCAACTGAGTTCACGGGCAGTGAAGGAGCCATGGCTGCTCTGCGATGGTTGGAAAAGACGGAAGCTGTTCTTAAAATCAGCAACTGTGCCGAAGAAGATAAGGTGATGTATGCTTCCAACCTCTTTAAAGAAGAAGCTTTAGAATGGTGGAATACAATTCTTCAAGCAAAAGGAAGTGACATAGCTTATGCCCTAAACTGGGAAAAATTCAAGGAAATGGCAGAAAGGAAATTTTGTCCTCCTTATGAAAAGGAACGAATGGCTAACGAATTCCTAAATCATAAAATGATAAATGTGAATTGTCATGAATATACGACAATGTGCTTCGAATACGCAAGAATGGTACCAACTCTGGATTCACCAGAGCCTGTACTAATTTCTCGTTATATCTGGGGATTAGTGAGCGAAATCCGAGACATGGTCAAGGCCACTAGACCACATACTATTAAAGAAACAGTTGAACTAGCTAACATCCTGACAGATGGACTAATCCGTACAAGAGAAGAAAACAAGAAGAAAGAGTTAGCCCAGAAAATTCCCAAGAATTCAAGAATAAAGGAACTGAACCGTCAGTGGAGCAACCTACCTGCAGAAACTTTAATAAAAGGCATTCAGGAAAATGTCGTTTTAGGAGAACACCCTACTGTAACTTCTGCAAGATGACTGGGCATATAGAGGAAGAATGTAGAAGGAAGACTAATATATGTTACAATTGCGGAGAAACATGACACATCAAACCATATTGCCCGAAGCTGACCAACGCACTCGACAACAAGGCAAAAACAACGGACGGAGCTAAGAAGAACGCGCGAGCATTCGTACTTACTACGCAAGAAGCAGAAATGAGTCCAGACGTAATCGCTGATATGTAATATCTAAGCTAAGTTATTATTTAACCCTAGTATAAATAAAAGTTTTTAAATAAGTGCATCTTGTCAAGTACTTCATCTATTCAGAACCATAATAGACTTGTTTGGTCTTCCCTTTCATTGAATCATTTATTTGGTTACGACACCTTGTGGTGGCGTTTTCTTTAATTTGAAGCTTGAGCTAATCTCATTTTCACACCTGATGTACGGATTTATTATTTAATTTCTGTTGGCTGATTATCTTAAACAGTCTTAATACAATTATGTGTTAAGATTAGAGTACACAAATTCGTATTATATTCTGGTGTACCTCTAACGTTTCTTTCATCATTGATCGAAAATTCTATGATATTCATTTGGTCTTTCATCATCAATTGAAAATCCTATAAGATTTATCTGAAATGAATATCCAAATTTACTTCATTAAAACTTTCAGTTGATTACGAAAACGGTGAATTTGTTCGGTCACCTTAATTATTAAACTATTTCAATCCTTACGACACCTTGCGGCGTTGGTATAAACTTATAGCTTGGGCTAATCATAATCATAAGAATCATTCAAAACCACATATGTCTTTCGTTTGACTCACCTTTAAGAGTAGTCTTAATGCAATTATGTATTAAGACAATGATACACTAAACTCTATTGTATTTTGGTGTATCCTTGCAATTCAATAAATGTCAACACACTGATTTTTCCTCATATCATGATTCGATGGTGTTGACAAATCATTTTTGTGCTTCTATTTCATTTGAGCTTGTTGATCCTGAGTCTTCCTCAATTGAAAACTAAAGTAAGTTTCCTTTGACAATAAATTCTATTGATTCTAAAAGTCATTCACAACTTGTAAACATTCGATTTAGACATCTATTGATCATAAATCTCTTTTTGCTTGAACCTAGTCACCTTAGAAATTATATCATTTCATCTCGTTCGCTTGACATCGATTTTTTTTTTGAAATTATTCGGTTGAACCATTGAGTCCTATTTATTGTAAAACTCGTATCCACAAAATTTGAACATGTCTTGATTCTATGTCATTTACCTTAAATACTGTTCTTATTGACTAAGACATAACATAACTCTAAAGAGACATCGTAACCCAAATCTCGAGTACGAGATTTAAAACAAGGTGGTGAGAATGTAACCTTCCACTTTTATCATATAAGAATTATAGATTTGTTTAAATTTATTAACCACTAGTAACTAGTTTTATTTTTAATATAATTATTCGACCCATATAGTTTTAAAAACTATTTTATATATAATTGGTTGGAGTGTTATACTAATTAATTGGCTTGTATATGTGTGACATTTCTATTTTCTATATTAAAATAAAGTATATAAAAATTTATATTATTAGACTGGTAGAATACGGGTAAGTTGACTGTTAGAAATATGAAGTACCTAGACAGGCCTAGGAACCGTTTAATAATTATAAAAATGCATTATATTTGAACGTACTCCGTTTTTAATGAAACTTGGGTCAAAATGTAGATACAAATATTCTCGTTCTAATGACATATTCATTGTTTTATGGAACGTCATATTTTAGAAGTTATACGCACCAAATAAATGAAGGAACTGATTAATTATAATAGATAAATTAATAAAATAATAATAACAATCAAAACTTAAAATGGTCGTATGGAAAAAAATAATAATATTAAAAATTATAATTTACAAAATGAAATGAATGTGATGGAGGGTACGTGGCCATCAGAACAATTAATGTATGTAGGCTTGGCCTACAAGCCACTTTCAAGTATAAATATGCAAAGGATAAGTTCTACTTCTCTGTTCACCCTTTTCCTTTCTTTCTTCCTCTATGTCGCCACTTTCTCTGTATATTCTTATTTTTTCTTTTTCTTTCTTTAATAATAATAATAAAGCCCTGCCCCATTTTAAGTGTTTTAACCCCTGATCATTAACACCCTGTCCGATTGATCTAGGGCCCCGCAACGCATGTCAAGGCTCTGCCCGACTAAGTTCGTTGGGTTTTGTCTCATGACATAGGGATAAAGTTGAATTTGGGTTATTATATTTAACACGAGTGCATTACATATTTTATTAAATAGCTCGGGATTTATACCCAAGATTATACCAGAAGGCTTTCTAGTTGAACCTGATGTGTGTAAAATGCAACATATAAATTACATCAAATGAGGCATAAAACTAACCCTTTTTTAGTACTAATGTTGGGAAAAGTGTGCTTTTGTCTTCCTTTTGTATTTTCAGAATTAAATGTGCTCAAATGAACAAAAGAAGCAAAAATGCAGCCAAATCTAACAATATTACAAGAAAAGGAATAAACGTGGCATGCCCGACCCCTCGACAGCATCTTCCCAAGCAAAAACAAGAGATTAGAAGGCTGAACACGCCCCGTGCTCATTAAACACGGGGGCGTGCCCAAGTGTCTGCAGAAAAGACGAAGTTGTAGAAGCTTCTATCACCCAACACGGGCATCCATAAGGTTGATGAAAGCACCTCCTTGCAAGCCCAAATCGAGGCCCTTTATTCAAAAATCAAAAAGTTAGAAATGACAAAAATGGCCTCGTTTATGGCTTGTGAATGGTGTGGTGGGCCACATGAAAATTGGAGTTATATGAAAGAAATGGATAATCAAACAGAAACGGTAAACTATATTGATAATAGACCTAGGCCGTCGGGTCCTCCAACGGGTACCTACAACCAAGGATGGCGTAACCACCCTAACCTTGGTTGGAGAGAACTCTGCAATAGTAGTAACCAACAAAATCTAAACCAACGAACAAACTTTCAACAACCAAGAAACGAGTCACAAAATTTCTCTCAACAACAACAAGGGGGACGAGAGAGGCTTGAAGATACCGTATCTCGCCTCATCTCCGACACCGAAAAGAAAAACTCGAATCGATTTCAACAACTGGAATCGAACTTTAGAAATCAACAAGCTAGTATTCAAAACATTGAAAAACAAATAAATCAACTAGCTCAAAATTTCTCTGAGAGACCACAAGGCGCATTACCAAGCAATACCGAAACCAACCCAAAGGCGCAAGTACATCTCACCACATTGAGAAACCATACCGTGGGTCCCGAGGATGCTCCATTACCTCCAAGTGAAAAGAGTCGATCTAGCCAAACCACAACTCCACCGACACCCCCAACAAGAGATGGCTCCTCCACCAAATCAAGAGCCCACCAAGAATCCTCCGGTACCATACCCCGGTCGGTTAATTCGCCAAAAGACTGACAAGCAATTCACAAAGTTCGTAAATTTACTTAGACAATTGCATGTTAATATTCCATTTGTTGAAGTCCTAACCCAAATGCCTGAATATTCAAAATTTATGAGGGACTTCCTCACCCACAAAAGGAAAATTGAATCATTGCAATTAGTTAATTTAAGCGAAGAATGCCCCGCCTTACTACTCAACAAACTCCCGCAAAAGAAGATCGATCCCAGAAGCTTCACCATCTGTTGTTCGATTGGGGAGTCTCCCATTCGTAATGCACTAGCCGACCTCGAGGCTAGCATCAACCTCATGCCCGCATCAATGTTCGACCGACTCGGCCTAGGAAAAACAAGCCCTACAAAAATGAGCATACAATTCGCCGATAGGTCCGTCAAATATCCACAAGGTGTCGCTGAAAATCTATTGGTTAAAGTCGGCGAATTTGTCTTCCCAGCCGACTTTGTCATACTAGATATGGAGGAAGATACCGAAGTACCACTCATCTTAGGGAGGCCATTCCGAGCTACGGCCCACGCAGTGGTAGACATGAATGGTGGAACACTAACATTGAGGGTTGGGGACAAGGAAATGAAGTTCGGAGTTGGTAAGAGAGTAGAAGACGATGACCCGGTCAGTTACATGAAAGTCATAGACTCAAGTTTGGATGATGCTCTCTGACGGTGCAACATGGGATGCAAAACATCCCACTTGGGTAACATATGACTGGCTTTGGGTCTAGCCAAGGACCCTTATAAACGTGGCACACCACGGAGGCATTTCGCGGAACTATCCTTAGTTTAGTTTAGATTAATTTTTATGTTTTCTAGTTTAGTTTTAATTTTCAGGAATAAAACGCACCCGGGATGGTGAAGGATACTAAGGGAAACTTGAACCAACACCCCATGCATAAAAACAGAGCCTCCCGACAATTTTTCTTCATTACAGCAAGTTCGGCACGGGCCGTGCCCTGCCAACACGGCCCCGTGCTGAAAGATCTGCAGAGAAACGCCCAGTTCAAGTAACTGGACACGGGGCATGTTCGCTGAACACGCCCCTGTGCCCAGCCTTCTGTTACTTTTTTTTTATAATTTCTGTTACTGGCAACCTGAACACGGGGCCGTGCCCGGACACCATGGGCCCGTGTCCAGATGCCCAGTAACATTAAATTTTGTTTTTAACACATCTTTTACACATTCAATCAACCTAAAAACTTATTTTTGGGACACATTGAGGACAATGTGTAATTTAAGTGTGGGGGGATGCTAAAACCTGTAATTTTGCAAGTCCTAATTACAAGCCTTACACAAAACTCTATTGGAACCGCTAAACATCCCAATTTTTTTCAAAAATTTTTTCATTTTTTTACTTGTTTTGGTTTAATTTGGGAATTACAAGTTCTACAAAGGTTATATTTTTACGAATTTACAATCGATAGCGTCGTGATAAAAAGAACCAACATAAGAAAATTATGAAACGACATGACAAATTTAGTTAAAATTTGATTATATATACTTGATCACATAAAAACTCATTCCCACAAAAAGTGAGTTTTGAGCCTTTATTGAGCATACAAACACACATCTTTAAAACTAAATGCTCATTTTTCGTTTCTTGTGTGAATAGCCGCTTGGTTTCTTACGACTCTAGAACTTGCTATGTCGATACATTCCCAGTCCTTACCAACTTAAACCCAAGTAAGTAAATGATGGAGGCATTAGGACTAACCATTTTTCTTTCAACACCATTATTTTTCTTTTTTTTTACCACCTACCCAAAATCCCCCTAGTTAACCACTTTGAGCCTAAACCTTTTCATTTCTAAACCCACAAAACAAACACTCTTTACCCACCAAAACCCTTTTTTCATTTTAAGCCCTTTATTATAGTAAAAAGCTCGGTTTTTCATGTGACATTCCTTATCAAAAAAAATTATATATATAATGAAGTCAAGAAATAAACAAACAAGTTCATCAAAAAGAACTTTTTTTGAAAAATTGCTTCATTTAAAGTCACAAAAATAAGTCTTACGAAAACTGATGTTTTTACGCCTTTCGCCCTTTTCTACTAACCACTAACCCAAAACCACCTACTTTTAACCCAAGCCTAACCCTTCCCCCAAAGTCCTCTTGATATTTACAAAGGTGTATAGTTAAAAAGGAGGAGGATTGATTGCTTAGCAAGCATATGGTAGAAGTAAGTTCCATGCCGGTCCCGAGTGTTTCACAAAAAATACATTTTTGGCCGAGTGTTGAGTGATCTCCCGTGAGGTATGTGAACTTGTATATAAATGGAATTTTAAAGAGGCATGTTATGCCCAAATAAATAATTTCTCTTATGTAATGTTCTAAATAAATGATAGTGAATAGGATTGTAAATAAACATAAAAATAAAACCTAATAAAAATCTTGGATTCCCGACACTCAAGACAAGCCCAAAACCTTCTTTTCTACCCATTCCATTTGGGAGTGTAAGCCACATTAAAAAGAGTTTTGTTTGAGGACAAGCAAAGATTCAAGTGTGGGGGTATTTGATGTGTGTAAAATGCAACATATAAATTACATCAAAAGAGGCATAAAATGCAACATATAAATTACATCAAAGAGTTTTGCTTGAGGACAAGCAAAGATTCAGAAGTCTGAACACGCCCCGTGCTCATTAAACACGGGGGCGTGCCCAAGTGTCTACAGAAAAGACAAAGTTGTAGAAGCTTTTATCACCCAACACGGGGGCGTGGCCAGCGGACACGGGGCCGTGGTCAATGCTAAGATTCGCAGAATCCAAGCAAATCTTGATAGTACAGATACGCTTCTGCACACGGGGCCGTGCCCAGCAGACACGGGGGCGTGGTCAACTAATGCAGACAAACTGCATTTAATGAAGAAAGAGAAGATGGATAGACACGGGGTCATGTTCGGGCTTCTGTGCAGGCTATAAATAGAGGTGCTTGGTTCACTTCAAAGGCATCCCTTGGCAAACCACCTCTCTCACACTTCACCCACCCACCACCATCATCACAACCCACATCCACCACCATCATCCATCATAGAGTGTGTATAGTAGTCTCAGGATCCAAGATTGATAGTAAGAGTTCTTGACAATCAAAGGCCATGTTTGCCTAAGTCTCTTATATCACTTGGTGAAGACAAGCATTTAGTGTAATAGTTTTTATTTTTAATCTTTTCGCACTTTTTATTTGGTTATGTATTAATGACTTTAATAACTAGTTTCTTATGTTGAAGGTGAAACTTTCTTATCATTTGTCCGTGGTATCTTGGCATTATTTTACTGTCTATATAAAATAAAAGATTTACACCATTCATATCTCCACAGTCTATATGGAGATATGTTGGCTACCTGGTCGGGGGTTAAGGGAATGGTTTGGTAAGCGTCTTGCCTTGTTTAGTGTATAGATCCTGCAAGGACCTGGGTCAAGCTTAGTACGACCTCCTTCAATACCCACTGGTATTGGATGGCGGGGGTTCGAATTTCTTGATCCCCTCATATGTAAGCTACTATTAAAACATTAACCCGGCTACTTAGGATTGTATCCCTGCTGACTCAAACTACTTAGCCGAGGGTAACGTCACCTTCAAAAGAGGGGCCTACCACACTACGTATTAATAACTTAATTAATTATCTTTCAATAATCCAACCCTTTAGGATTGTATCCTTGCTGACTCAAACTACTGGGTTGAGGGTAACGTCACCTTCAAAAGAGGGGCCTACTACTATAACTAAGATAATCTCTTAAAAAGTGCAAAAGTACGGAAATAATCAAAGGTTATACTAAAGGCAAGTCTGATCCAAGTGATTCATCTTGTCTATCTGTTTTATTTTCAGCATTTTTTAGTTTTTATTTTCATGTTTAAACCTTTTTCTAAAATTTTTATTTAATTAGACGTTGAGGATAAATCGGTACTAAAAGCTCTTGTGTCCTTGGACAACCTCGGTATCTTACCAACGCTATACTACGCTCACGATGGGTGCACTTGCCCATATGTGTGTTTAGTGTTAGTAAAATATCGTGTTTTATAAATTTAAAACTTGACTAAAGTGTAAAAAGGGCTTAAAATATTCATAAAAACCTATCACACCTAACGCACATCAAATCATAAAGTTAAAAAGTGAGTCATTCCTCTTTTTATCACATTTTCGTGATACAGTTATATTTAAAAATGTTTTCCAAAATGTTAAATGTTTATCAGTTATACTTACAGTGATTAAATTTTTGTATTTTGCAATAACTGTCAGGGGAAGTTTTATACATTACTTGACCCTCGTTACTATTGGCCAAAAAGTTAGCCAATGGTAGCATGACTACAAGCACGGGGGAAATTGTGCTCCAGTGGCCATAACCTATAACTAATATTATTTTTACATTAAATAATTAATAAATTTAATGTATGATTGAAATAAATCTAAATGATGTCTATATAAAACAAAGCTTTATTAATCATTATTAAAATATATTAGTTATATTAAAGAAAATATATTTAATAAACCTAAATTTACTATTAACATTATAAAATAATGTTTAGTAAATAAATGTATATCATAATAAAATATGTCAACTATAATATATTCTACTTTTAATATACTAAGATTATATTTTAAATCTTAGTCACATTAATTTATTAAGTAATAATATCACAATTATCTAATTAATATATTATATTTGATAAAGTTATAGCTATTAATTTGACAGAAAATGATATATTTCATTTTCTAGGCTAATTGGTCTTGTATCATAGAAAATATATTTGACAAAAGTAATATGAGGAGAGTCACTAGTTGAGAGAATGATCAACAGTAAAATTGGGGGGGGGGGGATACATTATTTGACCCTCGTTACTATTGGCCAAAAAGTTAGCCAATAGTAGCATGACCACAAGCACGGTTTTTGATAGTCACATTTAGTCCCTTAGTTTTTTTTACCCCATCGGCTTTCTAATATGTGTCGGTATAAATTCAAATTCGTCTACTTTTTACATCACATGGTGTTAAAAAATTGTGTTTTTATTTTACTTTTTTTCCCGGTTTTGGTCATCGTTGGGTTGTTACTTAGCACGGTTTTACACCCCTGCAACGCTAGGAGCATAAGACTAGTTTATTACCAAATTTTAATTGTTGATGCAATTACAATTTTACCCTCAAGTATTAATTTTAATTAGTGTCACATGCCTTCAACATATCCCTTCTTACGCTTCTCACACAAAACCATTTTTTATAATAACCCTACCCTCCATATATAGCATTTAAGGCATGTTTGGCTAAACTTATTTAACCTAAAAAGGACTTTTTGTGAAAAGTCCTTATTGACTTATAACTTTTTGAAAAGGAGTTTTTAAAAAAGTGTTTGGCTTAGCTTATAGATGGGAAAAGCCAATAAGTCAATAAGTTGTTTTTTAAAAAATGTTTGGCTTAGCTTATTGATGTAAAATGACTAAAGGGGCTCAAAAAGTTATAAGTTGCTCAAAACGTCACACCATCCTAACTTCTCAAAAATGACTTTTTCTCCTTTACACAAAGTCATTTTGAAGTCCTTTTAGGTTTGCCAAACACAAAATCTCCTTGTCAGCCGGCTGTGAACTGGACCCCTTTGCGCATTTGACGGATGGTCATAATAACTGCCTGTATCCCCATATGTGTCGCGCGTGTCGTGCACGCTTGGTCTTCTCTGGGGAGGACGTCTGTTGATTCTTCTTTGAATGTTTTGCTATGGGGGTGTCTGGCGCGCCCCCTGAATTGGACCCAAAGGAGTAACCAAGGATGGTTCTGCTTATAGAATTGCTTGTTGTGCGCTCAAAGACTGATACACAACATTTATAGTAGTAATCTGCTTGGCGTACCAGGAAGCTAAAGTTTCGCCTTCTGGTAGCCCTACTAGCGCCGAGATGTTCGGGTTTGGAGCTGGGTTTGATGGACCAGCGACATGACTTACTGGGGTTCTCGTTTGAGTGATGCGAGCGATGCTCGCGCGGGGTCCCTCAGTGTTCGTTGCTTCAATTTCGACCATCTCTTCGGCAGGTTGGACTTGGACATGCGGATTGTCCTCCCCCGTTCCTACGTTAGAGTTTGTGCCAAAACCGAAATCAGGAATTACCCCTTACCAACCATGATCAAGAGGATAGAAAACTCAGAAAAAAGAAGATGGAAATGATTATAAAAATCAGTGGGCGCCAATGAAGAAACACGAAACTAACTTTAGGGTTAATTAGTTTGGTTTATGTTTCAATCATGAGGGTTAATCTTCTTAAATTTTCCTGAGCTCCGATGTAATCTTTCCTTCCTACAAAACAACAATACCGTTAGCTCGTTAAGAGGGGAATATGGGGGTTTCCCTCTTAACCAGACTCCGGTGTGAGAATATGTAACTGCTTTGAGGAAATAAGTGTGTTAAGAGTGAGAGTAGATGTAGGATCGGTATTCGATCAAATGAGTCGATCAGAAGAGTTCTAAACCAAATCAGAGGCGGAATTCATTGATTTGATCTTCATTGCAGCTAGATTTACACTTAGAAGTAGATTAAATGTCGATTGTATTGATTTGACACAGTTACACGAGCTGGCGACACTTCGGTAGAGCTTCGCTACCGGAATCAGAAAGTTACAAATGAAGACTTGGACTCACCTATTTATAGGAATCGCCAGACCCCACGAACCAGACCACACCAGTCCGTGCGACCTGGTCAGTGCGTACGAACTGGATTAGCCAGCTCGTGCGACCTGGACAATAACCTCTAAACTTCTATTTTCTAGACTATTGAGCTCCAGTCTATCCAATCCAGTTATATGACTCGATACAAGACGAAGTCAACAGACATATGCACTAACAAACTCCCCCTTGGATGATGACGAGTCTTCAGTGTAACGAGTCTTTAGTCTGATCGGTCTTCTCGCTCTTTCCAAAGTATCTTTCTCTGTAAGCATCCTCATCAATCTCTCTCTTCTTCTATCAAAATCTCAACCTGGCCCTATTCTCTCTCTAATTCTCTTTATCAGGTCTCTTGATTCCTTAAGCTTATCAGCATTAGCAGCTTCTCTCCCGAATGCTGTTCCAATAACTGAATCTGGCTCTTATGTCTTCAGACTCCCCCTTTCGATAATCTGAGATCGCAGTCTAGAATTCACTATCTGCAAGCATTGAATCGGAAACCTGGCTCTAATCTGCATACGCTTATGCGGAAAATCCTCAGGAGTCGAAATCTAGCTTCCTTCAAAGCTTTTTACCTGCACATACTCTACCCAAAACATAAGGTTTTTTATTTATAACAACTTTAGAAACTACTTGAATCATTCTCAAATCAACATGATCTCTCATTTATGATCTCTGCTTAACCATTTGTATTCGTAACACTCAAATTTTGATTTCAAATTAATGAACCATTTAATCATTTCAAAATCATTTCTCATTTCAAACAAACTCTCCCAACCCTGTTGTCGTTCATCATGTTTAGCACTTGGAATTTTGAAAATCAGCTTTCCAACATCAGTTGTCGAAAATAAGATGAAATAAAATCTTTTTTAATTTTCAAAATTTTATGCTAAAACACACTGAAAATCTTTTTGGATTTTGGGAAATAAACTATGTACAGACATCTTTTTGTGAGTTTGTGTACGAGGATCATATCAGTTTTTGAGACTTATCACTAACACCATTGATCTTGATTTAACTTTAAGTTTTAAACAAATTCACTTCTGATTGTCAGTATTGTTGTCCACTTAAACTTCTACACAAGTTTTAATTGATTCGAGATACGAATTAGTGTTTTAAGGACTTAAACTTATTCGCGTGTCCCACCTCAGAATATACTCCCTTATCAAAATTCCCTAGATTTAGTCTTACAGGTGAGTATACCAATTTGATATCTGTATTATGGGTTAGTGCGAGACCTTGAGAGCTCAGGTATGAACTTCCGTTCAGTCAAAGAGATGAAGGCTCGACTTTAGGTGTGTTCCCTTAAGGGAATCTTTTCTTCAACTGCAATTGATTCATATCTTTCGATATTTTTCAATTTTTATGCAGAGGGTAAGCTTTTAAAAGCGCTTAAAGTATTATACGAGGTCTAGGCCATTGCTTCCGCAATATCAGAAGACCAGGTATAATACCCCAAATATCAAACAGTATAAAGAACTAGTATCTCAGAATCAGGCAATCTCTCAAACAAGATTTCGGGGGTTACCCATATATCCGAAAGATGTTCCCCATGAGATAAGCAAGTATTGATATTTAGGTTTATATATCAAATTCAATCTACTAGTCGTGTGAAGTCTACTGGCACATCATCAGTGAGACTTGTTTAAAAACATTTTGACTTTCCATTTCTTTAGCATGTTGTGATAGTCCACTGATGTACTATCATTTCCTCTTTTTCACAACAAAACTCATTTTTGATTTTTCAATGTTTTTGGCTTTTTAGATTTTATCATGTTTTTGGATTTTTCAAATTTTCAAAATTTCTAAAAATTTTTACTCCCCCTAAAATCAAAATATGTTTCAATTTTTGATTTTCAAGGAAAATTTGAAAATAAACGCAATAAACTGTACAAATAAAATGACAAACTAATGTGAATTGCTTCAATTCTCCATTCTCTTGGCTTAAACAATCAGAATTCCCCCTGACAACAAACTATTTTTTCATTATGATTTCAAAACACTTAAGTCTGTGTTAATCAAAATGGTTTTTCCGGAAAATTAGTTTGTTGATTTCACACATCATGGGGATTCATTCATCACTTTGTTCTTTCAACCACTTGTATGAAAGTTAAATCAAGTTCAACTTAATGACCTTGATTAACCACTTGTAAAAACTATCACTTGTAGATTTTTCACAAAAACATTATTCAAGAATGATGCCGATTCATGCTCCACGATTAATAACTTGTGAGCTCCGGCAAGTCAGGATTTTCAAGCAAAGAATGCTGACACCCAAGCCTGACCAGCTTTGGGTGTAACCTGTTCAATTTCACTTGGTCTTTGAACATTCCTTTTTGATTCATAGAATTCTTTTACCCCTTTAGCCCTTCTATCAACCATCTTACCAAAGATATGTTTCACTTTGCCATTAAACGCTTTTTCGACATCAAATTCTTTCTTTTCAGAATAGAATTGATTCGAAATCTCTACTTTTCCAACTTTTTGTTTTAAATTTTCAGTCCGCAATGGTGGAAAGTTGACATTATCCATTGGCGGTACTGACTTTTCTCTTTTTAGCTCAACTTGTGGCTCCTCTGACTTTGACGAGTCAGATTCATCGCCAGAAAGTGGCTCCTTTGCTTCCGAAGAAACAAATTCATCGCCAGATTTAACATCTGATTTCTTAACAACCCACGTTTGGTTGTTAAGATTTACTCTTCTTTTGTAAAACCTTTTAGAACACTCACCAACTTCATATGTTGAATTTTTAAACATTTTAAATTTTTCAGTTGGTGGTTCAGTTTTATCAACAACTTTTTCTTTGAGTTTAGAAGACACTCCCTGTTGTGTGTTGGTTGCCTTTGGACAGTTCCAGGCGATGTGACCAACTTTTTTGCATTGGTAACAGGTTCTTGTCTCCTTTTTCTGATTAGTTTCATTCTTCTCATGTTTATGTTTTTCTGAAAGAAACACTTTGTTCGATTGCTTCCAGAATGAGATCTTTTTCTCATCTTCAGAACTTGCTCCTGAAACAAATTTAGTTTTTGGTTTATAAATTTTCTCATTTTTATGATTTTCGGGTGGAATAAAACCCAATCCCTTCTTTTTGAAATTACTGTTATGGTTTGGTTTCTTTCGATAACTAGAACCAGAACTGTAACCTTTTTTCTTGTTCAATCTTTGTTGAACTCTTGAAGTGTATTTTTTAGGTTTTTTAGTAAGATTTACATCTTTTATTTCAGAAATATTAATTTCTGATAATTTGAAAACCTTGTTAATCATTTCAGTTTTAACACCTCTTATTGGAAATTCTTCATCAGAATATAATTTGTCTGAGTCATTCAAAGTATATGCTACTTTGAATGTTTCGTCATTCAAATTATTTTTTGGTATCAGAAAATCTTTATTGTAAACCCTTTTGACCGATGATTTCAAACTGTCAACTGACGAACTTGAGCTCTCAGATTCAGACTTTGACTCTGACTCCTCATCCTTATCCAACACCTGATCAACCACTTTCTTTATTAACTCAGACTCATGATCAGTGCCAGACGATGTGAATGTGACGTCAATGTTGTCTGGTAACTCATCAGTTGTTTCAGAATTTAACTTTATATTGACTGCCTTTTTGACTTGTTCCGAATTTGGTTTTCTGGGAGAATAACATTCCCAGATCGGAGGCGGACACTTGTTATAATTTGCACTTTGTTTCTTACCAGTATCCGTATCTTCCGACTTCTTATCTTGAAATGCTTCAAAACCTGCTACTGTCGGATAGATTCTATCAATCAAGTAATCAGAACTTGAGTAACTCATTAGCAATCATCTGATTCTTTCATTCTCAATCTTTTCAGTCTCTAATTCTTGCTTCAACTTTGCACACTCATCAATATAGTGATTGATGGCCTTTTGCTTAGACATCATCACTGCATTCATCATTGTCAAAGCATCTTCCCTTTCTGAGTTTGTCTTTTCCAACTGGTTGACTGTTCTGTTCAACACGTCATAAGATTCTTTCACGTACTTAACATCGAACAACAATTTTTCTTTCATCTTGTCTAGCTGACTGAACTTCTTATCTTTCTCTTCACAATGTTTGCATGGTTCCAAACATTTCAGACAAGGTTTTGTGACTTCTACAATCTTTTCAATCTCAACGATCTTCTCAACAACTTTAACTTCTTCACTCTGTTCATACTTCTCTTCCACCTGAACAACATTCTCACATTTTACCTCTTTCTTTTCTTTTGCTGCTCGTCTCTCCTTTAGCTTCTCCAATTTATCTGCAAAATAAAATTTGAAACTTTCAGGAGATAGATGAGTTTTACCAGTGTTTATTTGTTTAATTTCTTCATCATCATCACTGCTATCAATTGATGATTGATCAAAGACTGGTGTCTTTTCTGAACTATCTTCTGAAGAAACAGACTCTCCATCTTGACTTTTCTCATCATTTGCAAACACATCCATCCATTCTTTCATCAACTCTGGCTCTTTAATGATCTGTGCAACAAATGCTCTAAACTTTGAGTTACTTTCAGCTGGAATATATTTGTCCCAGCTAAATCCCTCTGGCAATCTTTCATCTTCTTGATCTGGAGGCATAGTAATACAAGCTTTCTTCTTTCCATCTTCAATCGAAATAGTACGGGATGATGACGGTTGTTGAGCTACCTGATGATATATTGCTTTCCGATAATATTCATTGTTCCCGAAAGGATTCTGAGCTCCACCTGCTTCTCGGTTGGTACATTCCCTCTTGAAATGTCCTTTTTCCCTGCACCGAAAACAAGTAACTTTAGACTTATCAAAACCTAAAGTAGAAACATTAGCATCACGTAAGTCATCTCTTCCTGTAATTTGCTTAAATTTCTCAGCTCTCCTCAACACGCTCGCTAAACACCACTTAATATCCATTAGCTCCATTTCCTCAGCATCAATCTGATCGTAATCCTCTTTTGTTAACATAGGATTTCTGATCCTTCCCGCAACCAAACTCTCATATGATTCTAACACGGTAACTAGTAAAGCCATATGACCTTTAGCGACTTCTTCAGAGAAATTCTGACCGTTCTGAAGATGCAACGCGATGTTGCATTGTAGCACATGACTATTACCATTGTTTGAGCATTGAGACTGATAATTTGAAGTTGAAACATTGGGATTAACACTCGGATATGAAGAAAATCCACTATTGTTGATTGAACTTTGTTTGAGTGATCTGGATGAGTTTTCTAACGCTGAAAGCAGTTTGAATCTTCGGACTAGCTTCAACATTTTGAACATTACCTTTGAAATACATCTTGATATCTTGTTGACCACTTGAATTATCAAGCGATCTTTTGTTGTTCAAGATCTTGTCCTTCAAGTTTTTCAATGAATTGAGCAATTGACAATCTATCATACTCTCTGGTATTCTTCAAAATCATAAGATATGTACCCCATTCATTTTGAGGTAAAGCATCGGCCAATTTTTCAACCCATTCCTCTCGATCTTTATTGATATTCAATCGAGTCATTGAATGCACTAAATGATCATATCTCTCAATCGAGTCATTGTACACCATTATTTTTCTTTTTTTTACCACCTACCCAAAATCCCCCTAGTTAACCCCTTTGAGCCTAAACCTTTTCATTTCTAAACCCACAAAACAAACACTCTTTACCCACCAAAACCCTTTTTTCATTTTAAGCCCTTTATTATAGTAAAAAGCTCGGTTTTTCATGCGACATTCCTTATCAAAAAAAATTATATATATAATGAAGTCAAGAAATAAACAAACAAGTTCATCAAAAAAGAACTTTTTTTTGAAAAATTGCTTCATTTAAAGTCACAAAAATAAGTCTTACGAAAACCGATGCTTTTTACGCCTTTCGCCCTTTTCTACTAACCACCACTAACCCAAAACCACCTACTTTTAACCCAAGCCTAACCCTTCCCCCAAAGTCCTCTTGATATTTACAAAGCAAGTTAAAAAGGAGGAGGATTGATTGCTTAGCAAGCATATGATAGAAGTAAGTTCCATGCCGGTCGCGAGTGTTTCACAAAAAATACATTTTTGGCCGAGTGTTGAGTGATCTCCCGTGAGGTATGTGAACTTGTATATAAATGGAATTTTAAAGAGGCATGTTATGCTCAAATAAATAATTTCTCTTATGTAATGTTCTAAATAAATCATAGTGAATAGGATTGTAAATAAACATAAAAATAAAACCTAATAAAAATCTTGGATTCCCGACAATCAAGACAAGCCCAAAACCTTCTTTTCTACCCATTCCATTTGGGAGTGTAAGCCACATTAAAAAGAGTTTTGTTTGAGGACAAGCAAAGATTCAAGTGTGGGGGTATTTGATGTGTGTAAAATGCAACATATAAATTACATCAAAAGAGGCATAAAATGCAACATATAAATTACATCAAAGAGTTTTGCTTGAGGACAAGCAAAGATTCAGAAGTCTGAACACGCCCCGTGCTCATTAAACACGGGGGCGTGCCCAAGTGTCTACAGAAAAGACAAAGTTGTAGAAGCTTTTATCACCCAACACGGGGGCGTGGCCAGCGGACACGGGGCCGTGGTCAATGCTAAGATTCGCAGAATCCAAGCAAATCTTGATAGTACAGATACGCTTCTGCACACGGGGCCGTGCCCAGCAGACACGGGGGCGTGGTCAACTAATGCAGACAAACTGCATTTAATGAAGAAAGAGAAGATGGATGGACACGGGGTCATGTCCGGGCTTCTGTGCAGGCTATAAATAGAGGTGCTTGGTTCACTTCAAAGGCATCCCTTGGCAAACCACCTCTCTCACACTTCACCCACCCACCACCATCATCACAACCCACATCCACCACCATCATCCATCATCCATCATAGAGTGTGTATAGTAGTCTCAGGATCCAAGATTGATAGTAAGAGTTCTTGACAATCAAAGGCCATGTTTGCCTAAGTCTCTTATATCACTTGGTGAAGACAAGCATTTAGTGTAATACTTTTTATTTTTAATCTTTTCGCACTTTTTATTTGGTTATGTATTAATGACTTTAATAACTAGTTTCTTATGTTGAAGGTGAAACTTTCTTATCATTTGTCCGTGGTATCTTGGCATTATTTTATTGTCTATATAAAATAAAAGATTTACACCATTCATATCTCCACAGTCCATATGGAGATATGTTGGCTACCTGGTCGGGGGTTAAGGGAATGGTTTGGTAAGCGTCTTGCCTTGTTTAGTGTATAGATCCTGCAAGGACCTGGGTCAAGCTTAGTAGGACCTCCTTCAATACCCACTGGTATTGGATGGCGGGGGTTCGAATTTCTTGATCCCCTCATATGTAAGCTACTATTAAAGCATTAACCCGGCTACTTAGGATTGTATCCCTGCTGACTCAAACTACTTAGCCGAGGGTAACGTCACCTTCAAAAGAGGGGCCTACCACACTACGTATTAATAACTTAATTAATTATCTTTCAATAATCCAACCCTTTAGGATTGTATCCTTGCTGACTCAAACTACTGGGTTGAGGGTAACGTCACCTTCAAAAGAGGGGCCTACTACTATAACTAAGATAATCTCTTAAAAAGTGCAAAAGTACGGAAATAATCAAAGGTTATACTAAAGGCAAGTCTGATCAAAGTGATTCATCTTGTCTATCTGTTTTATTTTCAGCATTTTTTAGTTTTTATTTTCATGTTTAAACCTTTTTCTAAAATTTTGATTTGATTAGACGTTGAGGATAAATCGGTACTAAAAGCTCTTGTGTCCTTGGACAACCTCGGTATCTTACCAACGCTATACTACGCTCACGATGGGTGCACTTGCCCATATGTATGTTTAGTGTTAGTAAAATATCGTGTTTTATAAATTTAAAACTTGACTAAAGTGTAAAAAGGGCTTAAAATATTTATAAAAACCTATCACACCTAACGCACATCAAACCATAAAGTTAAAAAGTGAGTCATTCCTCTTTTTATCACATTTTCGTGATACAGTTATATTTAAAAATGTTTTCCAAAATGTTAAATATTTATCAGTTATACTTACAGTGATTAAATTTTTGTATTTTGCAATAACTGTCAGGGGAAGTTTTATACATTACTTGATCCTCGTTACTATTGGCCAAAAAGTTAGCCAATAGTAGCATGACCACAAGCACGGGGGAAATTGTGCTCCAGTGGCCATAACCTATAACTAATATTATTTTTACATTAAATAATTAATAAATTTAATGTATGATTGAAATAAATCTAAATGATGTCTATATAAAACAGAGCTTTATTAATCATTATTAAAATATATTAGTTATATTAAAGAAAATATATTTAATAAACCTAAATTTACTATTAACATTATAAAATAATGTTTAGTAAATAAATGTATATCATAATAAAATATGTCAACTATAATATATTCTACTTTTAATATACTAAGATTATATTTTAAATCTTAGTCACATTAATTTATTAAGTAATAATATCACAATTATCTAATTAATATATTATATTTGATAAAGCTATAGCTATTAATTTGACAGAAAATGATATATTTCATTTTCTAGGCTAATTGGTCTTGTATCATAGAAAATATATTTGACAAAAGTAATATGAGGAGAGTCACTAATTGAGAGAATGATCAACAGTAAAATTGGGGGGGGGATACATTATTTGACCCTCGTTACTATTGGCCAAAAAGTTAGCCAATAGTAGCATGACCACAAGCACGGTTTTTGATAGTCACATTTAGTCCCTTAGTTTTTTTTACCCCATCGGCTTTCTAATATGTGTCGGTATAAATTCGAATTTGTCTACTTTTTACATCACATGGTGTTAAAAAATTGTGTTTTTATTTTACTTTTTTTCCCGGTTTTGGTCATCGTTGAGTTGTTACTTAGCACGGTTTTATACCCCTGCAACGCTAGGAGCATAAGACTAGTTTATTACCAAATTTTAATTATTGATGCAATTACAATTTTACCCTCAAGTATTAATTTTAATTAGTGTCACATGCCTTCAACATATCCCTTCTTACGCTTCTCACACAAAACCATTTTTTATAATAACCCTACCCTCCATATATAGCATTTAAGGCATGTTTGGCTAAACTTATTTAACCTAAAAAGGACTTTTTGTGAAAAGTCCTTATTGACTTATAACTTTTTGAAAAGGAGTTTTTAAAAAAGTGTTTGGGTTAGCTTATAGATGGGAAAAGCCAATAAGTCAATAAGTTGTTTTTTAAAAAATGTTTGGCTTAGCTTATTGATGTAAAATGACTAAAGGGGCTCAAAAAGTTATAAGTTGCTCAAAACGTCACACCATCCTAACTTCTCAAAAATGACTTTTTCTCCTTTACACAAAGTCATTTTGAAGTCCTTTTAGGTTTGCCAAACACAAAATCTCCTTGTCAGCCGGCTGTGAACTGGACCCCTTTGCGCATTTGACGGATGGTCATAATAACTGCCTGTATCCCCATATGTGTCACGCGTGTCGTGCACGCTTGGTCTTCTCTGGGGAGGACGTCTGTTGATTCTTCTTTGAATGTTTTGCTGTGGGGGTGTCTGGCGCGCCCCCTGAATTGGACCCAAAGGAGTAACCAAGGATGGTTCTGCTTATAGAATTGCTTGTTGTGCGCTCAAAGACTGATACACAACATTTATAGTAGTAATCTGCTTGGCGTACCAGGAAGCTAAAGTTTCGCCTTCTGGTAGCCCTACTAGCGCCGAGATGTTCGGGTTTGGAGCTGGGTTTGATGGACCAGCGACATGACTTACTGGGGTTCTCGTTTGAGTGATGCGAGCGATGCCCGCGCGGGGTCCCTCAGTGTTCGTTGCTTCAATTTCGACCATCTCTTCGGCAGGTTGGACTTGGACATGCGGATTGTCCTCCCCCGTTCCTACGTTAGAGTTTGTGCCAAAACCGAAATCAGGAATTACCCCTTACCAACCATGATCAAGAGGATAGAAAACTCAGAAAAAAGAAGATGGAAATGATTATAAAAATCAGTGGGCGCCAATGAAGAAACACGGAACTAACTTTAGGGTTAAGAGTGAGAGTAGATGTAGGATCGGGATTCGATCAAATGAGTCGATCAGAAGAGTTCTAGACCAAATCAGAGGCGGAATTCATTGATTTGATCTTCATTGCAGCTAGATTTACACTTAGAAGTAGATTAAATGTCGATTGTATTGATTTGACACAGTTACACGAGCTGGCGACACTTCGGTAGAGCTTCGCTACCGGAATCAGAAAGTTACAAATGAAGACTTGGACTCACCTATTTATAGGAATCGCCAGACCCCACGAACCAGACCACACCAGTCCGTGCGACCTGGTCAGTGCGTACGAACTGGATTAGCCAGCTCGTGCGACCTGGACAATAACCTCTAAACTTCTATTTGCTAGACTATTGAGCTCCAGTCTATCCAATCCAGTTATATGACTCGATACAAGACGAAGTCAACAGACATATGCACTAACAAACTCCCCCTTGGATGATGACGAGTCTTCAGTGTAACGAGTCTTCAGTCTTGATCGGTCTTCTCGCTCTTTCCAAAGTATCTTTCTCTGTAAGCATCCTCATCAATCTCTCTCTTCTTCTATCAAAATCTCAACCTGGCCCTATTCTCTCTCTAATTCTCTTTATCAGGTCTCTTGATTCCTTAAGCTTATCAGCATTAGCAGCTTCTCTCCCGAATGTTGTTCCAATAACTGAATCTGGCTCTTATGTCTTCAGACTCCCCCTTTCGATAATCTGAGATCGCAGTCTAGAATTCACTATCTGCAAGCTTTGAATCGGAAACCTGGCTCTAATCTGCATACGCTTATGCGGAAAATCCTCAGGAGTCGAAATCTAGCTTCCTTCAAAGCTTTTAACCTGCACATACTCTACCCAAAACATAAGGTTTTTTATTTATAACAACTTTAGAAACTACTTGAATCATTCTCAAATCAACATGATCTCTCATTTATGATCTCTGCTTAACCACTTGTATTCGTAACACTCAAATTTTGATTTCAAATTAATGAACCATTTAATCATTTCAAAATCATTTCTCATTTCAAACAAACTCTTCCAACCCTGTTGTCGTTCATCATGTTTAGCACTTGGAATTTTGAAAATCAGCTTTCCAACATCAGTTGTCGAAAATAAGATGAAATAAAATCTTTTTTAATTTTCAAAATTTTATGCTAAAACACACTGAAAATCTTTTTGGATTTTGGGAAATAAACTATGTACAGACATCTTTTTGTGAGTTTGTGTACGAGGATCATATCAGTTTTTGAGACTTACCACTAACACCATTGATCTTGATTTAACTTTAAGTTTTAAACAAATTCACTTCTGATTGTCAGTATTGTTGTCCACTTAAACTTCTACACAAGTTTCAATTGATTCGAGATACGAATTAGTGTTTTAAGGACTTAAACTTATTCGCGTGTCCCACCTCAGAATATACTCCCTTATCAAAATTCCCTAAATTTAGTCTTACAGGTGAGTATACCAATTTGATATCTGTATTATGGGTTAGTGCGAGACCTTGAGAGCTCAGGTATGAACTTCCGTTCAGTCAAAGAGATGAAGGCTCGACTTTAGGTGTGTTCCCTTAAGGGAATCTTTTCTTCAACTGCAATTGATTCATATCTTTCGATATTTTTCAATTTTTATGCAGAGGGTAAGCTTTTAAAAGCGCTTAAAGTATTATACGAGGTCTAGGTCATTGCTTCCGCAATATCAGAAGACCATGTATAATACCCCAAATATCAAACAGTATAAAGAACTAGTATCTCAGAATCAGGCAATCTCTCAAACAAGATTTCGGGGTTTACCCATATATCCGAAAGATGTTCCCCATGAGATAAGAAAGTATTGATATTTAGGTTTATATATCAAATTCAATCTACTAGTCGTGTGAAGTCTACTGGCACATCATCAGTGAGACTTGTTTAAAAACATTTTGACTTTCCATTTCTTTAGCATGTTGTGATAGTCCACTGATGTACTATCATTTCCTCTTTTTCACAACAAAACTCATTTTTGATTTTTCAATGTTTTTGGCTTTTTAGATTTTATCATGTTTTTGGATTTTTCAAATTTTCAAAGTTTCTAAAAATTTTTACTCCCCCTAAAATCAAAATATGTTTCAATTTTTGATTTTCAAGGAAAATTTGAAAATAAACGCAATAAACTGTACAAATAAAATGACAAACTGATGTGAATTGCTTCAATTCTCCATTCTCTTGGCTTAAACAATCAGAACTCCCCCTGACAACAAACTATTTTTTCATAATGATTTCAAAACACTTAAGTCTGTGTTAATCAAAATGGTTTTTCCGGAAAATTAGTTTGTTGATTTCACACATCATGGGGATTCATTCATCACTTTGTTCTTTCAACCACTTGTATGAAAGTTAAATCAAGTTCAACTTAATGACCTTGATTAACCACTTGTAAAAACTATCACTTGTAGATTTTTCACAAAAACATTATTCAAGAATGATGCCGATTCATGCTCCACGATTAATAACTTGGGAGCTCCGGCAAGTCAGGATTTTCAAGCAAAGAATGCTGACACCCAAGCCTGACCAGCTTTGGGTGTAACCTGTTCAATTTCACTTGGTCTTTGAACATTCCTTTTTTATTCATAGAATTCTTTTACCCCTTTAGCCCTTCTATCAACCATCTTACCAAAGATATGTTTCACTTTGCCATTAAACGCTTTTTCGACATCAAATTCTTTCTTTTCAGAATAGAATTGATTCGAAATCTCTACTTTTCCAACTTTTTGTTTTAAATTTTCAGTCCGCAATGGTGGAAAGTTGACATCATCCATTGGCGGTACTGACTTTTCTCTTTCTAGCTCAACTTGTGGCTCCTCTGACTTTGACGAGTCAGATTCATCGCCAGAAAGTGGCTCCTTTGCTTCCGAAGAAACAAATTCATCGCCAGATTTAACATCTGATTTCTTAACAACCCACGTTTGGTTGTTAAGATTTACTCTTCTTTTGTAAAACCTTTTAGAACACTCACCAACTTCATATGTTGAATTTTTAAACATTTTAAATTTTTCAGTTGGTGGTTCAGTTTTATCAACAACTTTTTCTTTGAGTTTAGAAGACACTCCCTGTTGTGTGTTGGTTGCCTTTGGACAGTTCCAGGCGATGTGACCAACTTTTTTGCATTGGTAACAGGTTCTTGTCTCCTTTTTCTGATTAGTTTCATTCTTCTCATGTTTATGTTTTTCTGCAAGAAACACTTTGTTCGATTGCTTCCAGAATGAGCTCTTTTTCTCTTTTTCAGAACTTGCTCCTGAAACAAATTTAGTTTTTGGTTTATAAATTTTCTCATTTTTATGATTTTCGGGTGGAATAAAACCCAATCCCTTCTTTTTGAAATTACTGTTATGGTTTGGTTTCTTTCGATAACCAGAACCAGAACTGTAACCTTTTTTCTTGTTCAATCTTTGTTGAACTCTTGAAGTGTATTTTTTAGGTTTTTTAGTAAGATTTACATCTTTTATTTCAGAAATATTAATTTCTGATAATTTGAAAACCTTGTTAATCATTTCAGTTTTAACACCTCTTATTGGAAATTCTTCATCAGAATATAATTTGTCTGAGTCATTCAAAGTATATGCTACTTTGAATGTTTCGTCATTCAAATTATTTTTTGGTATCAGAAAATCTTTATTGTAAACCCTTTTGACCGATGATTTCAAACTGTCAACTGACGAACTTGAGCTCTCAGATTCAGACTTTGACTCTGACTCCTCATCCTTATCCAACACCTGATCAAGCACCTCTATTTTGACCGATGATTTCAAACTGTCAACTGACGAACTTGAGCTCTCAGGTGCTTAGACATCATCACTGCATTCATCATTGTCAAAGCATCTTCCCTTTCTGAGTTTGTCTTTTCCAACTGGTTGACTGTTCTGTTCAACACGTCATAAGATTCTTTCACGTACTTAACATCGAATAACAATTTTTCTTTCATCTTGTCTAGCTCACTGAACTTCTTATCTTTCTCTTCACAATGTTTGCATGGTTCCAAACATTTCAGACAAGGTTTTGTGACTTCTACAATCTTTTCAATCTCAACAATCTTCTCAACAAGTTTAACTTCTTCACTCTGTTCATACTTCTCTTCCATCTGAACAACATTCTCACATTTTACCTCTTTCTTTTCTTTTGTTGCTCGTCTCTCCTTTAGCTTCTCCAATTTATCTGCAAAATAAAATTTGAAACTTTCAGGAGATAGATGAGTTTTACCAGTGTTTATTTGTTTAATTTCTTCATCATCATCACTGCTATCAATTGATGATTGATCAAAGACTGGTGTCTTTTCTGAACTATCTTCTGAAGAAACAGACTCTCCATCTTGACTTTTCTCATCATTTGCAAACACATCCATCCATTCTTTCATCAACTCTGGCTCTTTAATGATCTGTGCAACAAATGCTCTAAACTTTGAGTTACTTTCAGCTGGAATATATTTGTCCCAGCTAAATCCCTCTGGCAATCTTTCATCTTCTTGATCTGGAGGCATAGTAATACAAGCTTTCTTCTTTCCATCTTCAATCGAAATAGTACGGGATGATGACGGTTGTTGAGCTACCTGATGATATATTGCTTTCCGATAATATTCATTGTTCCCGAAAGGATTCTGAGCTCCACCTGCTTCTCGGTTGGTACATTCCCTCTTGAAATGTCCTTTTTTCCTGCACCGAAAACAAGTAACTTTAGATTTATCAAAACCTAAAGTAGAAACATTAGCATCACGTAAGTCATCTCTTCCTGTAATTTGCTTAAATTTCTCAGCTCTCCTCAACACGCTCGCTAAACACCACTTAATATCCATTAGCTCCATTTCCTCAGCATCAATCTGATCGTAATCCTCTTTTGTTAACATAGGATTTCTGATCCTTCCCGCAACCAAACTCTCATATGATTCTAACACGGTAACTAGTAATGCCATATGACCTTTAGCGACTTCTTCAGAGAAATTCTGACCGTTCTGAAGATGCAACGCGATGTTGCATTGTAGCACATGACTATTACCATTGTTTGAGCATTGAGACTGATAATTTGAAGTTGAAACATTGGGATTAACACTCGGATATGAAGAAAATCCACTATTGTTGATTGAACTTTGTTTGAGTGATCTGGATGAGTTTTCTAACGCTGAAAGCAGTTTGAATCTTCGGACTAGCTTCAACATTTTGAACATTACCTTTGAAATACATCTTGATATCTTGTTGACCACTTGAATTATCATTCTAGCGATCTTTTGTTGTTCAAGATCTTGTCCTTCAAGTTTTTCAATGAATTGAGCAATTGACAATCTATCATACTCTCTGGTATTCTTCAAAATCATAAGATATGTACCCCATTCATTTTGAGGTAAAGCATCGGCCAATTTTTCAACCCATTCCTCTCGATCTTTATTGATATCCAATCGAGTCATTGAACGCACTAAATGATCATATCTCTCAATAAGAGTCTTTGTAGTTTCACCTGACAAACTTGAAAACAATTCAAATACTTTATTTAATAATGATTTTTTATTCTTGATCATCTCCGTACTTCCTTCGAATTTTGTGCGAAGTGCTTCCCAAATCGAACGTGCACTACCATCATGTTGAAGTAATACGAAAATGTCTTCTTTCACAGCTTGTAAAACCCGTGAGGATCACAATGATATCAATCTAACCTTGTGAGAGTGCGGAAACCAAACACAAGGTGATTCAAGAAACAATATAAAGATCAAATAATAAACAAACAATAAAGAACAATCAAACCGAAACTTGCATTCAACTTAGAAGATGACTGATACAAGATCGATGGAACTCGGTTCCTTGCTTGGTGTCGCCTTTCCTTCTACTCGTAACCAACAACCCCTAATCAAGTGATTAGGGGTGTTTATATACAAAACACATTAGGGCCGAAAACATACTTAGGCCCATGCGACACCTACTCTAGCCCAACCCACAAGTGTTTAACCCAAAACATAAACAAACTAGTTACAAGATCAATCCCTATTGTTAACCTACATGAATAAACCTTCAGGTTCTAACAATCTCCCCCTAGGTTTATGCATGCAGGTTCTTCCGACTTCAACTGCTTTGATGACCACCACTTGCTCTGTCACTACGTCCTCCAAATCCTTCCTTATGAATACGAATCACAGAAGCTACTGCAGACGTCCATCCCTTAGCAATTTCTTCATACTTTTCTGTAGCTCGGATTTGGTTGCTTGCCAGTACTTCAAGATCTTCAACAGCAAGATTCAATAAATCAACCTGATCCACCAAACAGTAACTCTCATCTCCATCACAAACAATTACAGCTTGACCTAGACGTTCATTATACGCCCAAAAGTGCATAGTCTTCAGCGCCCCTTTAGGAATCTTTCTCACCAACGGAATCGTCTTTTCCTTGTCAGTAGCGGGCCAATGCACTATCTTCATCCGCTTGTTTGTATATGGATCCCTGATCCCTTTTGCTGGTTTAACAGTGGTATCTGCTGTACGCATCGAGGGAAAACCTTTTGCAACTTCCCTTTTCAATCTCTCGAAGAACATATGACCAGGTCCATTAAGCTTATCATCCACATAAGGTTTATTTACCAAATCTGTTAAGTCTACCTTAGTGAATGACTGAAATTGCCCTGAACGCTTGTACCATTCGACCGGTCCAACTTTTCTTTTAATCCACCACCTGTTACGGTCATGATCATAACCCCAGCTAACAACACCAGATCGATTCCCTTTCTTGTCGTAGAGAGTTTCACCAACATCCATCAAATGATGTGTAGCACGTGCATCTTCATCATCAGGATTTGCATTTTTGTTCTTCAAAATTACAAACTCTCTCTTCTTCTTCAACCTCTCTGCTTTCGCTTTCTCTGCTTCTGGATCAGTAACCCTTTCAAAGTACTTTTCCATAGCAGCAGCCTTTTCAGCATTATCTTTCTCAAAAGCTTTCTTTCTGTTCTCTACATCAGTGGGATCAGAAAACTCTTGACCAAATTTCTTTTCAAGCTTGCCTCGCAGATCATAAACAATATTGAACAATAGACCAACATCTCCCTGCAGTTGCTCAATCTGTTGATCTTTCTTCACAATGGTGTCTTCAAGTTGTATGATCTTCGCATCTTTATGTATAGAATCTTGTTCGAGCACAACCAAGCGTTTCTTCATTTCTCTCATACTTATAAACTCATCATCATCACTGGAATCACTGTCGAAAGGCATTCTGAGTGGTTCAATAGGCCGTTTACCACTTGAACTGCCCGGTTCTTCATGAATAGTACCAGAAGGTCCAGCACTAACAGTATCAGAAGGCCCAGCTTCAGTGTGAGCTTCAACATTAGGTACAGCTTCAGTTTGAACTTCAACATTAGGCACAGCTTCATGTTGAGCTTCAACATTTGCCATAACTGTATCATCACCTTGAATTCCAGCATCAGACTCAAAGAAACTATCTGTAGTAGTAGTGGTGTCATCAACATTTGTTTCGAAATCAAACTTATATAAACCTTCAGCATCATCAGCAACAGTTACGGATTGATCTTTGCTTCGTTCGATAAACATTCCAGGTCTAGGATCCCGTCTTTTCCTTTTTAGCGGAATATCATCAGAATCCCTTGGGCTTTCTTCAGGCTCTTCAGTAGACACTGACAGATTGGTAGGAGGATTACCCATCGTATCAGCCACTTTCTTTAACAACAGAGCCAAATTCTCAGCAGAAATCACCGGATTAACAGTAGAAACAGCATCAGCATTAACTTCAGGAGGAAGTTCAAAATCATCATCATCAGATTCACATGCAATCTCAACACCTTCATCGTCAGAGTTGATAGTGATACGCTCTGGCTCTGGCTCATTTTCAATACTCCTTTGAATGTCATGTTCTTCAGCAACTATGGCACGTGCAGGTACGGCTTGTGCCCTGACTGGATTCTCAACAACATCTTCGGTCTCTGCAAACTGACCGAACTTCTCTAACTCAATCAACCCCTCAAACTTCTTCTCTGTTCCTTTCTTTGTTGTAAGGGTACCAAAACAGGAAGGACCCATGGGCTTTAACTCCAGCGTGTTACCCGATCTCCTCAATTCAGGATAACGAGCATTCAGAATCATCTGCACAAACCTAGGATACATCAAAAACTTATCCTTTCGTAGCCCAATAGCATTCCTTTTCATTGCCTCTAGAACGTATCGTGAATAGTTGAACGGCTCATTTGTAATCACGCAAATCAATGCAGCCGTCTGCGTTGTGTTTAGTTGATCAATTCCCCCTCGGTTCTCTGTCATGCACAATAGGAACATGTGCAATAACAAACGCCAGTATGGATGAACAAACTTTTTGACCAGGGGAGGAAATCTTCCTTCATAGCTTAGACGTGGCAAGATAGCTTCAATTGCTCCAGCAGCAAGCTCGATTGGATCCGTTTCTTGATCATTAAACTGCAACGCTTCCCTGATAACCTGCTCTGTCACGATAATCTTCGTTCCGTTGATCTCAGCAGTTATTGCTCCCTTTCCTTCAACAATTTCCACCTTTGCAGTCTTCCAGAAATCTCGTATAAGACTTTCATACACAACCGGATTGTCTCGAAGAGCGTGAACAATACGGCAAGTATTTAAGCCTTTAATCAAAGACGTGTACAACTGCTTGTGCTTTACAGGTGGAGGTGCCAAATACGCAACTTGATTGTAAGAAGCAATAAACTTTAGGTCCATTTTCTGCACATCACACAAAACTTATAAGTTTCCAATAGCACAGTGATAAAAATTAAAAATAAAACAAACACTGTTACTGTTCACTCGTAACCATGAGTCGCAACCCAAAGTTTCGAGTCGAAACCATGAGTCGCAACCAGGATAACTGAGTCGCAACCATGAGATTGCGAGTCGCAACCATGAGTCGCAACAGGCCAAAATGAGTCGCAACCATGAGTCGCAATCTCGAGGTTGCGAGTCGTAATCATTGGTTTCGAGTCCTGCTGTTCTTGATTGCGACTGGAAACTTCATCGGAAACTTCAACATGTCATCGGAAAATTCATCGGAAACATCAAATCTTCATCGGAATCTTCATAGATTCGCCGGAATCTTCAACAATCCTGCAAAATCTTGAAGAATGACGTCACATTTACCTGTTGATGATCTAACTTGATTGCGAGTCGCAACCGGAATATGAGTCGGAATCTGATTACGGCCGGAATTTCGAGAGAGAATTCAGAGAAGATTGCGAGTGAATAATGAAATTATGACTCGTAATCACCTTTTATATGACCACTGTTTCTCATGGGCCAAGTTTATTGGGCTTGGGCCTGATGGACTTGGGCTCAATAAATATTTTCAGCAACTGATTTAAACAACCCAATTAAGAAACCGAATTTTTTTAAATAATAACCCATCAAACCATTGAGCATTATTTTGCAAAACAAAACCTAAAACAAAAATAAATAATAAAATATTATTTACAAAAATAAATCAGGAAATTTGCATAGATGCTCAGGGATCAAATCACAGGGTCTCGGGCATGACTTCACTTATCAACACTGATCTACTAGAGGATGATCTAGACAATTGCCAGTATATTTGTCCTCTTAAACTCATCTCCCTAGATCTTTTCCATATAACTGCCTGTATCTCTTTTTATCATGTTTTGATATTTTTAATAATGAGCACCCAAACAAATACTAATCAAATCCCGGAATTATGCACAGCTCACTCTATCATGCAAGCAGTTTCCCTACCACATATTTCACAAGCCCAATCCAAATTTCTGAAATCTTAACTGGGAATAGGTTGAGAAAAGAACAGAATAGATCTTAGAATGAGATGATATAATATACAGATCAAATGAGTTTTCTCAATTTGATATAGGTTTATTGGGTTTCTTTTGGGCACTAGAGGGCCTCTTTCGGGTGTTAATTGATCTACAGATCGACAACGTACAGCTAGGTCAGCATGTATCTGGATGCAGCAGAAGCTGTCGTTGCCTAGCACCTCCAGGTCAGCATGTATCTGGATGCAGCAGAGGAGGTACACGACTTTTTCAGATAAGATTTCAGAATCAGACCAAAATTGTGTGTATCGGGAAAAGCATACAAACATTCAAATAGACATGAGCTAATTCCAAGTGATTTTCTTTTCTGAGGTCATGTACTGGTTTAGTTCTGAACAGAAACAGCTATTGTTTCCAATCTTAAGGATAGAGCCTACCAACACATCATACTAGAGTCAAACAATTTCGATACTGGTCTTACATGAGTCAGCCCTTGACCATAAAGTGAAAATTCATTTCATTTCCCTGTCCAGCCATACTTCCTTTTGAAACTCTTTTTGTATTTTTTAATTTTTCAATTTTTTTGTATTTTTCGATTTTTCTCCCCCTAAATTTGTGCATAAATAAAAAACTACCTAAGAATAGAAAACTTTATGAACAAATTTACCTACGAAAAACAAAACAAAACAAAAATATGCTCAATCAGTAAAACGGATCATTTTTAGAAAATCCACAAGCACTCTGAATTTCGAGCTGCTGACAGGTTTAGTGAACAAATCGGCAGCATTTGCATCTGTGTCGATCTGTTCAAGCGTAATCAGACCTCTGTCAAAACAGTCTCGAATGAAATGAACTTTAATATCAATGTGCTTGGTTTTGGAGTGAAAAACAGGATTTCTAACAATTTGTATTGCAGCATCATTATCGCAGTAAATAGTAGTGTTAAGATATGTCAAACCATAATCCTGCAATTGATGTTGCATCCACACCACTTGAGAGCAAGAAGCAGAAGCAGCAACATACTCAGCTTCAGCTGTGGATATCGCCACCGTTTGTTGTTTCTTGCACTGCCAAGAAATGAGCCGATCACCCAAAAATTGACATCCCGCAGAAGTGGATTTCCTGTCACTGTCAGTACCTCCAAAATTGCTGTCAGAGAAAGCAAACAAGTCAAAATTGGAATCTCTCGGATACCACAGGCCAAACCGAGGTCGGCCTTTAAGATACCGAAAGATCCGTTTAACAGCAATAAGATGAGAAGTTTTAGGATTAGCCTGATAGCGTGCACAGTTGCAAACAGCAAACATGATGTCCGGACGGCTAGCAGTGAGATACATTAATGACCCGATCATTGACCTATATTGACGTTGATTTACAGACTCTCCTTCTTCATCTTCAGTCAACAATGGTCTCTCAGCCATAGGTGTCTCAGCAGGCTTTGCATCCGTGAACTTGAACTTTGCCAGCACATCATCCACATACTTCCCTTGATGAATCAGAATTCCTTGCGAACTCTGCTTGACTTGAAGGCCCAAAAACAGAGTCATCTCCCCCAGAGCACTCATTTCAAACTTTTTCTTCATAACTTTCTCGAATTCCTTGCATAGATCCTCGCTTGTTGATCCGAAAATAATGTCATCAACGTAGATTTGAACTAAGATTTGATCGCTGCCTACTCTCTTGATGAACAGAGTCTGGTCAATAGTGCCACGTGTATATCCATGAGCCAACAGATGTTCTGTTAGGGTGGCATACCAAGCTCGAGGAGCCTGGTGTAACCCATACAGTGCCTTGTCTAACTTGTAGGCATAATCAGGATGATCTGGATGCACGAATCCTGGGGGTTGCTCGACAAAAATTTCCTCCTTCACATCTCCATAGAGAAACGCGGTCTTGACATCCATCTGATAAACAGTGAATCCCATGTATGACGCGTACGCCAAAAAGATCCGGATGGCTTCAAGTCGTGCAACCGGAGCATATACTTCATCATAATCCAGTCCTTCGATTTGCCTAAATCCCTGAACCACCAGTCTTGCTTTGTTTCGAACAATGACACCTGCAGAATCCTGCTTGTTTCGAAAAACCCATCTAGTTCCAAGCTTACGCTTTCCGGCTGGCAACTTGACAAGCTTCCATACTCCAAGTTTTTCAAACTGGTTCAGCTCTTCGTGCATAGCATCTACCCAGCCAGGTTCCTGCAAAGCTATATCAATGGTTTTAGGTTCGATTTGATAAAGATAACTAGAATATAAGCAAGTGTTAATGGTCCCTGATTGACTCCTGGTCAAAATTCCTGCATTTACAGGACCAATCACATTTTCGATTGGGTGATTGCGTTGAACGCTCGTCGGTATGGCCAAATCTGGTACCGTCTCCTCTTTAGTGGTGGTGTTGCTACACTCCCCCTCATCAGGTGCACTTGTAGTGTGAATTACAGGAGAAGTGACTGTACAATCCTCAGGGATTGGATCAGGAAACATTGCTGAGTCACTGGTTGATGCACCTTCAGGGGATTGATTGATCACCGGTGTCGGTGTAGGATGTTGCGTGAACACCATTCCCGGTGGATCAACAGTATGATGCTTCACAATTTCTTCCATCTGTACTTCGTCCTCTGTATCTTCAAACGACAATGGTTGTTTTGGAACTGATGCACCTGCAACTGAAACATCACTTGA
This sequence comes from Helianthus annuus, assembly GCF_002127325.2. Lineage (NCBI taxonomy): Eukaryota > Viridiplantae > Streptophyta > Magnoliopsida > Asterales > Asteraceae > Helianthus > Helianthus annuus. The sequence goes on along the minus strand of NC_035448.2, from coordinate 114,585,691 downwards.
CAAAATGTTAAATGATTTAAACAGAGCAGAATAATCATATAACCAATCTGGACCGACTCTAGCGTCCGTAGCATTCTCTTCAAGCCATTCGATGTTGCACGACTCAACGACTTTCCTAGTTACTTTGTTGTATACCCTATAAGCAGAGCCTTTAGCATATCCAACAAAGTAACATTCGTCACCTTTGACTTCAAACTTTCCATTTGAGTCCATTAGTAATAATACACATGGACAACCAAAAATACGAAAGTGTGAAACCGAAGGTTTATGTCCTTCCAGAATCTCATAAGGAGTTTTCATGTGACGTTTATTAACTAAAGCATGATTCTGGATATAACAAGCCGTGCTAACAGCTTCGGCCCAAAAGAAGCTAGGAAGCTTTGAATCAGCCAGCATGGTACGTGCTGCCTCAATTAGAGTACGATTCCTTCTTTCAGCCACTCCATTCTGTTGTGGAGTGCGAGGCGCACTGAACTGTCGATCAATTCCCTTTTCACTGCAGAACGTATCCAAAGTAACATTCTTGAATTCTGTCCCATTGTCTGATCGAATAACCTTCACCTTAGTACTCGCTTGATTTTCAGCCAATGTAATGAACTGTTTCACCAGTGCAGCAGTTTCGTTTTTGTGACTGAGAAAATACACCCAAGTGTAGCGAGAGTAATCATCGACGATTACTAGACAGTAGGCTTTCTTCCCGATACTCAGCACATTCACTGGACCAAAAAGATCCATGTGAAGTAGTTCGAGTACAGCTTTTGTCGAGGGTACTGGTTTAGACTTGTGAGGTTTTCGATGAGCCTTCCCTTTCGCACAAGCAACACACTTCTCTACCAACATGAAATCCTTGATCGGAAGATCTCGTACCAATTGACCTTTAGCTAGACGATTCAGATTTTTCATATTCACGTGCCCGAGTCGACGGTGCCACAACAAACCATCATGCTCTGAAATCTTCGAGAATAAGCAGGTGATCTCTTCACACGGCTTCTTGTTCATATCAATGACGTAAGCGTTTCCTTTTCTTTCAGCAGTCATCAAGAACCAGTCTTCTGGAATAACGATCCCAGGCTTCAGAACATGACATCCCTTCTTCGTAAAATGAACTGAATTCCCTCTATCACAAATCTGCGAAATACTCAACAGATTGTGTTTCAGTTCTGGAACATAATTGACATTTTCAAAGCTGAGAACACCGTTTTGAACAGTTCCTTTCAAAGTGATTCTGCCAGATTCACCTCCCGCAAATGAGACATATCCACCATTAAATTCTTTGACATTCACAAGCTGGGATAAGTCTCCTGTCATGTGCCTGGAACAGCCACTATCCATGTACCAGAGGCGCACGGTAGTCCTCCACAGCTGTTCCTGCACGAGTAGCGGGATTAGTTAGATTTAGGAACCCAGCCCATAGTGGATCTGGGTTTCCCTTGAGCATCGAAATACGTTACTCTTTGCCACACTAAATTCTCTTTGTTTAGAAATTTTGAAACATTTCTGTGTGCTGCCTTTTGATGATATGACTTCATTGGATTGGATTGCATGCCATTGACCTTAGGTTTCCAAAACTGTCTTGACCAGTTAGATTTTAAACTTTCAAAAGCGTTACCAAAATAATTTCTCTGATTACGCTGAAAATTTGTTTGTCGGTTCTGATTAAGGCGTTTGGCTGCATTCCAATCCTGATCAGAAGGTCTAGTCCTATGATGATCTTTGCTCTTCATCGTCTTAGTCCGAGCAGACTTCATAGACTCCGAACATTTAGATCGATTAGACGTAACTTTCTGATTTCGCCCTGATGATTTCTTGTCTGGTGTCCTTGGGAGTTTACCACAATTTCTGGCAATGTGGCCGGCAATGCCACAGTTAAAACAAGTTTGACGCTTCACATTTTGAACATTTTTGACATTAGGTCTCTGCTTGTTCGATTTCATGTGATTCAACGTTTTAGTTTTCTGACCATGTTTGATTTGTGGTTTTTCTTTAATCAACTTTTCTGTTGATGATTTCACCCTTTTATCAACCCCCTTTTCCTTTTCACTTACTCTTGATTCCGAATTTGAACATGTATGAGCTTCATCCAAATGTGTTTTATCAACACATTTATCATCTGAAACTGATTCAGGTTCACTTTCCGAACAAGAAGAAGTTTCAACAGTATGCTCTTCCTTAATGCATTTCTCGAGTGAAACTGATTCAGGTTCACTTTCTGATCCTGAAGAAGTTTCATCAACTTGCACTTCCTTAATGCATTTCTCGAGTGAAACTGATTCAGGTTCACTTTCTGATCCTGAAGGAGTTTCATCAACATGCATTTCCTCAGAGCATTTACTTTGTGACACAGGTTCTGATTCATTTGGTAATTCGGTTTCCAATGGGGTCCCACTAGATTCAACATTAGGGACACCCACTGAGACAGGTTCAGAAGAAGAATCAGGATACACTTGATTTTCTTGAGAAATAGTTTCAGTGGTTTCACTGAATGCATCCTTGGGGACCGCACCTGTAACATTATCACAAGCTGAAACATTTGATATGTTATCATCACAAACATTAGCTGAAAAACTATCATCACCACAAATATTGTTCAAATCATCCACACAAACATTATCAGTTTTGCCCAAAACAGCAGGCTCACAAGACGAAACAAACGCAGAAAACGACGCAAACAAAGAATTGGTAAAAGCAATGTCTGACTCAGTTGGTTCAGAATAATATTCAAAATAAGGTTCAGAAATGTTTGAAACAATAACTGGTTCACTCCCATGAACATCATCACATCTTACTTCTGAGCTATCATCTGCACATGACAACGAGATGTTAGGATCAATTGTGCCTTTAGGAATAAACTTTAAAGGCGAGGGCTTTTGTGGCTCAACAGTTTTGTTGTGAACAGACGATTTGCTAGATGAGCCATAAGTCATTTTGCTTTCATTCAAGATCTCCTCCTCAGACATTGGCAAATAAGTGTAATTGTTATTGTATGGAGGAGGAGTCTGATTGTAACCCAAACCCGACCCTTTCTTCTTAGAGTAAGCCAATTGTTCATCACACAGATTTTTTACTAACTTACTGGAGGAATCAAATTTCTTGATGTTTAATTGATTGATTTGGTATTTGTCTCTTACACTCTCCAGTTCCTTAGTTACTTCACATAATTTTTCTTTGACTATCATTAGTTGGCCTTTAGCTACACTGACATCGTCCTTTAGTTGAACGATGTCCTTACGCTGAGCTTCGACTTTTTCTTTGAAAAGTTTTTCATTTTTCGTTAAAGTGAAATTTTTTCTTTTAATTTCATTGTAATCTTCGATTAGCTCAGCGTTGTGTATTCTATAAGCCTCAACACGTTCCCTACATTCAGGAGTGCAGAAAACTGAAAGTACCTCTTCTTTGGTGAGACCTTTGACAGGTGCTGACAGGATTTGAGTCATGAAAGCGAAATCGTCAGCAGCAGTCTCTTCCTGTGGCTCAGGGTCATGCTCGTTTGAGGTCATGAAAGCAATGTTAGAAGTTGCAGCTTGATTATCTGGAGCTGATATGTTCAGACGCTCAATCTCAGAGGACCAGTCAAAGTTGACATTTGGCTGCACCACCAGCGCTTGTGCTAATCCCTGCGGCTGTGGACTTCCAGAGGCAGCTGCATCTGCTATACTTGCAGTAGACACAAGAGCCCTTTCTCGATTAGGAGTAGCTGGTTGTGCAGGAATAGTAGGATTCTGATCTCTGTTCATGGGTGGCTTCGGGCAGTTCCTAGCATAGTGTCCTTCCTCATGACAGTTGTAACATCGAAGATTGAAGGGCACTTTAGAAGCTCCATTCCAAGCGTTGCCCCACCTGTTTTTACCCGTTTTCTTCACAAACTTTTGAGCTCTGAATGCCGCCATTGCCATTTGCCAGGTGATATCCATTTCTTCAACATCATCTGGATGAATCTGTGACAAATCATCTTGACTCCACTTTGGTGGATCAAGCTTCCCTGCAAGAAAAGCATTCAAACAGTTGATTACAGAAGCTGCTATGTCTAGCTTTTCCTTTGACTGACTTGCGAAAAATGCCATCATCTCATTGTTCGTAGAGTGAGCAGAAGCAGAGGCAGCAGCAGAAGCCTTTCCAGCATTTTGAACTGAAGCTGGAGAAGCTGAAGAGACGATTTGATTTGAGGATCCAGATTGAGAGACAGGAATTGTTGCGAAACATTTGAAATCCTCCTTGTGATAGAAGAGCTGTGTTGCTGTCGCTAGACGTGGTTGAAGCTATTGAGAAACCGGCAGCCAGCATGCTGTTCTTGTAGTTAGTCTCTCTCTGCTTGTCATCCAATTCACAAGCTTTGATGTGCGAGATCATCTCAGACAGGGTGCATCTTGCAAGATCTTTAGTCTTCTTGATCATAGCAACATGATGATCCCAACTCTTGGGCAAAGCGTTGAGAAGTTGTCTGTTGGTGGAGGCGTTTGATGTATGAATTTCTTCCATCTGCATTTGAGTCACCAGCTTGACAAACCTTTGGATCTGATTATCTACTGTTTCACCATAAATATGGTTGAAATTGTTGAAATTTTGTTGCAGCAAGTTCCTTCGACTTTCTTTCATATCTTCGTTACCTTCATACACTTCTACCAGAGAGTCCCACAGTTCCTTGGCAGATTTGCATGTGCGAAAGCCCATGGCAATATTAGGACCCAAACCCATGGTCAAGTAAGAGAAAGCTCGATCATCTTCTTCAACAATAAGCAAATCATCTTCAGTGTATTGTTCTCGAGGCTTCTTAACTTTAACATCAGGTTCTGTAGGACTTTCCATCATAATTTCCCTAGGTCCCCTCAAGATGCTGCGCCATAGCTTGTAATCTTTAACCTTAAGATGCTGTTCAAAGCGCCACTTCCACTCGGGAAAGTCGTTGGCATCAGTTAGCCTAGGAATGCGTGATGTGGTCCCAAGCTTTGAATCAAGTTCTTGTTGCTGAGTTAGGGTAGACAATTCACTGCTGGTGGTTGACATTGTTAATTAATCAGTTAATTAATTAATTAATTTTATTTAGTCCAAAGTCAACAGTCCAAATGTCCGTCACAATGTGTCGTTGCGAGTCGAAACGAGGTTGCGAGTCAAAAACTTCTGTTGATTGCGAGTCGTAATGACGATGGTTGCGAGTCAAGTCAAACTGTGGATGCGAGTCGTAACCGAGGTGGTTGCGAGTCGTAACAAAACAGGATGAGCCGAAACCACAGTTGCGAGTGAAGGTCAAACAGCTGGTTGCGAGTCGTAACAAAACAGGATGAACCGAAACCAGCAACTGTTGCGAGTCGTAACTGAAACGTGATGAACCGCAACTAAGAGATTGCGAGTCGTAACCTGCAAAACAAAAGTGATAAGAACTGTTTACTCGCAATCCCGACTTTTCAGCAAATTCCAAAATTCAAAGATATTGTAATCTTTGAATCTGTTGCACCGAAATCCCGAAAAATCAGCAAACACCAATGCTGAAATCAACAGAACCAAAATCAGTGATTTTTCAATGAATTTTTAAGAACAGTCGATGAACAGATCTGCAAACACACTTCAACAAACCGGATCAGTAATATATGATACTTCTTGAATCCGATTGATATCAAACCGAGCCCTTGAATGGCTTCAATGGCTCTGATACCAATTGTAAAACCCGTGAGGATCACAATGATATCAATCTAACCTTGTGAGAGTGCGGAAACCAAACACAAGGTGATTCAAGAAACAATATAAAGATCAAATAATAAACAAACAATAAAGAACAATCAAACCGAAACTTGCATTCAACTTAGAAGATGACTGATACAAGATCGATGGAACTCGGTTCCTTGCTTGGTGTCGCCTTTCCTTCTACTCGTAACCAACAACCCCTAATCAAGTGATTAGGGGTGTTTATATACAAAACACATTAGGGCCGAAAACATACTTAGGCCCATGCGACACCTACTCTAGCCCAACCCACAAGTGTTTAACCCAAAACATAAACAAACTAGTTACAAGATCAATCCCTATTGTTAACCTACATGAATAAACCTTCAGGTTCTAACACAGCTTGTTGAAGTAGACTGATCATCATTTTTTCTACTTTGTACATGTCTCTCTCTTTATCCGAAAATTCAGAAATAATCTTTATAACTCCCACATTAGAACGAGGTCGAACATACTTAGTTTCAATACACTCCCAAGACCTTAAATGGTTTGCTTGAACCCAATTCTCGAACCGTTCTTGCCAACTGTAATATTCTTCAATGCTCATCAGCTTTGGGGGTTTCTGCAACGTTCCCGTTTCATTTTCCATGTTTACATTCTGAGCAACTGAACTTGCAGTAGCTGAGGTAGTACTGAACGCGTTATAGAATTCGTTTTCCATGTTCCGGTATTGAAGGTTCACAATAACAGATTGTTCAAACGAACTGACTAGTTTTCAAACGATCTGGTAATTCAATCTTCAAGCGACCTGTAACAATTTCAAGCGACCTGGAACAATTTCAAGCGACCTGGACCACCTCGTGCGACCTGGAGTCCAATTTCACACGACCTGGAACAATTACAAGCGACCTGGACTACCTCGTGCGACCTGGAGTCCAATTTCACACGACCTGGTGATATTTCCAAACGACCTGACAGTATCTCGAACGATCTGACAAGTGTTTCATGCGATCTGGTCAATTTTATCAAGTTTTAGGTTGAATTAGGTTCTGATTTGTTCACGGATTGATTAAAACAGTGTTTTAAGTGTTATATCACGAAATCAGATCATTTTAACCGAAAAACCTCAGTAAATTTGATGAAAAGTGTAGAAGAGTGGGTAGAAATGAGTAGAAATCAGTTGTTTTTGAAGAAATCAAGCTGAAATGGTAAGAACTCTTCCTCCTGAGCTCTGATACCACTTGTAGGATCGGGATTCGATCAAATAAGTCGATCAGAAGAGTTCTAGACCAAATCAGAGGCGGAATTCATTGATTTGATCTTCATTGCAGCTAGATTTACACTTAGAAGTAGATTAAATGTCAATTGTATTGATTTGACATAGTTACACGAGCTGGCAACACTTCGTCAGAGCTTCGCTACCAGAATCAGAAAGTTACAAATGAAGACTTGGACTCACCTATTTATCGGAATCGCTAGACCCCACGAACCAGACCACACCAGTCCGTGCGACCTGGTCAGTCCGTATGAACTGGATTAGCCAGCTCGTGCGACCTGGAAAATAACCTCTAAACTTCTATTTTCTAGACTATCGAGCTCCAGTCTATCCAATCCAGTTACATGACTCTATACAAGACGAAGTCAACAGACATATGCACTAACAGTAGAGAGAATGGAATGTTTAACCTGTGCATGAAGGTCTCTATTTATAGTCGGAGAGGTGTAAGAGGAGATGGGCTGATGGGCCTTGGGCTGGAAGGCGACAACCAGGGAATATCCTCCTTGTCTCACTGGTATCAACCGTTAGTGTCTTCTAGAAGATCTCTGGTGCTGGCGCACCATGATTGGCGCCACATGTCCCAGTTGTCGGCCTTGTTGTCCTTCTGCCATCAGAAAGTAAGTGGAGATCATGGGGCAGATGTCGCCGCCCCCTGATTGGTGCCACGTAGGCATCCTTGTGTACTCTCTGTCTCCTGCACGTCAGACGATCGTGGAGCACGATAGAGCACAGCCTCGTGGACGCTGATTGGGTCACTCTTCTGCCACTTGTACCTTTTGTACCCTCTGAAGTGGCCTTGCGCCTTAACTCCTGCGTGACCCTTGCTGAGCACGTAACTAGCCCGCGCAGGGTTGTAGAGGCTGAACGCTCTTATTCGGAACACCAAGTATGGAAACTGATGTTATTTCATGTTTGGTCCTCGCGCGAGGTCAGGCTTTGCTTGAGTAGCTCGTGCGGGGTCTAAAGGTTGATCAGCTTACTGAGTAAGGAGTATGGTCTAGCGCGCGACCTTAATGGTTTGCGCAGCTTTTTGGGACCATACCCCATCAAATAGATAAGATTGTTTGACAAACTGGACTACTGCTAATGGTGGAAGATGTTGTGAACAATCATGAAGCTTTACAACTTAATCCTGCTAACCTATATACAACCACAAAAGCTGATGCAAGAATGCTAGTGATGGTTTATGGTAGAATATAATGCTTGTAATGGTTTATGGTAGAATGTACGGCCTAAGCACTACTAGAGGAAACAAAGTATGCTATCTTTTTTTTAATCAAGATCAGGTTTAATACATGTAAAACTAAAAGTAATTAATATATATAAAATAAAATAATTCGACCCGGCTCACGAGACGAGCCAGGCCTTGTTTGGGCTCGACTCGTTTATAAACCGAGCCAAGTCGATCCGACTCGTTTACAAACGAGCCAAATTCGAGCTGAGCTTTTTTCGAGCAAGCTTCAAGCGGACCACGAGTTGTTTGAACACCCTAATCACAGTTCCATATATAGGTAAATGATCCTGTAAAAAGATCTTTTATGTGAGAAGTGTAGGAAGAGTTTTACACCATTAGATCTGATTTTTAATGGTGGAGATCACAATGGCAAAAATGTAAATTTTGTTTGAATTTTTAATAATTGATTTGTCTTGATATGGGTATAAGTGTCAATAAACATCAATTCAATTAAGAAAGTGTATAATCCCCCCCCCTAAAATCACGATTTTCTCTCTCTCCTCCACACAAACTAGAGATTATATCTCTTCTTCACCCTAATCCGCCATTAATCATCATTATCTCCAACCACCGCAAAAAAAAAACACCTAAACCTTCTTCTACGAACATCCACGATTTTCTTTCTAACCATGACCTACTTGTTTCTTGCTTGATTGTGCTTGGGTATAAAACACCATGTGTTAACGCAAGTGTTCCTTATTTGAAATCTGGAAGAAATATTTTAAGATTCAAGGTATGGTGTTTAATATCTGGAAACATTGTATGAGGATTGAGGGCATGGTGTTTAATATCTAGAAACATTTGTATGGTGATTCAAGACATGGTGTTTAATTGTATTGCTATTCGACTTATGGTGTTTTAACATCTGAAAGAATTGTAATAAGATTCAAGGCATGGTGTTTAATATCTGGATACATTGTATGGTGATTCAGGGAATGGTGTTTAATATCTGAAACATTTGTATGGTGATTCAAGACATGGTGTTTAATTGTATTGCTATTCGACTTATGGTGTTTTAACATCTGAAAGAATTGTAATAAGATTCAAGGCATGGTGTTTAATATCTGGAAACATTGTATGGTGATTCAGGGCATGGTGTTTAATATCTGGAAACACTTGTATGGTGATTCAAGACATGGTGTTTAATTGTATTGCTATTCGACTTATGGTGTTTTAACATTTGAAAGAATTGTAATAAGATTCAAGCGTGGTGTTTTAAACAGTAGGGACATTGTATTTGTGATTCAAGACACGGTGTTTTAACATCTGGAACGCAGGTTGTAAAAACACCATCGATTGAACTACGAATTAATTTAAAACACCATGTTATAAATGTGTTTTGATGTTTGTAAATGACGGAAAACACCATACCAAGAGCGGCTTCTGGAACGCAAGTTCTAAAAACACCATGAACTGAACTATGAATAAATGGAGGTTTAAAACATCATACGAAGAACATGTACTGAAACGCATGTGAAAACACCATGAATTGCACTACGAATTTATTAAAACACCATGTTATGAATTTAGTTCAATTTATTTGTGATTCAAGTCATAGGACGTATTCTAGAAATGAAGGTTTAAAACACCATGTGGAAATGCAGGTTTAAAACACAATACTAAGAACACATTCTATAAATGTAGGTTTAAAACACCATACGAAGAACATGTGTCGGAACGCAGGTGTAAAAACACCATGAATTGCACTACGAATTTATTAAAACACCATGTTATGAATTTAGTTCTAATGTGTTGTGAATAATGTACTATGCGAATGGGTGGTTATCAAATCCTAAAAATTCTCCAGCTTTGTAACTGCATATTTATTACCAAATTTTAATTATTGATGCAATTACAATTATACCCTCAAGTATTAATTTTAATTAGTGTCACATGTCTTCATATCCCTTGTTGCACTTCTCTTTTCTTTACAATAACCCTACCCTCCATATATAGCGTTTAAGGTATGTTTGGCTAAGCTTATTTAACCTAAAAAGGACTTTTTGTGAAAATGATTTATTGACTTATGGTTTTTTGAAAAGAAGGTTTTAAAAAGTATTTGGATTAGCTTATAGGATGGGAAAAGTCAATAAGTCAATAAGTTGTTTTTTAAAATTGCGTTTGGCTTAGCTTATTGATGTAAAATGACTAAAGGGGCTGAAAAAGTTATACGCTGCTCAAAAAGTCATACCATACTAACTTCTCAAAAATGACTTTTTCTCCTTTACACAAAGTCAGTCATTTTAGGTTTGCCAAACACAAAATCTCCTTGTTAGCTTTTTGAAAAAGCTAGTAAGTCAATAAGTCGTTCAAAAAGCTTAGCCAAACATGCCCTTAAAATAAAATTATAAAGAACAGAAACAAACACATGAAGACTAGTGAAATTTGATTAAAAAAAAAAGTAATACTTTGACTAACGTAATTAAGTATTCATCAGCATACTTAAGTTTTTATCTAAAATGAAAATGATATAAATTCACGAACACTGAGTTCTTTATTCATGCCTGAAAGAGAAACCAAGACTGCCATAGCATAATCAAACTATGGTATAAATGGACTGACATTATAACTTGTCAGTAGAAATGGTGATGCCAACTCAACAACGTCAATACACCCTGCAAAAGTTAAAAAAGATTATATTAGATGGTGACAACACGTAGTTTCATGTCCAACGTTATTTAGTCTCGTAGAATGCAAGCAACCATATATACAGATGCTTGCATTCTACGTAGAGTTGGTATGCGCAATGACATTATTAACATGTTCCAAAATGCACTCCGAGAAATGAAAGACTTTAACATTACCGTCAATCGTTCAATACAAGTCAGTTTTCATGTTTAAGTAATACTGTTGTGTCGGTGTATAGGCATGAGATGAATCAGATTTATTGCACTAAGGTGAATATTTACTAGTGCAACACATGCATTCTTAACATTATACTTACAAAATAGTAATCAGACTGCTGAAGAAGCCACTCCTGGTAACCACTGATTGAAAAATTTATGGCTGTCAGTATCCGCATTAGTTAAGGCTCCAAGGGGAGTGACAGTTATCTGAAAATTAGGATATCATCAGTAACGGGTGCACATGCAACGTAACCTATAGAAAGTAGGGAAAACGCACGCACATATCCTTCCAGAAGGGGACCGAAGTCGGTTCCACCATTTTCCACCTGGCCTCCCTTGAGCTGAAAGGAAGCATGATTCTCTTATAAACAGGTTTTGTGCAGAAAATGAAGCAAAACATTTGAAATACCAAAAAACCACATACCTCCAACTTGAACAAAAGGGGTTCTTGTGAAACGGCTTTAGCATCAGGGTTTATTGACACGGAACTTGGCTGCATGGTCATTGTTTGGGAACCAGAAGAAACTTGCTTCCAACCCGCTTCCATAATACTGTTTCCTTGTTTAGTCAGCATAAAACCCTAATAACAGAACAAAAAACGAAGAGGATAAATAGGCCAAATTTTTATGATGAAATAATTCATTTTTATCCATATATTAATTTAGGCCATGATTCTGAATTGGAACCAAGTAGTGAGGAAAAACTGTTAACTCATTTTGCAAATCAATGGAGTTAGAGGTGCACAATGAGCCGTGGGCCCATCCTGTAAAGCCCAGTCCTGTTAGGCTGCCGGTCCTAGGCCTGGTTGAGCCCGTTGGCTGTACTTACAATTGGATTTGATTAAAAAAAACCAATTAAGCCGAAACCCTAGTATTGTTTCTTCCATGAATTGTTTGATGTTTCATTTTTATATTTTTACCTTTTTATCACTATTCAATCTTTTTTATTAATCAAAAAGGTTTTAAATGAATGAAAAAGTTAACTTAATTTTAAGCATTTTTCTTAATTAAACCCAACCCATATCAACCCCTTTCTTAACGAGGGAATCGTCCTAACCAACCACGACCACGTGTCAGGTAGGGCCATGCTTTAATTTTTTTTATTTAGGATGGGGCCCGATAAGGACCCGCATAGACACCGTTGGAACCGGCTATAATTCATGATTGGCCGGTTCTTGTAGTGTTGTAAACAGATGCAAAGCAAGTCAAAGAATCATTTTTTATGATTCTATTTTTGCCTATTATGCATGAAACATGCAACTCACCTTATGGTTCAATATATCTGTGGGTAAATTCACATTGAGAAAACATTCCTTAGGATAGGTTTTATTCTTGATCTCAACAAAAATGGCACTAATCATGGGTAAGCAAGCCTCAGCAGCCAATGTGAAGTCATTGATATTGCTTGTACCCTCAATCCTGTCATTAACCCAAGTACACAATGAAGATCACAGCTAACCTAAACACTCATTATTATATCACATACCACTCATATGATATTGCAACCGATGGTATGCCATGAATGAAGGCCTGTCGAGCACCAGCCACCGTCCCTGAGTAGACACTGCGTTTGAGCAACCTCCAGTTAGAACAGTAACACGTAAAGCAACAACGAAATTAGCAAAGTGGTACTAACATGTGAAGACCACAGTTGCTGCCCTTATTTATGCCACTTAATACCTATAAGTAAAGAGTAGCTGAAACAAGTCAGTAAGTTTGATATGTAACTTCTTGTTAATTTAAACAACTATGGAAGCTCAGTTATCTACCAAATCAGGCACTGAAGGAAATAGTGCCTTTGAGGTTCCCAATGATATGCAGTCAGATGGAGTTCCTGTGTAATATAGTTACAAAACAACAACAACCATCAAAACAAATATAAGCAACTGAACAGATTGTTCATCTATACATAACTGTAATAACACAACATTAACACACATGATGATGATGAAGCTATGAATAAGTCAATAAGAAACTAACCAGAAATAGCATATGCTGTGGCTCCACTTATTTCAGTTGGCATTGCAGAAACAGCACGGCGCACCGTAACAGAATGACTTACCGATGAATTATCCCTGAAAAATACCCAATAACGATAAAGGGAGATAAAACTACAAGTATGAAGCATACAAATCTTTGATTTTTGCTTGTGTGTCATGGTTACTATCTAACTGTCAAGTGTCAACAGTTTTAACCTTCAACTTTATTATTATTTTTATTATTCCCTGATCTCTATAAACTATCCGACTAACTATGTAGTTAATATCCCAATATATAAGTGATATATCGGTTATCAGTCCCCTGCCGAGATATCGGTACAAAATATCAGACAAAATATCGGTACCGACAATATCGGTGATATTGACCGATATTTGACTGATATTTGACTGAAATATCACCGATTTTCCCGATATCAGTACCTTTCTTCTTACTTCTACCATTCGCCTTTCTTCTTATTGTTGCTATTAGTGTTTAAGTCTTAATTGTTAGTTGTTAGTGTTTTAAGTCTTAGTGAGTTCCTACTGGCTACAATTGTTAGTCTTTTGCAAGTTGCAAAAGGTTAATTTGTTAATGGTAGGAGAGTATACAGTATACCGAATTGTTAGTGTTAAATTTTTATATATATAAATTTAGCCTGATTTTAAAATTACCAATATCCCACCGATATCCCACCGCAATAACCGATATCTCAAATATCGGTCCTTGACCGATATCTGATATTTTACCGCATTAACTACTTAGCCGACTAATTCGAAAACCTACAATTAGCATCCAAATCCACATTTCACATCCATTCATTGTTCATTCCTTCACTAAACTCATCTAAAACTCCTACTCATAAACTAAAACTGTCACCAGCTGTTACTACCTACTACAAATGTACAATTCATGTAAAATCACACACTTGTTTTATATACAATTCAACTAACGATATGAACAGCATCATAATTCGTAAAAAACTGATACCGAAAATTAGGGGAAGAAGAACGTACGAATCAGGCGCACAGATCCAAAGACGATAGCGATCGGTAGAAGCTAGGGTTCGAACTAGGGCTTGGAGTCCGGGAGAATGAATTCCGTCATCGTTTGTGATCATGATCGTCGGCCGGTCAGCACAGGCGACATTGTTAGTGGCGTCCATGTGTCAGATTTTGATCGGAAAGTAGAAGTCGCCGGTGAATTAGACATTGTTGGTGAAGTTGCAGGTTTATATAGTTAGACATTGGAGATGGTAGTCAAAGATTGTGTGGTAAAGTCAAAGATTGTGTGATATATATGTACACACCACAAATGGAATGGACTGATTGGGAAGATGCTTTTCTTTTCCAGCTATGAGTCGTGATTGGTTGATGCTTAGACCGGTGGGTATGACAGCGCGCCACCTCGCCACTACACCATTGATAGCACCCTTGGGACGACACCAGCTACACCGCACAAATTAAAGGGGGGCACCATGAAGGCCTCGCCAGCACGTTAACGATGGTTTGTTGATTTGATCGAGGGTGGTTGGTCAAAATTGACCTTTGGTCCGATTTAAAAAAAAAAGTTTTTTTTAATTCAAAATATATACACAAACCTATCCCAAACTAAAACACACACCAATCACAAAAAAAAAAAAAAAAAAAAAAAAACATATAAATGCTACCCAATCATTCTTTAGAATGTCATATGATTCGTCGAGCTCTTCATCCGACAGTGTTCTTGACGATATGATTATCGCAATTACGCAGGAGACGATTAATTATTTACGAGAAAAAGCCCAATCATCTACATCGCGTACCAGACAACCGGCTCTTGAACGTGATCGGCTAGGTGACCATGAACGTTTAATGGAAGATTATGTTTGTGAAAATCCGTTGTACGATGATGTCCAGTTTAGGCGTAGGTTTCGTATGAGCCGTCGTCTTTTCCTAAAAATTTCTAATGATCTTGCGAGCGAATTCCCTTTTTTCACACAAAGAGAAAGTGCTAATCACAAAGTTGGTTTCTCTGGAGTACAAAAGTGTACTCCAGCAATTAGGCAACTAGCGTACGACACAGCGAGTGATGCGTGGAATGAATATTTAAGGATGTCGTCAAGAATGTGTCGTGATTCTCTTGAAAATTTCTGTGAATGTAATTTTTATTTATTGTTATTATTATTTTTTTGAATTACAGTTTATTATTTTTATTCTTATTGTTATTATTTTTTAAATTTACTGTTTATTATTTTTATTGTTATTGTTATTATTTTTTATTAACACTATTTTATTAGGTGTTATCTTCTGTACGGGAGGCGATATTTGAGGATGCCATCCGCTGCCGACATTTCACTTTTATACGAGGCCCATCAGCGGATACACGGGTTTCCTGGGATGTTGGATAGTCTTGATTGCACGCACTGGGATTGGGCGGCATGTCCAACCGCTTGGAAAGGGCAACGCCATCGTTGTGACCACGATGGTCCTACCCTAATATTAAAAGCGGTCGCGCCTCAAGATTTATGGATTTGGCATGCGTACTTTGGCATGGCCGGTGCGAACAATGACATCGCAGTTTTACAATCTTCGAATCTTTTCGACAATGTCATAGATGGTGTTGCACCAGATACTTCATTCTATGCAAACGACGTGGAGTATAAGTATGAGTACTATCTTACAGACGGTATTTATCCGAAGTGGGAGACATTGGTGAAAACTCTTTCATGACCAAATGACGAAAAAAGAATGTATTTCTAGAAGAAACAAGAGTCAACAAGAAAAGATATTGAGCAGGCTTTTGTTGTGTTAAAAAAGAGATGGTCTATCATCGCCCAGTCGTCGAGGATACTTGAATAAAGTAAAATGAGAAACGTCATGTATACGTGCATCATTTTGCATAACATGATATTGGAGGACTCGGGTAGAGCGTTTTGTGGAGAAAGTTATGATGAAAGTAACCAACCGACGAACCCACTACTAACATACACTGAAAAAGAAGTTATATGATCGAAGATACGTGACAGGAACACACACCATAACCTTCGAGCTGATTTGACCGAGCACCTATGGTTTTATCGTGAACAAGGAAGAGACGACGAAAACGAAGAGTGAGTTTGTATTTGTTATTTTAATAATGACATTTTTTTATTTAAATAATGGCATTTTATTTTTATTATTTAAATTATGAGTTATAAATTAATATATCAAAAATAATTATAATAATTAGGTAATGATCACGGGGGCTTTATACCACACCCTGCAAGTTAAAGGAAGGGGCCTTAAAGCCCCCTGTGTGACGTGGACGTAACGTGGCGCTGAGGTGGCGTGATAAATCCCCTAGAGGCTTTATACCACACCCTTCAGCCTTATTGTTATTGTTATCAGGTAAATTACGCTTTTCGTTAATTATATTTATATATGTACGGAAAAAAGCTTTTCGTCAATTATATTTATATTTGTACGAAAAACATCAGATACGAAGTTTAGTTTGGGTAGGAAGTGTAGAAAACAATAATAAGATGACACGTGTCAAATAATAAAAAACATAATGAGAGACATTTTACTCAATCTCTTTTCATCTGTTCTATTTATCTTTCTCTACATCTTCAAAACCCACCATTTTCAAAACCCGTCATCTTCAATTTTTCTGTCTAGAATTACTATGTCATAGCGCGATTTTCTTCATCAATGAATGGTTTAAACACTCAATCAACGTGTTCTTCAATTTCTTTGAAGAAACCCAGATTATTTTTATGCAATTTCTCATTTTTTTTAATTTAACATAATGCGGTGGAACATGAGAAATCGATTGAAACATGTATTTCTCTTCTCAAATTTCTCAAACATTTTCTTGCGTTTGGGCAACATTATTGGTTCCAATTTTATTAAGAAATCAGTGGTAAAAAGTTGCACACCAGGTGTTTGACAAAATGTCTCAAAGAAAATTACAAAACAGTTTTCAGTTTAAACTTTCATTTAGAATTGTGTTTTACAAAAGAATGAAAAAAACATATTTTTTGTGTGTTTTTTTGTCCATTGCGTTTTACAAAAGAATGCAAAACACATTTTTGTGTGTTTTTTGTCCATTGCGTTTTACAAAATAATGAAAAAACACATTTTTGTGTGCTTTTTGTCCATTGTGTTTTAGAAAAAACACTTTCTTTTGTGTTTTTAGCCAATTGCGTTTTAGAATAAACACTTACTTTTGTGTTTTTAAGCAGTTGCGTTTTAGAATAAACACTTTCTTTGTGTTTTGCAGATCCGTGCGAACATGCTTTTCTTGGTTCTTTCGAGTTTCAAGTTTGGTTATTTTACATGTTTTAATCGGTTTTTCGTGTATCGAGCATAAGTGTGTATCGTGAAATCAAGAATCATGTATAACATAGCATTCAAAATGTGAATTATGAGTACAAGTATTGATGTGCGTGAAGTGTGTTAGATGTATATTTAAGCCCTTTTTACACTTTTAGCCAAGTTTTAAATTTATAAAACACGATATTTACTAACACTAAACACACATATGGGCAAGTGCACCATCGTGGACGTAGTATAGTGTTGGTAAGATACCGAGGTCGTCCAAGGACAAAAGAGCTTTTAGTACCGGTTTATCCTCAACGTCTAACCAAATCAAAAAGTTAGAAAAGATTTTTAAACTAAGAAAATAAAAACTAACTAAATGCTGAAAAATAAAATAAAAATAAAAACAGATAGACAAGATGAATCACTTGGATCCGACTCGTGTATTAGTATAACCTTTGATTATTTTCGCACTTTTGCACTTGTTTAAGAGATTATCTTAGTTATTGTAGTAGGCCCCTCTTTTGAAGGCGACGTTACCCTCAACCCAGTAGTTTGAGTCAGCAAGGATACAATCCTAAAGGGTCGGATTATTGAAAGATAATGAATTAAGTTATTAACGCAAATTATGGTAGGCCCCGCTTTTGGTGGTGACGTTACCCTCGACTAAGTAGTCTGAGTCAGCAGGGATACAGTCCTAAATAGTCGGGTTATAGTATTAATAGTAGTTAACTTATGAGGGGGTCAAAGAGTTTGGATCCCCGCCATCCAATACCTATGGGTATTGAAGGAGATCCTACTAAATTTGACCCAGGTCCCTTGCAGGACCTCTAAACGCTGAACAAGGGCAAGACCCTTACCAAACCGTTCCCTTAACCCCCGACCAGGTAGCCAACATACCTCCATATAGGTCGTGGAGATATGAATGGTGAAAATCTTTTATTTTATATAGACAGTAAAATAACGCCAAGACACCACGGACAAACGATAAGGAAAGATCACCTTCAACATAAGTAACTAGTTATTAAAGTCATTAATACAAAACCAAATAAAAAGTGCAAAAGATTAAAAATAAAAAGTATTATACTAAACACTTGTCTTCACCAAGTGATGTAAGAGACTTAGGCAAACATGGCCTTGATTGTCAAGAACTCTTACGATCAATCTTGGATCCCGAGACGACTCACACACTCTATGATGGACAATGGATGATGGTGGTGGATGATGGTGTTGTGATGGTGGTGGGTGGTGGATGAAGTGTGAGAGAGGTGGTGTGCCAAGGGATGAGTTGCAATGAAGCCAAGCACTCCTATTTATAGGCTGAACAAAAGGCTGGGCACGGCCCCGTGTCCGCTGGACACGGCCCCGTGCCTGTCTGACACTCTCTCTCTCTTCATTAATTGTAATTCGCAATTACAATTAATGCGCCTGCTGTACTTTCGCCACGCCCCCGTGTTCACTGGGCACGGCCCCGTGGTGGGCAACAGAAGCTTCTACTGGTTTGTCTTTTCTGCTGCTTCTTGGGCACGGCCCCGTGCTGGCTGAGCACGGGGCGTGTTCAGTCTTCTGCCTTCTCTATTTTGCTTGGGAAGATGCTGTTGAGGGGTCGGGCAGTCCACTTATGTTCCTTTTCTTGTATTTATGTTAGATTTAGTTGTCTTTTTGCTTCTTTTGTGAATCTGAGCTCATTTAATCCTGAAAATATAAAAGGAAGACAAAAACACACTTTTTCCAACATTAGTACTAAAAAAGGGTTAGTTTTATGCCTCATTTGATGTAATTTATATGTTGCATTTTACACACATCAAATACCCCCACACTTGAATTTTTGCTTGTCCTCAAGCAAAACTCTTTAATACGTGGCTTACACTCCCAAAGAGAAGGTTTTGGCTTGTCATAGAGTGTCGGGAATGTGACAACTCGCACTTCAGAACCTTTTCGTGTACTTTGATGCAGCCGATGTGAACGCTATGTGACTAACTAATGTGATTATTTGTGATGAAATGCTATCTTTTCATTATGTGATATGTGATGCATTGATTTAATGAAATGTTTTCATTATGAGATTTTTATGTGAACGTTTTTATGTCAACAACCCTTAGTCGCACAACCTAGTCCAATCGTACAACACACTTGGGCCGCACTATAATGTTTTCACCCACATTCCTCTCGGCCCTCCTCACTTGAAACCGAGTCCAAGTGAAGCCCGAGGATGGGCTCGGCCCTTTTGCCTTCGTATAACACCAAGGGGTGTTGGTATACATTCTACTCTTTACCAAACCCTAATTCTCTCTTCTCTCTAGCCCGGAGACGGCAGCCCTTCCTCCATTCGGAACTTGTGCATCGATCCAGCTAACACCTTCTACTCTTCGGTTAGTGCCTCATTATTGGTTAACTAGTTAATACTTGATACTTGATATTGTAATTGTTAGGTGCCTATAGATTAGACATAACATGCTATCGTGTGGCCATGTGATGATAATAGAAAACAATGAGGATATTAAATCAAGTTGTCAGAGCCACTATCTTGGTCCAGTAGAGTTGCAATAGGATTGATGTTTGGTCAAATAAGCAACATGAAATCTACCTACATTGTCGGCCATAATGGATTATTTTAATGATGATTTTTATGAGTAAACCAAATGAGTCTAGATCACTTATCATATTAGTTGATGATTGATGAACATGATATAATTGGATGAACTTGTTGAAACAGTAAGTTAGTAAATCGAGATTTGGAAGTAAATATGAATGTTGATGGTTATATTACTTGATCTGATTGAATGTTAATCTTGTGCTAAGAAACCTGCTAATAATTTGATAACGATTTGGATTGCAAGATGTTATGGAAAATTGTTTTTAACATTATGTAACTGATTGAATTGAATTAACAAACATAAAAGGGCTAACTGATTTCCACAAATTACGGTCAAACATAATTGAAGTCGCACAAAGCCCCAATCGCACAACTAGGCCGGCTGTGGCAGTCCTGGTCGCACAAGTCGGACGTGGTCGCACAAGTGAGATCAGATCGCACAATTCAGTTGGGCCGGTGAGGCCTGCTGGGCCAGTCATGATGGATCGCACAAGGCCATTATGAGCGCACAAGACCTTGGGCCGTTAATAGTATTGGGCACGAAGGTCTGGGCTGCACATTTGTGTATTTGACCTTCGAACTATTACGTGATGCGTGTGTCTGAACTAGCATGTTAGTTGTATATTATTGAATGTGAACTCGTGCTAAGAACCTGTGAACGTACTAAACTTATGGTATGCGATTTTAGATGAGGTGTATGGTGTGCAATGTGGTGATTATGTTTTTGTATGGCATAAGATACTATTGGATTTCTTGAACGACTGATATAACTCATATGATATGTATGTGTGCTACATGTGTAATGTGAACACGGAAATATGCGATTTGTGTGCCTGTAAACTGACCATCTTTGGTAACTACGGTAGGGTTTGGTTGACAAATTTGGAACGGGTAATGTGATGTAATCTACCGAGCAAATCTAAGGTGAGTTCACACAGCCAAGGCATGGGGTTCCCGGGTGGGAATGGGATTTGTTGAATTACTGTACATACTCAGCTGATAGAATCCTAACGATACAATACGACTAGACTAGTAACACTTATTGAACTGATCTTCGCACACCTGCCAAGGGTTGGCCGCGATATTATGACTGTCTTCGCACACCTGCCTTAGGAAGGCCGCGAACTGAACTTACTAATCTTCGCATACCTGCCTGGGAGGTCGCGATACAAATAAACCTAGTCTAGAATACTTGGGAGGAACATCCCCTAACATCTTTGCATACCTGCCTGGGAGGCCGCGATGGAAACTAATACGATACGTGACATAACGAACGAACATACTACTACTCACACTACACTATTACTGAACTATTAACTGTGAACTCGCTCAACTAGTTGTTGACTCTCTATTACATGCCTTGCAGGCTCATAGGTGCATATCCAAGGAACTTGCTGTCTGAGAAGCTGGAGTGGTCATGGGTCGAGACTCATGGAAACGCAACACAAGAACTAAGAACGTACATGTGGTTTTATAAACACTCATTGAGTTAAATAAGCTTCCGCTGTAAATTGTGAAATATTGTGATATTGTAACACGTGTTGTTTATAAATGAAAGTATTATTCACCTATATTTATGAGTTCAATGTGATTGATGGTTAAGATCCTGGTCAGTCACGCCTCCAAGCGGTGGTACTCCGCATGTGGAATTTGGGGGTGTGACAGATTGGTATCAGAGCCATTGGTTATAGTGAACTTGGTTTTAAAAAGGGAAACTGTTTTTGTAAAACCAGACTATAACCGGACAGTTCTGAAAACGAGAATACGACCATGACACTCAGCTCCAGATTGCAAGGTTCGTCTCTCTTATACTCATTGTACTACATAACTAGTGAACACCTACATACGATATTGCATGTGATTGCACGTTAGCACACCAATATGAATTCACGTACACTTTCTCGTATCATGTGATTGATAGGGTGGTAATTCCCTAAACCTCCATGACTTACACTACTTGATACTCTTTGAAATCTACTCGAGTGTGGGGAACCATTTGACATGAGTTAAGAGGAGCTGAGATGAACATGCAAATCACAACATTATTGTGGGTGCACACATAATAATATTGTGGGGTGCATGTGAGTCCCAGTAAGGCTTAACAAGTGGAAAAGGGGTTCTGTCCCGTTATTTGATCAGTGTGAAACATAACCAACCTATAGGGGCCATAGCCGTAATTGCCTCCCTACTCAAACTTAAACGCGAACTTCTTATTTATCGTTGGATTCTTTCGAAACTCGATGCTGTCGAGTGTTACCCGAACACCCATCAGAACACCTAGTGAACTGTATAGAATGTTAGGTGCCTATACGAACGTCCCTGAGTTGGATGTCCCCGCGTCGAACGATTGAATGATACCTTTCCTACTCCTTCTCGTTTATTGAAACTCATGGATTGACGTCTCCGATCCCGAAGCGTGGTCACTTCTGCAATACTCTCGCCTCAGACGGTGAACTACTTGAACCACACGCAACGACGACGGACCGGAGGATGAGCGTAACCCTCTACCGATCTCAGCACGGACTAAGTTAAAACGTCAACAACCCAAGGAACAATGACAGTTTTGGGAACTCTAGTAATAGTAGCAACAACACTGGATGTGGTACTCGCGATGGGCATTTAGGATTGGTGTGGACAACGCTAAGATCGTAACAACATGGTGGCCTTCGTGCCCCTAGTAATAAACCACTTCGTCACAGTTCGGCTCAACCCTGGCACATCTCGAAACCGAACCTGCTATGGAAACGGCAGATGGCGAGCCTATTGAAATCTTATATGGGTGTAGTAATGCAAAATCGACCTTGTGGGACAAGTGATCAACGTCGATCCTTCTTCTGCTACCCTTGATAGATTTGATGCGGTAGCCGTGTGGATTGGCTACCCGGGTATCGTATGCATACACTCAGTGAGAAGAAAACTTTGTGCGGAGAAACATCACCTACTGCAGCGTGTCAGGGTGGCACAACGGTTAACTTCATTTCAGCAAGAAGGACCAGGAGTGTCTACGGAAGGATTACCCAGCGACGATAACCCTCAGCACGAATGTCAAGACTAAGGAAAGGAGGATCGAGGATCCACCAATTATTCGTGACTTCGCCCTAAATGTTGCCTAAAGAATTGTCAGGTTTATCTACACATCGACAGGTGGGATGTCAGACTGGTATCATGCTAGAAGTAACCATCGTTATTGGTATATCTTACTACCATACACCAGGAAGGTTGCAGGAACTGCCTAATCAACCCCAAAAATTTTTGGACTCGTGCTTCACTTTAAGGAGCCCCCGTCATACGCAAGAAGAGACGTTACTCAACATGTGTTACGATTATCGAGGAACTCAATAAAGTGATAGTGGAGAGTCGCCATCCTCTTCCCCGAATTGATAATCTATTCGGCCAGTTGTAAAGGGGTCAAGCTACTACACCAAGATGGACCTGAGGCCAGGTTACCACCAGCTGAGAGTCCGGGTTGAGGACGTCTTCAGAACATGCTTTCAGAACTCATTGCGGCCACTATGAGTGTCACACCCCAACCAATGGCGGAAACATCGGGATGAGACGAAGTGTGAAGATTGCTAGAGACATCATAACGCTATTTGTGACAATATTTAGAAAATCCAAATTTCATTTCATTTCATAACTTCAAATAGTCAACATTACAAGAAATTCAAATACGACAAGTTTAACAAAACAACATGATAACATAACAAAATTTTGATACAACATTTTAAACCCTAACGTCTATATGTGTATCTAGGCATCAACGCTACTTCATTTCATAGCATCATCGTCCTCAACCTGTAACATGTTTAAAATAAAGTTCAATGCAAAAACAAAGGTGAGTATACAAGTTTGATACGTACATAGCAAAAGATAAGTTTGAACAATTCCTCATAGCATGCATGTGATTCAAGATAAACATTTAAACATGGCATGTGTCTAACATATCAAACCAAGAAAACGCAACTTGCTCATGACATAACCAAAGTTTCAGTAGAGGCGGGTCGTTAATCCTATAGCGCTACATATGTCAAGGTTTGGCTCGTACGAAGTTAATGATAAGTTCAACACATAAGAATCACCCAAATTTAAAGTATCAAGCCATCACATATACAAGCATGTTATAGGAATGTTCATGTGTTTAGACAAAAGTTCATGTGTAAGTTTCAATAGGTAAACATGTTACACCCCAAAAGTAGTAAAAGTAAAAAGGGGAAAAGTACGAGTATACTCACAAAGTTTGCATATGTTTTCCGATTATCCAATTGTTGACGAGTAGAGATTTAGAGTCCGAATGTATAAGGGTTAAGGTTCGAGTATGTTTAGAGTCGAGATTCGGTGTTTAAAACAACATAAAAATAAGACATGAGAATAACATGGAAAATAATCATTTAGTACATATGATGCTTGTTCTTGACACTAGGAAACTCGAAGGAGTTTAGATGTTTTCATGGAACAAGGTTCCATTAGAATCGTGACAAGTTATCATAGTCTAGGATGATGTAATCTAGTACCCCGACATATGAACACTAGTTCATCATCAAAGATTCGATTATTCGAATAATATATTTAGGTTATATAATATATGTCCAATAGTTCAAGCATGAGGTAGAAGATTAAAATCTTCATTTTGGTACCTCTAAATGTCATAGAAGTCATGTAGGAGGTAGGAAGATCAAGTCTTCCATTTAGGCACCTCTATGTGTTCACCACTACACTTGATGTAAAAAAAACAACCAAGGAGGGTCATGAACATACAATAAAGAATAAGAAATATACACACTAACTAAGAGAAATCATCAAATCATGTGAGGATTGTATGTTTGGACAACCCAAGTTGTTCCATAATCACTCATGTATCAAAGACAAAGTTTGACATGACTTGTGGGTTAAAAACCCTAAACAAAACACCAAGTTTATGAGGTTTAATCCTCCGATTTTAAATGTCTCAACCTTGTTCTTAAGCTTAACCAACCATGGGATAAGTTGTAAGCATTAGGACATAGGTATGAGATGTGTTAGACACAAGTTGCATAGGTTTAAACAAGTTTTTGATGAACATAAAAACAAACAGAAAGTTTATGGACTATTTCGGGGCATTTCCAGGTCTGATTTCTCCAAGGAGAAGTCTAGGAATCGAACCCCATGATTATACAAGCAAGTAGGAAAAAGAATCGAGTGAATCGGATAAGAATTGAGTGAGTTATGCTCATTTTCGTGAAGGGGTGTCAATCTACTCGAACCCTTGCTTTCAGCTACGGTTTGGTGGATGTTTTGTGAGTTTTTAGGGTTGCAAAAGTGGTAGGGAGGCTGGTTATAAGTGGTATTTATAGGGGGAAGGATTAGGGTTTCAATGGGTTGGGCTTTGGAAGTGTTTAGAAGGGGTTACACCTTGAAACTAGCCCACAAAACCCAACTATATGGGGCTGAATTTTGCTGAATTGGGCTGCCATATTTCTTTATTTTTTTTATTTTTTTAAAACATTATAATGAGTAATTTTGTTAATTAAGTTGTGTAATAATATGCAACAATGTTTCCCCTAACTTGTAACAAGGTGAAATATGAAATAAAACATGATTTAACTAGGTAAAAAGTGTAATGTACAAGTTTTATTTACGAAGCAAGTTCCGTATTTTACAACGATTACGATGAAAGAATGGTTATAAGAACACAAGATTTCCAAAGATAGAATTTCACGTAAGGTTTCTAAATGTAGGATGTTTGAAAACGCAGGGCGTTACAGTCTCCCCTCCTTTAGGAAATTTCGTCCCGAAATTTATTCAAGAGGAAGGCTTGAAAGAGTTTTTGGCATAAAGGTGATCATTAAGAATTGAAACTTGGGAAGTTTGAAAGTTTTGAAAAGTACCAAATTTTGAAGAACGTCAAGGTAGATTTGCAAGGGGAAGTTTTTAAGGATAGTATAAAAAAGTCATACTTTCGTAAAACCTGTTTATTGAGAGGAACGAAAAGGTTTGTTACTTTAAATAAAGCAATAGAGGTATACTAAGTATAGTTTCACAAGAATCAAGAATAGGGAGGCTATTTTATAGGTAACGAGGTAAGTTAGGACTCAAATGTTTAAACAAGCTGGATTGCGAACGAGTTTTGTATAAAATAATACGAGTATAGAATGAACGAATGACTCTTAAAGAGTACAAGTATGTGAATAGCATAAGTGTTGGATAGATGAACGTAGTGTGTTAAGGATGAAGTCTCGTCATGAATAATCGGATATAATGCGTTTGTGAGTTGCGTGAAGTTGTATTAGGTCCAAAAGGTCTGCAACACACTGAATTTCTCATGGCACGTTTTACGAAAGTTTGGTAACATGGTGAAAACACTTATATATAGGAAGTACCAGCGGCGTATCCACCATGTTTTAACCACATCACGTCCGTTTCGTTACTTGGGGTCATGTTACGTTCCGTGTCTTACCATACACAGTAGTACACTCTATGGTTCTCATACGCCTATCACTATAATCCCGTGTGCACCCGCGATTATACTGATTGTCGCATGATCCACATAGCTTGTACTAGTTATGTATGAATCAAGGTATACATGAATTTGAAAATAAGAATGTGTACGTAGAAGAATGTCGTATGTAAGCATGTTTATGTTTAAGCATGTATGGGACCCACGTAAGCGAATCCCTCGGATTACGCTCGCGTATAGGTACGAATGTACGAATCATGAGTAAGGATGAAAGTATGAGCATAAGTTTAAGTATGCATACGCATGTATGTATGAGCATAAACATAAAATGTGTAAGTAGTATGTGTACAAGCAGAAGCGTAAAACGTATAAGTAGTATGTGTATGAGTACAAGCATAAAACGTATGAACATAGGTGTAGGCATGAAAAATAAATATTGCGTATATAGTGTTCATTGGGACATCACGGATCTAAGTGTAATAAACATTCAAAAGGTCGAGTACGTAAATACGAATGATATAAATGATGTTATCGCGAGGTATCGACCAAAATGTGTACGATGATATGCATGTATAGTTGTTTAAACGAAACGTTGAGTTTATTGAATCAAATTTAGATTGAGCTTGGTTTGAAATGTAGAATATAGTTTGCATATGTAAGAGGATATAAAGTACTTATTGGTCATGCATATCGTATTTTGTAATGGATGGAAATGCTACCTTTGTTTTAAAAGAGTTTACGAAATCCGAAGATGGTCGGTCCCCATGGAGTCTTCTTGCCCACGTGTTTTGAAAAATAGGTGTAGAAAAAGGTAAGTTCGTTTCATCAAAACAAGAAATTTTGGAGTTTTTGTGAATACGCTGATCCTTGGAAAAGGGATTTATCAAAGGTCTTAGTGTTCATTTTAAAGGGTTTTGACAAATGGTTCGTTGATGTTGGAAATATTCTTTGGTAAAACGATCTCATAATATCTATAAGATCCTATAGGTAATTGAGAAAGGTTGGTTTGGTTTCAATTAAGAATGGAAGTCTCTAGTATGACGATATAATGTGAGCAAGTTTTAGTGATTAAGTCGAATACGAAGTTCATGGGCAAGAGTTTCATTGGGCCGATTAAATTGATAGGTAGCATTTCGTAAGGTTTTGAAGTTTGCGTAATAAAATGTTTTAAGACATGATTAAGAATCTCGTGTATATGAATTGAGTACGTTTTGACAAATCAATGTATTTTGAAATTGGTATGAGTGGGTATTTTGAATAATGATAAACAATTTGGGTATAAAATATGATCGAGTTTGCATAATAAGATATTTTGAAGAGATGTTTTGGTAACGATCACCTAGGTAAGGGAATCACCCCTAACTCGTTGGTGAGGTCGTTTTTTAAGAAAAGGGGAGTGGAGTTAATCGTCAAGGTAAGGAAATCACTCCAATCTCGATGATACCTCTCCACTAGTTGTTACAAGGAATATGAATTTAAATTATATGAAAATCATGCATATATAAATGTATCGAAAAGGTTCGATATGTTGTGCGTGTGAAAAGAGAAATCAAAGGTAAACTCGAGGTTGAAAGATTGCATCGTATAAAATGAACAATAGAAACACATGTTTGACCAAAGTTTGGAGTGTTCCAAAACAGAACTTTGACTAACCAAAGTGGTCGAAAAGTCTTTTGAATTTGAGGAGCATGCTTTGGCCTAATAGGTAAAATACTCTCGCCGACAAGTCGGTTAACGGTATTTACCCTTCCGGTTACTACATGTCCCAAATCAATCGAAATTTCGAGACTTGGCGGGATTTATGAAAAAAAAAATGCCAAGGAGTGGAACTAGTCGACAAGGTGCGGGTTTCACCCCTAACTTGACGATTTCGTATCCTAAGTGTGGTTGGTACTCGTCGGGTCAAAATTTAATTTCGACGTGTTGACGAAGGTCCACTAGAATTTGAAATTCGAATTTCTCCATCAAGGTGAGGATTTCACTCCTAACTTGGTGGTGAATTCCGTGTAAAAAGAAAGGTAGAAGGATTGAGAGTCATTCACCAAATTGTGGGTTTCACGCCTATTTTGGTGGACTCGTCTCGTTTGTGCAATATGTGTGTTGTCGGATTTAGAATAGTCGAGTAAAACGCGTGAGGAAAAGTGTATATTAAAGATTAAACAAACAAGTATAACATGTCAAGAATATCACAATAAAAGTGAAATGATGAAACGAATATTAATGCATAAAAAGTATGTCACACACATTAAGGATAAGACGATGAAACAGGTATTAACACATAATAAAAATAAGTATAGCATGTTAAGTGTTAACGCATAAGTGACACATATGCTTACAAGATCAAGAGAATAAATAAAAGCAAATAAGATAGCATGCAAGTAGTTTTTAGTAAAACGTACAAATAAGGCTCTAGAACTATAGACTAGGTTAAAGCATTCCTACTTTTCCTAATTCCCTATAGTTATGGCTCTGATACCAATCTGTCACACCCCAACCAATGGCGGAAACATCGGGATGAGACGAAGTGTGAAGATTGCTAGAGACATCATAACGCTATTTGTGACAATATTTAGAAAATCCAAATTTCATTTCATTTCATAACTTCAAATAGTCAACATTACAAGAAATTCAAATACGACAAGTTTAACAAAACAACATGATAACATAACAAAATTTTGATACAACATTTTAAACCCTAACGTCTATATGTGTATCTAGGCATCAACGCTACTTCATTTCATAGCATCATCGTCCTCAACCTGTAACATGTTTAAAATAAAGTTCAATGCAAAAGCAAAGGTGAGTATACAAGTTTGATACGTACATAGCAAAAGATAAGTTTGAACAATTCCTCATAGCATGCATGTGATTCAAGATAAACATTTAAACATGGCATGTGTCTAACATATCAAACCAAGAAAACGCAACTTGCTCATGACATAACCAAAGTTTCAGTAGAGGCGGGTCGTTAATCCTATAGCGCTACATATGTCAAGGTTTGGCTCGTACGAAGTTAATGATAAGTTCAACACATAAGAATCACCCAAATTTAAAGTATCAAGCCATCACATATACAAGCATGTTATAGGAATGTTCATGTGTTTAGACAAAAGTTCATGTGTAAGTTTCAATAGGTAAACATGTTACACCCCAAAAGTAGTAAAAGTAAAAAGGGGAAAAGTACGAGTATACTCACAAAGTTTGCATATGTTTTCCGATTATCCAATTGTTGACGAGTAGAGATTTAGAGTCCGAATGTATAAGGGTTAAGGTTCGAGTATGTTTAGAGTCGAGATTCGGTGTTTAAAACAACATAAAAATAAGACATGAGAATAACATGGAAAATAATCATTTAGTACATATGATGCTTGTTCTTGACACTAGGAAACTCGAAGGAGTTTAGATGTTTTCATGGAACAAGGTTCCATTAGAATCGTGACAAGTTATCATAGTCTAGGATGATGTAATCTAGTACCCCGACATATGAACACTAGTTCATCATCAAAGATTCGATTATTCGAATAATATATTTAGGTTATATAATATATGTCCAATAGTTCAAGCATGAGGTAGAAGATTAAAATCTTCATTTTGGTACCTCTAAATGTCATAGAAGTCATGTAGGAGGTAGGAAGATCAAGTCTTCCATTTAGGCACCTCTATGTGTTCACCACTACACTTGATGTAAAAAAAACAACCAAGGAGGGTCATGAACATACAATAAAGAATAAGAAATATACACACTAACTAAGAGAAATCATCAAATCATGTGAGGATTGTATGTTTGGACAACCCAAGTTGTTCCATAATCACTCATGTATCAAAGACAAAGTTTGACATGACTTGTGGGTTAAAAACCCTAAACAAAACACCAAGTTTATGAGGTTTAATCCTCTGATTTTAAATGTCTCAACCTTGTTCTTAAGCTTAACCAACCATGGGATAAGTTGTAAGCATTAGGACATAGGTATGAGATGTGTTAGACACAAGTTGCATAGGTTTAAACAAGTTTTTGAAGAACATAAAAACAAACAGAAAGTTTATGGACTATTTCGGGGCATTTCCAGGTCTGATTTCTCCAAGGAGAAGTCTAGGAATCGAACCCCATGATTATACAAGCAAGTAGGAAAAAGAATCGAGTGAATCGGATAAGAATTGAGTGAGTTATGCTCATTTTCGTGAAGGGGTGTCAATCTACTCGAACCCTTGCTTTCAGCTACGGTTTGGTGGATGTTTTGTGAGTTTTTAGGGTTGCAAAAGTGGTAGAGAGGCTGGTTATAAGTGGTATTTATAGGGGGAAGGATTAGTGTTTCAATGGGTTGGGCTTTGGAAGTGTTTAGAAGGGGTTACACCTTGAAACTAGCCCACAAAACCCAACTATATGGGGCTGAATTTTGCTGAATTGGGCTGCCATATTTCTTTATTTTTTTTATTTTTTTTAAAACATTATAATGAGTAATTTTGTTAATTAAGTTGTGTAATAATATGCAACAATGTTTCCCCTAACTTGTAACAAGGTGAAATATGAAATAAAACATGATTTAACTAGGTAAAAAGTGTAATGTACAAGTTTTATTTACGAAGCAAGTTCCGTATTTTACAACGATTACGATGAAAGAATGGTTATAAGAACACAAGATTTCCAAAGATAGAATTTCACGTAAGGTTTCTAAATGTAGGATGTTTGAAAACGCAGGGCGTTACAATGAGTTTCTTGTCATGCTACTCGGGTTAACAAACGCACCGGCAGTCTTCATGGACCTTATGAACGGAGTGTACAAGCCCTACCTAGATAAGCTTGTGATTGTATCCGTCGGCGACATTCTGATTCACTCCAAGGGTTAGGAGAAACACGAGCAGCATTTACGATTGATTTTGGAACCCCTTCGAACAGAGCAGTTGTACGCCAAGTTTTCAAAATGCGACTTCTAGCTTCGTGAAGTCCACTTTCTAGGCCACGTAGTAAACAAGGATGAAATCCATGTCGATCCATCCAAGGTAGATTCGATCAGAAACTGGCCTGCACCACGTACACCAACGGGAATACGCCAATTCTTGGGTTTGGCGGGGCATTACAGACGGTTCATCAAGGATTTCTCAAAGATTACTCAGCCGCTTACACTACTGACACAGAAGGGCGTCACCTACCGTTGGGGCAACACTCAGGAAACCGCTTTTCAGTACCTAAAGGATAGGCTTTGCAGCGCACCTATTCTCTTATTGTCAGAGGGCATGGACGACTTTGTGGTTTTTTTTGCGACGCGTCGATACAGGGTCTTGGGTGTGTATTGATACAACGGGATAAGGCTATTGCTTCCGCTTTTCGTCAACTTAAGGTTCACGAATGAAACTACACGACGCACGATTTAGAGCTGGGAGCTGTTGTTTTCGCGCTTGAGATATGGCGACATTACCTGTACGGTACCAAGGGCACCATTTACACCGATCACAGGAGTCTCGAGCATATCCTTAAGCAAAAGGATTTGAACATGCATCAACGAAGATGGGTTGAACTTCTGAACGATTTCGAATGCGTCATCAAGTACCATCCAGGCAAGGCCAATGTTGTGGCTGATGCCCTCAGTCGGAAAGACTCTACACCTAAGCGCGTACGAGCATTGCAACTCACCATTCAGAACTAGTCTTCCAGTACAGATACGAGATGCTCAGGTAGAAGCATTGAAACCGGAAAACGTCAGGGCTGAAGCCTTACGCGGCTCAAGGCAACGGTTAGAGCAGAAGGAAGACGCCTACTATGTAACAGGGCGTATTTGGGTCCCACTTTATGGCAACTTGCGTGAGCTGGTGATGGATGAAGCTCACAAATCACGCTACTCGGTACATTCAGGGTCGGATAAAAAGTACCACGACATGAGAACTACTTATTGGTGGCCTAGCATGAAGGCCCACATCGCTACCTACGTCAGCAAGTGCTTGACTTGTGCAAAAGTCAAGGCAGAGTATCAGAAACCAGCAGACTTACTTCAGCAACCAAAGATACCATAGTGGAAATGGGAGGAAATTTCCATGGATTTTGTTACAAGCCTACCTAGGTCCCAGCGTGGGAACGATACGATTTGGGTGATCGTGGATCGACTCACCAAGTCTGCTCATTTCCTGGCAATCAAAGAAACGAACAAGTTTTCCACACTAGCAGACATATACTTGAAGGAAGTAGTCTCAAGGCACGGGGTGCCCTCCTCTATCATTTCGGATCGCGATGCACGATTCACATCTGAACTATGGCAAGCAATGCACAAGGCCTTTGGCTCTCGGTTAGATATGAGCACGACTTATCACCCTCAGACGGATGGGCAGTCTGAGCGCACGATTCAAACTCTAGGAGACATGCTTCGGGCATGTGTCATTGATTTAGGCAACAGCTGGGAAAAGCATCTCCCTTTGGTGGAGTTCTCGTACAATAACAGTTACCACACCAGCATTCAAGCCGCTCCATTCGAGGCATTGTACGAACGTAAATGTCGGTCACCTCTCTGTTGGGCAAAGGTGGGGGATAGTCAGATCACGGGTCCAGAGCTTATAGTGGACACCACGGAAAAGATTGCACAGATACGACAACGCATGGCGACGGCGCGCGACCGTCAGAAAGGCTACGCGGGTAAGCGTAGGAAGCCATTGGAATTTCAGGTCAGGGACCGGGTTTTACTTAAAGTCTCACCCTGGAAGGGTGTGGTACGTTTTGGCAAACGGGGCAAACTAAATCCGCGGTACGTCGGACCGTTCGAAATCATTGAGAAAATCGGCTAAGTGGCCTACAAGCTAAACCTACCAGCAGAACTCGGGGCAGTTCACAACGTTTTCCACGTGTCGAATCTGAAGAAATGCCTGTCAGATGAGACCCTCATAATTCTCTTGAAAGAGCTCACTATCGACGAACAGTTGCACTTCGTCGAGGAACCTGTAGAAATCACAGACCGGGATGTGAAGGTCCTCAAACACAAGAGAATCCCTCTTGTTCGAGTTTGTTGGAACTCCAAACGTGGCCCAGAGTACACCTGGGAACGCGAAGACCAGATGACAGAAAAGTACCCCCAGTTACTCGGAACCAATGCAACCACTACTGAGGCTGAAGCTACTACTGTGGAATTTCGGGACGAAATTCCAGACCAACGGGGGGAGGATGTGACACCCCAGGAAAACCAGTGAACGATATAACTTATCTAGCTTCCTCAGTGAGTGCGTACCAAATTTCGGGACGAAATTTCTTTTAAGTTGGGGATAATGTGACAACTCGCACTTCAGAACCTTTTCGTGTACTTTGATGCAGCCGGTGTGAACGCTATGTGACTAACTAATGTGATTATTTGTGATGAAATGCTATCTTTTCATTATGTGATATGTGATGCATTGATTTAATGAAATGTTTTCATTATGAGATTATTATGTGAACGTTTTTATGTCAACAACCCTTAGTCGCACAACCTAGTCCAATCGTACAACACACTTGGGCCGCACTATAATGTTTTCACCCACATTCCTCTCGGCCCTCCTCACTTGAAACCGAGTCCAAGTGAAGCCCGAGGATGGGCTCGGCCCTTTTGCCTTCGTATAACACCAAGGGGTGTTGGTATACATTCTACTCTTTACCAAACCCTAATTCTCTCTTCTCTCTAGCCCGGAGACGGCAGCCCTTCCTCCCTTCGGAACTTGTGCATCGATCCAGCTAACACCTTCTACTCTTCGGTTAGTGCCTCATTATTGGTTAACTAGTTAATACTTGATACTTGATATTGTAATTGTTAGGTGCCTATAGATTAGACATAACATGCTATTGTGTGGCCATGTGATGATAATAGAAAACAATGAGGATATTAAATCAAGTTGTCAGAGCCACTATCTTGGTCCAATAGAGTTGCAATAGGATTGATGTTTGGTCAAATAAGCAACATGAAATCTACCTACATTGTCGGCCATAATGGATTATTTTAATGATGATTTTTATGAGTAAACCAAATGAGTCTAGATCACTTATCATATTAGTTGATGATTGATGAACATGATATAATTGGATGAACTTGTTGAAACAGTAAGTTAGTAAATCGAGATTTGGAAGTAAATATGAATGTTGATGGTTATATTACTTGATCTGATTGAATGTTAATCTTGTGCTAAGAAACCTGCTAATAATTTGATAACGATTTGGATTGCAAGATGTTATGGAAAATTGTTTTTAACATTATGTAACTGATTGAATTGAATTAACAAACATAAAAGGGCTAACTGATTTCCACAAATTACGGTCAAACGTAATTGAAGTCGCACAAAGCCCCAATCGCACAACTGGGCCGGCTGTGGCAGTCCTGGTCGCACAAGTCGGACGTGGTCGCACAAGTGAGATCAGATCGCACAATTCAGTTGGGCCGGTGAGGCCTGCTGGGCCAGTCATGATGGATCGCACAAGGCCATTATGAGCGCACAAGACCTTGGGCCGTTAATAGTATTGGGCCCGAAGGTCTGGGCTGCACATTTGTGTATTTGACCTTCGAACTATTACGTGATGCGTGTGTCTGAACTAGCATGTTAGTTGTATATTATTGAATGTGAACTCGTGCTAAGAACCTGTGAACGTACTAAACTTATGGTATGCGATTTTAGATGAGGTGTATGGTGTGCAATGTGGTGATTATGTTTTTGTATGGCATAAGATACTATTGGATTTCTTGAACGACTGATATAACTCATATGATATGTATGTGTGCTACATGTGTAATGTGAACACGGAAATATGCGATTTGTGTGCCTGTAAACTGACCGTCTTTGGTAACTACGGTAGGGTTTGGTTGACAAATTTGGAACGGGTAATGTGATGTAATCTACCGAGCAAATCTAAGGTGAGTTCACACAGCCAAGGCATGGGGTTCCCGGGTGGGAATGGGATTTGTTGAATTACTGTACATACTCAGCTGATAGAATCCTAACGATACAATACGACTAGACTAGTAACACTTATTGAACTGATCTTCGCACACCTGCCAAGGGTTGGCCGCGATATTATGACTGTCTTCGCACACCTGCCTTAGGAAGGCCGCGAACTGAACTTACTAATCTTCGCATACCTGCCTGGGAGGCCGCGATACAAATAAACCTAGTCTAGAATACTTGGGAGGAACATCCCCTAACATCTTCGCATACCTGCCTGGGAGGCCGCGATGGAAACTAATACGATACGTGACATAACGAACGAACATACTACTACTCACACTACACTATTACTGAACTATTAACTGTGAACTCGCTCAACTAGTTGTTGACTCTCTATTACATGCCTTGCAGGCTCATAGGTGCATATCCAAGGAACTTGCTGTCTGAGAAGCTGGAGTGGTCATGGGTCGAGACTCATGGAAACGCAACACAAGAACTAAGAACGTACATGTGGTTTTATAAACACTCATTGAGTTAAATAAGCTTCCGCTGTAAATTGTGAAATATTGTGATATTGTAACACGTGTTGTTTATAAATGAAAGTATTATTCACCTATATTTATGAGTTCAATGTGATTGATGGTTAAGATCCTGGTCAGTCACGCCTCCAAGCGGTGGTACTCCGCATGTGGAATTTGGGGGTGTGACAGGGAATCCAAGATCTTTTTGGTTTTATTTTCATTTATTTACAATCCTATTCGTTATGATTTATTTAGAACGTTTCATAGGATAAATTACTTATTTGGCATAGCATGCCTTTTTAAAATTCCATTTATATACAAGTTCACATACCTCATAGGAGAAATCACTCACACTCGGCCGAAGGTGTATTTTTAGTGAATCACTCGAGAGCGGCGTGGAACTTATTCCTACCATAGGCTTGCCAAGCAATCAATCTTCCTCCTTTTTAACTTGTTACCTTTGTAAAATATCAAGAGGACTTTTTGGGTAAAGGCTTGTGCTAAAGGTGGGTAGTTGGGTTAGTGGTTAGAAAAGGGCGAAAAGCGTAAAAAGCGTCGGTTTTCGTAAAACATTTTGTTTTAGTGACTTTTTTTTATGAAGTATTTCTTCAAACAAGCTTTTTGAACTCTTCTTGTAAATAAAGTGTTCTTACACTTATTTTACCACTAAAAATGGTGTAAGTGTAAGTAAAGGTCATAATCTTTTAAAATCGACTCTTGAACTTGGTTTGTTTAGAAAAGTCTTTTGTAAATCTCGGATTTACATGATCATCAACTTACTTTGTTTACTTATATTTCAAGAAAATCATTTTCTTTCAAGTTCATGCTTAGGCTTAGAAGATGATTATTCTATGTAACACATAATCACCTCCTAATCTTGTTAAATCATGGTTTTAATCATTATTTAACAAGTCTCATATAATGATTAACATCACATTACCAAGAATCAACAAGAAATCAACAATATAATCACAACTACATCATACTACAACATTTCGTCATGTTTTCCTCTTTATGTAAGTTTTATGTTTAATCTTTTAGTTCATGTTCTTAGTGTTCTTGATATAATTAACATACTACAATTTTTAACCATAAAATTAGAAGTAAACAAGAGTAAATCAAGAACTTACTACTAGCTCAAAGGCTAGGGAAGATCTCTAGTGAAAAAGATGGTGAAAATGGTATGAGAAAGCAAGTGATGGAAGCTCCTTGATGATCCACAAGCTACAATCTTCACAAAGCACCTCCTAACACATGAATGGAGCTTGAAATGGATGGATATGGTGGTGTTAAGGTGGTGGTGGTGGCGGTTGTAATGTGAGCCGAGAGGGAGAGAGGAGAGTGTGAGGGATGGTGTGATCTTGAGAAGATATGGAATGGTATGGTGATCTTACACACCATACTTATAAAGATCTCAAACTAATATTTTGTACAAGAAATCAAGCAAAGATCAAATAAAATATAAGATGAAATCTTGGAGGGAAGGTGGTGAATTTGGGTGGGTCCCTTTGACCGTAAATGGAGGGGGGGGGGTTAATTGTAAGATTTTGGTGAAAAGTGGGTAAATACTAGTTAAATTCCAAGTATATACTTACATGTTTTAGTTAGTTGATATCTAGTGGGTGTTAAGGTGTACGGGGATCATAACTAGCCAAGAAATAATAAAACAATGTCTTTGGCAAAAATTTGGTGTCCCGGGTAATGTCCGGTTGTTCGATTAGATACCGTTCCGTTAATGTGCTAAGTTATTCCGTACAATGTCTTTTAGGTATCTTTTTGTAACACTTTTAATTCCCGGCACTTAGGAAAGCATACAGGACCATTCTGCCATATTTTTGCACATTACTAGCATGTTAAATGCTGATTTCTGATAAATAATGCATAATTCTGCATTATTAGTGGGTTTTAGGCACTTCCCGGTACTTTATCTATCTCCTAGTGATACAGTTTTATGGTCCTCACCTCCCTACACTCCATACTAGTGTAGTACCTTGTCTCTGGCTTATACTGGCCTCAAAACATTGTTTGTCTATGTGCTGGCATTGTCAGCATGTTTATGAGTTATCCGCTTAGTGTGCTAACTGTGCTTTGTGCATCAAGTATGTCACTAGAGTTTGTGTGTAATAAATGGAGTGACAGTATGAAATATGATGCGTATGTATGTATGATACAAAAATCATAAGGCAGTTTAATTCGTCAGTTGTAATCAAGCACAATCATTAAGCACATAATTAAAATTAATTAATTGTACAGGTACCTGATTTAGTGAGAGTTGTCACATTTCATTCTCCAAACTCATCATTAATAAGTCTTGTCCCAAGAAAACCATCTGATCCAAAAATACTAAAGTGGAAGTCATCCTCAGATACCCACATATCGACTTTGCTCAGATCAAATGGTGATATTGAAAGGATTAAAATGGAGGATGCATATGGTCTGAATGCATGTGACCTCCTAGATCTATTGAACCTTCAACTTAAAAGGGATGATGAAGAAGACATTATCTCCTTGGATTTTGAATTACAATTCAAAGGGCAAATCCGGGAGATGCTGATGAGAAATAAAGATTAAGAATAAAGAAGGGTTTTGGCATCATCTATTCTAGGGGGAGATTGTTGGCTCATGTGAATCCCACCTTAAGAACAGATGACTGAAAGCCAAAATAGTTCTGCAATCATTTGATCCTTCAATAACAGTGCTTGAATCCATTCTCCCTTCAATGGCAACGTCATCAAACAACTATTGCTTCTAAGGTCTGCTACAAGCTAAAGTCTGATGGTTCACAAAGTCTGCTAAAGTAAACCGCTGATGAAGACTAAGGTCTGCTAGAAACAAAGGTCTGATCACCCTTTGAAAATAGAAGACAAAGTCTGCTGAAGAAGGTCTACAAAAGCTTCAACAGAGGCTAGAGCTCATCAGAGAATAGAATCATCAGATGTCGTAATCAGTGTTTTGTAATGTAACAATGTTTAGTGATAGCAGAGGTTAGAAGTTGTTATAGTTGTTAGATGTCATTGTCTAGGTGACATCAGCATAGATTCCACAGTGGTTTGAGTTGTACTATAAATAGAAAGTGCATGTACTATTCTATTGATCACTTCACACACTTAACATTTTATACAAACAAACTGAGTGATCTAAGGCTAAGGGGGATTTTGTATTCATGCTATTAAGGATATCAAGGATACCAATTTATAATTGTATAATCAATGTATATTTCCGTTTATATGGTCAGTACATATTTAGAGAATAATTTCTAGTCAATAGGTTTCCATAGTCCTAGCCATAGTTCTAGCCTTATTTCTCTCATTTTTATTCTTGTCTCCTGTTGTAGCTCTTGTAGCTGGCTATTTAAAGCCTCTGTATCTTTGTAATGAATCAAGCTTTTGCATAACATATTCTAACTTTTATATGGTATCAAGAGCCTCACGCTCAAATGAGTAGTCCGATCCAATTCTTTTTCCGATTAGCCGCTCTGATCAACAACATGGCATCACAAACAGTCATTCAACTCACAACTTCAACTCATTTCAACATCACCCTAACCAGTGATAACTTCTCCATAGGGCGCAAACATGTTTATTCCACCTTAATCGGTTTGGATCTTGTTCAATTCATCACCGGAACCAAAGCTCCTCCACCGGAATTCACTGACAAAGAAGCAACTAAACCCAACCCGGAATACCACACATGGTATCGACAAGATCAAAGCATCTTGACTGCTCTTCTGGGCAATTGCTCACCAGCAATTCAGCCCTTAATCGCATCTGCTGACACCGCTTATGAAGCTTGGCATCTTCTCGTGACAAGCTATGCGAACTCGTTACGTTCCCGAGTTATTTTTCTAGAGTCTAAGCTGGCGTCAAACCCTAGAGGCACCCGAACCATTACCGAATATCTTCACGACATGAAATCTATCGCGGGCGAACTCGCCCTTGTTCAAAACCCGATAAAAGAAGAAGACTTGATGGTTCATATTCTCTGTCAGTTGGGGGATGATTACAAGAACATTGCAACAACACTACGTCACTTTAACACAAAGCTCACGTTTACGGAACTCTTTGAAAAACTTGTCGATTTCGAACGGGAACTAAACAACACCATTATATCACCACCAGCACTCATGGCTACTGTCAATTACACCCAGAAACAACCGCGGTCTGGTGTTCGATCTGATCGACGCAACCCAAACAACAATAGCAACAGACCTGTTCGCAATCAGTGGTCTCACAACGTTAATCAAAACCATGGCGGTAATCGTAACAATATTTATTGTCAATATTGTAACTTTGCAGGACATGAAGCAAAAGAATGCAGGAAACTCGCTCGCTTTCTTCGTGATAATCAAGTTACAACAGGAAGTTCTATGACTCAACATAAGGCTTCTCCAATTGCTAATGCTACTTCTTCCTCGTCCTATATGTTTGACACCGGGGCCTCTCATCATGTCGACCCGGATCGCACGTCCTTTCACTCTATATCCGAGTATGGTGGACCGAATGAGATTGTCCTTAATTGGCAATGGTAACTCTCTCTCTATCACTCACATCGGTCAAACACACCTTCACACGTCTAATGGCTCACTTGCTCTACAAGATGTTTTATGTGTTCCTCACTTCAAAAATAAATTAATCTCTGTTGCTAAATTGTGTAAAACTAATCATGTTTCTGCGGAATTTTTTCCGACCCATTTCTTTGTCAAGGATCTCCACACGGGGGCACGTCTAATGCGGGGCGAGAACTACCTTGATGTCTACTATGCCAACTTTCCTTCATCACCTCAAATAAATGCGGTCTCAACCACATCACCGCTTGATTGGCATCATAAACTTGGGCATCCTTCCATTAGGATTCTCAAGAACATAGCCAAATGCTTAGGGTTAAAGTTTAATCTTCTAAATTTTCATTGTAGCTCGTGTTCTATTAATAAAAGTCACAAAGAGCCTTTTGGTATGAACTCATTTAGTACTACTAAACCTCTCCAACTAATCTATTCGGATGTTTGGGGTTCGGTGGAAAAATCCATTGATGGCTTCACCTATTATGTGATTTTTGTTGATTTTCATACTAAGTATATTTGGCTATATCCAATGAAACACAAATCTGATGTCTCAATATTATTTCCACAATTTAAATTGTTGGTAGAAAAAATATTTTCAAACCCCATTAATTTCTCTTTTCACCGACAACGGTGGAGAATACATCGGTCTTACCTCTTACCTTCAATCTCAAGGCATATCACACTTCACCACTCCCCCGCATACCCCGGAGCAAAATGGCGTGGCCGAACGCCGTCATCGTCACATTGTTGAGACCGGTTTAGCTCTTCTTCATTACGCTTAACTCCCTCTTTCGTTTTGGACACATGCTTTTCAAACCGCGGTTTACCTCATCAACCGTCTACCTACCCCAATTCTGAATTTTCAAAGTACATACTCTATCCTCTACAAGAGAAAACCAACTTACAACAAATTCAAACCATTTGGAAGTTTATGCTACCCATGGCTTCGCCCATATGCAAAATCCAAGCTTCATCCACGCTCGGAAAAGTGTGTATTCTTAGGCTACTCACCATCAAAATCAGCCTACAAATGTTATGATTACACCAACCGTCGCTTATACCACTCAAAACATGTGGAGTTCATTGAGTCAAAATTTCCATTCAAATCTCCTACTAAATCCTTAACCACCTCCTCTGTTGATGAATTCCTTGGTTGTCCACAGACCCACTCCACTCCCTTAGCTAAACAACCCATCTCTTCTATATCTAATTCCACAACACAGGCCCACTCTCCTGGCCCACCACCACAATCAAAACCTTAACCTGATTCTCCTTCCAGTCCTCTCAGCCCATCTGTAACCCAACCAAGAACCCTGCAAGAACAACACCTAATCTATCACCACACAACTCATAACCTGGCCCAAACATCAACCGACAACCAGGCCCACTCTTCGCAATTCACACACCCCACCACACCATTCGTGGCTCACACTTCTAATGACCATACATCTGATTTCCCTCAATTATCTACCGAATTCCACTCCACCTCCACTGCCTAGTCATCTCCTCCTTTGAACTCTTCCAACTCGGTTACCACCAGCCCAACGACCTCCACCTTACCTACACGTAATCGTAAGATGACCCCCAAATACTATAACTCTGCTTTTGTTAATCAAACCACACTTCATCCAATCTCTCCTACCCTTGAACCAACAACACATAATCAAGCTCTAAAAGATCCAGAATGGCGAAAAGCAATGGACAATGAATTTAATGCCTTATTAAAAAATGCCACATGGGAACTCGTCCCTCCCACCCAACGCA
Organism: Helianthus annuus; assembly: GCF_002127325.2. Classification (NCBI taxonomy): domain Eukaryota; kingdom Viridiplantae; phylum Streptophyta; class Magnoliopsida; order Asterales; family Asteraceae; genus Helianthus; species Helianthus annuus. Next base: position 114,543,663 of record NC_035448.2, on the reverse strand, counting down.
CACCTATCGGTTGCAAATGGGTCTTTCGTATCAAACGGCGTCCGGACGGGTCTATTGAAAAATATAAGGCTCGCTTAGTTGCCAAATGTCACACCCCGATTTCCACGTGTATCACCGGTGGGCCCGGTGGGGGATTACCGTGACGTAGTTGGCAACATTATAGTCAAACCACAATATATAAATGCACAGCGGAAGCATAAAGATAAATATTATCCAACCATTTATTGCAATATCGAGTGTATCACATATAGTTGAATAGTATCCACAGGATGGATCAAAAATAAATAGAAATGTTGTTCAACAGATAAGACATCAAGCTTGCGAGACTTCATAAGATGCTAAGGAGCTATTGCCAGCCGATTTCGTGTAGTACCTGCACTTAATCTTTTTGGGGAAAATACGTCAGTTTACACTGGTAAATACATTCAACCGACTCTTTTATAAAATGTTTATTAAAATTGATTTGAATGCACGAGGCACAAATTCTTTTATAACTTGGGAGAATTATTTAAAATTATAATCTTGTGAACGAATTACATGTTCCTTCTATGCGTTCAGTAGCCCGGATCCTGTCCGGGTTAAAGATCAATAGACACACCACATTGCGTAAAACCGAGGTGGGTAAACCATCGGCTACGTCTTTTAATAGTATAGACATAAAACCGGGTGTACGCCTACACCCGACTGTCAAGGTCGTGGCCATTTCTTCGAATGATGCCAAGGATATCCGGGACATGGTCATTAACCCCCCAAAGGCTTTTAAGTAACAAGACTGTTTAAATGAGCCGATCAAATTATTCAATTAACCACCTAAGCGAGGGAAGATTTGATGCTTAATCAAGCGGTGTTTTATATACCGTAACCCAAGCCCATATAAGGGAAAATAAGTTAAAAGTATTTACCTTTGCAAGTATTGTCCTTAATCAGTTAAATCACAGATATCTTTTACTGGGGCTCCTATTCTGGAACGAAGGTTTCAAAATAACCTATTAGAATCCTAACGGGTCTTTATATTAGCCGTAGCCTAGACCGGTTAGTTTCGAGGGATAGATACGGTTTAATCGCCTGAAAGGCGAAAACCGAGAATGGAATGTGATTCTGACCCGACAAGTTCGGAGACTTGTTTTATACGGGTTTATTATTCACACTCTGAATCTTGGGGTCAAAAAGATATGGTTTGACCCGTATCGGCTGATTTATGTAAACTAGTTACATAAGCCGAACCGTGCGCGCAATAGGCGCAACGGGTAACCGCAGGAGTCCTACACTGTTTTCCTAAGACAATATACTTTAAAGAGGCTGTGGTATCAGTAGGATACCTTCCATAATGCCCGTAACGAGTTTTAGTTCATTATACGCCCCGTAGGGGTTTTCCGGTCATTTTAAAGACTTCTAAAGGGATTTCTGAGTTCTACAGGAAACCTGAGTTTCCCGATCAGTTTAATAAGTCTAAAATATCTTATTTATTATTTAAAATCAGTAGCAACTGGAATCGGGTCAAAAGACCTTGTAGAACTCAAGTTTTGGCCGAAAAGGGCATATTCGGTATTTACCGAACCGTAGCCATAACCGCAGGTTATGAGCAGGTTAAAATTAATTAAAAATCTTTAAAATCCCAAAATATTATTTTACTACAGTGGGTAAAAGTTTTGGTGACGAAATCTTGGTTTAGGTAGGCGTTATGCTAATTGCGCCGTTTATTACAAAAGTTCCTTATAAATGCGCTATTTAGCATAACTCCCATTCTAGACCTCGGATTGGCGTGAAACTTTAGTGTAACACCTCGAATTTTTGTGTCCAATAATGTGTTAACACGTGTCATTTGTTTACACGTGGCATTGATATTAAATAAAGGACCAATTTTGACAAACCTTGAAAGTATATAAATTCGAGGGTTATAAATGTCAAAAAGGGAAAATATACTGTATAGTAACCCTAAATAATGCTTGAACCTTCAAACGAATAAATCATAGATCGTACGGAAACGAAACGCGGAAGAAAGTGAGAGATTACGAGCTACAGGGGTTAACTGTGTCAACATGTTTAATATTACCTCTGAGTGACCCTTTAACGTTCCCAAGACTTCGTAACAGTATTATACGCTCACTAGAATATACTGTATAAATTCCGCGAAGTTCCGTCTTAAAACGAAAGAGTTATACTCAAATTCGTATGAGAAGGGTTAAAAGCGTCAACAGTGAAAGTTAAGGCTTTCCAAATAATTAATAAACTAACCGGGGACTTTATAATGCGGGTATATAACACGAGGCCCCTATCGGTAAATAACCGAGGGCCAAACCGCAAAGTTACCCCTTCAAACCCGAAAGGTCAGGTAAATCATTACGAAAGATTTCGTTATTAATTACCGGATTCTGATAATCATTACAAAAGATTTTAAAAATCTGAAAAACAGACCTCTCGCGACCCGCGTGAAGGTTAGGCTTAAGTGTAGGCGGGCCGCGAGCCTCCTAAATTACACGCCTGATATTTGAACTTTAGGCGACCCGCGTAAAAGTGCATGGGAACTCCCATGCGGGTCGCGTAAAGTGCCCAGATGCAGAAACATTGTAGTTTCTTGCCTTTTGAGCATTGTGAACGATCAAACCTCAATAAATGAGGCATGGGCACCCTACACTTGACCCATACACCTTAGGGACACCTGCCCATGATCCATGATCAATTGTAGACTGTTGTGTAATGATCTTGAAGGCTTTTGAGCACTATAAATAAGCCACATTGGCTCATAACATTCACACAACTCAAACATACATCTCTGATCATTCTAAGGAGCTCCCAAGCACCCTTCTCTGCTCTATAAGCAAGAACACACTTCTGTAAGTCGTTCATAACCATTTTGGTCATACATTTCCATAGATATAGCTTATAAACACAACTGTCGTAACTAACGGTTGTCATTACAATAACTTGCAAACGGTTCAGTCTTATGACGGATCAAAAGTAGTTTGGAGTAGGTAATTATGTGGGTAATAAACCTCTAAAAAGGTTTCCCCTGATCACCACTCTAACTATGTCAAATATCGAGTCAAACGTGCGGTTAAAAAGTCAACAGAAAGCTATTTTAGCGATTTATGCATAATCTGTAATGTATATGCTATGGAACCTGTTTTGACACTTATAAAACATGATATTAAGTATATAAACTTGTTTGCGCTCGTTTGAATCGATCATTCGCTATATTGAACCGGTTCGGAGCCGAATGTCGCAAAAGTTTGACTTTTGCTTTGACTTCAGTTCTGACCCATTTTAGTGAGGTATAAACATACCTTAGGACTCTCTTAGGACCAGGTCACATGTCAGTATAAACCTCTGTGATCGGTTCATGAGTTATCCGAGTCTTTTGCGCATTTCCGTCATTCGCCTAAAAGTTGACCGTAACGGCCTTTTGAAATTAAAACGAGTATTTCGGACACGTGAACGAACCAGAACCTTGCTTATTAAATTATAGGCATGTCCTTAAAGTTTCACGTCAATCCGAGGTCTAGAATGAGAGTTATGCTAAATAGCGCATTTAAAGTAAACTTTAGTAATTAACGGCGCCATTAGCATAACACCTATCTAAACCAAGATTTCGTCACCAAAACTCTTACCCACTATATTAAAATAATATTTTGGGAATTTTAAAGATTTTTAATAATTTTTACCTCGCTCATAACCTGCGGTTATGGCTACGGTTCGATAAATACCGAATATGCCCTTTTCGGCCAAAACATGAGTTCTACAAGGTCTTTTGACCCGATTCCAGTTGCTACTAGTTTTAAATAATAAATAAAGTATTTTAAGCTTTATAAGCTGTTCGGGAAACTCAGATTTCCTGTAGAACTCGAAAAGCCCTTTTAAAGTCTTTAAAATGACCGAAAAGCCCCTACGGGGCATAATATTAACTTAAACTCGTTACGGGCGTCACGGAAGGTATCCTACTGATACCACAACCCATTTAAGGCATATTGACTTAGGAAATAAGCGTACGACTCTCATAGTTAACCGTTTCGCCTATTGCGCGCACGGTTCGGCTTATGAAACTAGTTTTCATAAATTAGCCGATACGGGTCAAATTATATTATTTGAACCCCAAAATCCAGAGTGTGAACCATAAACCCATATAAAACAAGTCTCTGAACTTGTTGGGTCAGAATCACACTCCATTCTCGGTTTTCGCCTTTTCGCGCGATTAAACCATACCTATATATATCGGAACCAACCGGTCTAGGCTACGACCATTATAAAGACTCGTTAGGATTCTAAGAGGTTAATTAAAACCTTCGTTCCAGATTAGGAGCCCCAGTAAAAGCTATCGGTGATTTAATCCAATTAAGGAAATATACTTGCAAAGGTAAATACTTTAACTTATTTCCCCTATATGGGCTTGGGTTACGGTATATTAATACCGCTTGATTGAGCATTATATTCTTCCATCGCTTAGGTGGTTAATTAAATAATATGATCGGCTCATTTAAACAGTTTTGTTGCTTATAAGCCTTTGGGGGGTTTAATGACCGTTGTCCCGGATATCCTTGGCATCATTTTACGAAATGGCCACGACCATCGACATCCCGGTGTAGGCGTACACCCGGTATAAAGTGTCGACATTAAATTAAAAGACGTAGCCGTTGGTTTTTATACTACGGTTTTACGCAAACGTGGTGCGTCTATAAATCTTTAACCCGGCACGACCCGGGCTACTGAACGCATAAAAGAACATGTAAAACGTTCACAAGATTTATTATAATTTTCCCAAGTTATAAAAGAGTTTGTGCCTTGTGCATTCAAATCAATTTTAATAAACATTTTCAAATGTGTCAGTTGAATGTATTTACCAGTGTAAACTGACGTATTTTCCCCAAAAAGATTAAGTGCAGGTGCTAGACGAAATTGGCTGGTATTAGCTGCCTAAGCATCACGAATAGTCTCGCAAACTCGATGCCGTATCTGAATGAACAATATTTATTTATTTTGATCCGCTGTGGATATATTCAACTTCTGTAATACATTTGATATTACAACCAGAGGTTGAAGTTTATATATTTATCTTATGCTTCCGCTGTGCATTATATAATTGTGTGGTTTGACTATATTGTTGCCAACATCGTCACGGTAATCCCCCACCGGGCCCACCGGTGAGACACGTGGAAACCGGGGTGTGACAGGTTGGTATCAGAGCCAACATTGAGTGAATTAAACACTATCCTAATGTGTTTAATCTCAATGACGCAATTGCACATACTTGAGTCTAGACAATAACTTAGGACAAATTCGGACTATTACTCCTTTTTGTCTTTATTTTCGATTCGATTTTTAATAAATTTTGGAGCAGGAAAATGCCACCTGTTATATTCCGAGGAAGAGGAAGGGGAAGAAGAGGCAGAGGAGAAATCGTGACACATCACGATAATGAAGCTGGACCATCTGGTACAAGACATCCTTCGATGACAAGGAGCGAAGAACCACAACGACGAAGAGATCTTTATGAACCAGCGAGGCATTCCACTTCGCACAGCTCAACGCCATCCTACCGGCACTCCTTTGGACCAAACTCAGAGAATGATCCCAACAACCCACAACCTTCCTTCATACCTCTACAACGTTCGGTATCGCACCGAAATTATGACGACCCTACTCCATACTACATAGGTCAGTTCAATCCGGCTGACTACATACAGGAACCATCAGGTTTTGTTCCACTAGGACCACAAGACCACTTTCCTGAAGATCCCATGGAGGAAGATGAGGATCCTACTGAACCAGCTCGTGGTACGCCCACGCATCCGATAGAAGTCTCTGATGGGTCATCCTTCCATGGCACACCATATCAGGGACCAGACAGTTTCCAAGCGTTATTTGACCGACATGAGTGGTACTACACGCCACCTCAACAGACATCTCAACAACCGAGACATCCACAGGATCCCTCTGAGGATTCACGCTTTGTGGCAGTTACGCCACCACCTCCGCCACCGGCGCAACCAGTAATACCTGATCCGCCAAGGCGTAGGAGGACAAATGCTCGTATGTCTACACGAGGAGGAGGGGGTATCCACTTCAGCACTCCTCTACATTCTAGTAGTAGCCACTATCCGCCACTACAAGAAGAAGGACCTTCAAGTCCTATACAGGAGGCGAACTCCGCACCAGCTGCACAAAATTCGCCACCATTTGGGTATGACCAACCCATACCTGCTTATACGGGTCCAACGGCTTACAACCCGTTCGAACCGTCACAAGCACAATACAACTACGGCTATGAGCGCGACCCATATGTGGTGTCGGCAAGATATAATGCGCGCTACCCTGACGGAGCACATGGAAACATGGGACCACCGGACTACTCAGCTCATGGGTATCCAATACCTCCCAGACCTCCTGTTCCGCATCAAGCGCCACAACCACGTTTCTCTCCTCCTGAACAGGAAGAAATACTCCATCGACTAGATCGTGTGGAGAGAGAGTTCGAGGAAGAGAAGAAAAGCCACCGAGGATTTCTCAAAGGCTTGGCAAACCTACTAAAGGGCAAAAAGAAGAAACGTGACCATTAGCCCTTAATAGTTGTACTAATGTAATTTCTACTTTGAAATAAGTCCCTGCGTGGACACTTATCGTATTTCAGTCCCTACGTGGACTCATCTTTTAGTCCTTGCATGGACACCTATCTTGTACTAGTCCCTGCGTGGACTTGTCACTTATTTTAAACTCCTATGGGGGTATGTACTATTTGAAAGACCCGTTTAGGGCAATATGTAATTGTATTTGAGATTTTGGAATGTATGTGATGAGTTTGTTTTAATATGTATAAAATAAATCAAAACCATTCCTTTTATATTGATCTGCCTAAATAAAGAATCTTAAAAGGTGAAACCTAGCTTGGTGTCTTTTAAGATCCAGTCAAGATGGTACGACCTAATTGAAAAGATTATGATTCCCTGTTAACCTCTGTACGCATGTTAACGATCATGGCAGATGTGATTCGTTAAAATCACGCACGTCATTCTTATACAATAATCCTTTAAGGATTTCAAAACCCAACTAAATGATTTATAAATCGTGGGTTGAATCACCAATGAAGGTGATCAATATTATAAAAACATCCATTAGTGATGTGGTGCCTACGGGCCAACCTTATTAAAACATCCATTAGAGATGTAGTGCCTACGGGCCAGTATTATTAAAACATCCATTAGTGATGTAGTGCCTACGGGCCAATATTATTAAAACATCCATTAGTGATGTAGTGCCTACGGGCCAACCTTATTAAAACATCCATTAGTGATGTAGTGCCTACGGGCCAATATTATTAAAACATCCATTAGTGATGTAGTGCCTACGGGCCAACCTTATTAAAACATCCATTAGTGATGTAGTGCCTACGGGCCAATATTATTAAAACATCCATTAGTGATGTAGTGCCTACGGGCCAATATTATTAAAACATCCATTAGTGATGTAGTGCCTACGGGCCAACCATATTAAAAACATCCATTAGAGGTGTAGTGCCTATGGGCCGTAATAATTGTCTTATAACGACAAAAGACAGTGGTGGTCTATGACTCCCTGTCGGAAAGAGATAAAAGAACTACGGTTCAATTCTCTATGCCTTTGATTCTCTGAAATCTCGGCTAATATTATAAAACATCATCATGTTTAGGCTTTACGCCGCCAATACTATTTATATAGCTGAAATAGGATATATTCAAATCCTAACATTTAATGAAATAATAAGTTAACCAAATATGGTCTCTGTACCATGGTTGACAAATTGTCATAAAAGACAATTATATAATCATCTCCTGAATAAAATTTTGTTATCTTCTGTAACAGATTCAAGTTACAATGGCGGATCCCAATGGAGAGAACAGCCACACAAATGAAGATGACTATGACAATACGCCAGTGCATCTGACAGGCGCACAACTGAAGGCTCTGATTGACAATGCTGTTCAGGCAGCTATTGATCGTCAATATACTGAGTCCCAAGGCAGAACCGTGTCAAAACCACCCTCTAAACCAAAGACACACTCCAAACCACCCTCTGAACCTAAGAAAGATGACGACAAACACTCGTCCACTGAGCACAGCGTTCATCGCGATAGAGAATATACTGACGCATCCAGTGCTAAGGGTTGCACCTACAAATACTTTGTATCATGTAAGCCCCGGGAATTTACAGGGGAGAAAGGTGCTGTTGATTGCATCACCTGGCTGGATGAGATGGACACTATAGTGGACATCAGCAGGTGTGCAGCGAGGGATGTGGTGAAGTATGTGTCCCAGTCTTTTAAGGGCGAGGCCCTGGCATGGTGGAGGGCGTTGGTGTAGGCATCTGGTAAGTCTGCTTTGTACAAGATGACATGGGAGGAATTTATTGCTCTCATTAAAGAAAACTACTGCCCTCAGCACGAGGTTGAGAAGATAGAGGCTGATTTTGTCTCACTGGTGATGACGAACCTGGACTGCCAGGCGTATTTGACGAGTTTCAATACCATGTCTCGTCTAGTTCCATACCTTGTGACACCAGAACCCAGAAGAATCGCCCGTTTCATTGGGGGATTAGAGCCTGCATTAAAGGCTAGCGTAAAGGCTTCTCGGCCGACGACCTTCAGGTCAGTTACTGACCTCTCCTTGTCTCTAACTTTAGACGCTGTCCGTCTGAGGACACTAAGGAACAAGGAGGCTGAGAAGAGAAAACGTGAGGATGATACCTCACGAAGATCAGGGAAGAAGCACCGTGGAAGCGGTGAAGGCAATAGAGGGTCGGAGGCAAAGAAGGATGGGCAAACTGGTGAAAGGCCCAACTGCAAGATCTGCAAGAAACCCCACTCTGGGAAATGCAGATTTGCATCAAACTCACAGTCGCAATCAAAGACACCTTCCTGTGGACTATGTAAGTCCAAGGATCATAAGACTGTGGAGTGCAAAAAGATCAAGGATGCAACCTGCTATGGTTGCAATGAAAAAGGGCACATCAAGAGTAACTGCCCAAAGTATGCCAAGAAGGCGGAAGAGACAAAGAAGTCAAATGCGAGAGTTTTTCGCATGGATGCAAAGGAAGCGGTTAAGGACGACAATGTGCTTACAGGTACTTTTCTCGTAAATAATATATTTGCAAGAGTACTATTCGATTCTGGCGCTGATAAATCCTTTGTAGACCAGAAATTTTGCCAACTACTAAATATGCCTATCAAAACCCTTGATGCGAAATACGAAGTAGAGTTAGCAGACGGCACGATAGAAACCGTCTCTACTGTTTTAGAAGGATGTGAAATGTCCATTAAGAACCATTCTTTTCCTTTATCTCTACTTCCCTTCAAATTAGCGGGTTTTGACATTGTGCTAGGCATGGACTGGTTATCCCATAACCAGGCCCAAATCATTTGCGGCAAGAGGCAAATAGTTTTAAAGACTCCGAGTGGTGAATCACTTACCATTCGAGGAGATACGCAGTACGGGTTGCCCGAAGACGTATCTATGCTGAAAGCTTCAAGGTGTTTGAACAGAGGCTGCGTAATTTACATGGCTCTGGTGATAATTGAAGAACCGAAGCCGAAGATCGAGGATCTTCCTGTCATTTCTGAATATCCCGAAGTTTTTCCCGAAGAACTACCTGGTTTGCCGCCAGATAGACAAGTGGAGTTCAGAATTGACATCATTCCTGGAGCAGCTCCGATAGCAAGAGCACCTTACAGATTAGCTCCGACGGAAATGAAAGAACTGAGGACCCAGTTGGATGAACTGCTGGCGAAAGGTTTTATCAGACCTAGTTCATCTCCCTGGGGAGCTCCTGTCCTATTTGTAAAGAAGAAGGATGGATCGATGCGGTTGTGCATCGACTATCGAGAACTAAATAAAGTTACTATAAAGAATAGATATCCTTTACCAAGGATCGATGATCTATTCGATCAACTGCAAGGAGCAATCTACTTCTCCAAGATCGACTTGAGGTCGGGTTATCATCAGCTAAGGGTCAGAGATGAAGATGTACACAAGACAGCATTTAGGACTCGCTATGGTCATTACGAGTTCCTAGTGATGCCTTTTGGGCTCACAAATGCACCGGCTGCGTTCATGGATCTCATGAATCGCGTCTGCAAGCCGTATTTGGACAAATTTGTCATAGTCTTCATCGACGATATCCTTATATATTCCAAGAACCAAGCAGACCACGAGAAGCACCTCCGTTGCATTCTCGAATTACTACAGCGTGAGAAACTCTACGCCAAATTCTCAAAGTGTGAATTCTGGCTACGAGAGGTTCAGTTTTTAGGACACGTTGTGAGTGAGCGTGGTATCCAAGTGGATCCCGCTAAGGTAGAGGCGGTTATGAACTGGCAAGAGCCAAAGACGCCTACCGAAATCCGTAGTTTCCTGGGGTTAGCAGGATACTACCGGAGGTTTATTGAAAATTTTTCGAGGATTGCTGCGCCCTTGACCTCCCTAACCAAGAAGAAAGAAAAGTTTGTTTGGGGCCCAAAGCAGCAAGAGTCCTTCGAAATACTGAAGCAAAAGCTAAGCAACGCACCTGTGCTGACATTACCAGAAGGTACAGATGAATTCGTAGTTTACTGCGATGCATCACACACGGGCATGGGGTGTGTGCTTATGCAGAAGGGCAAGGTGATTGCCTATGCTTCAAGGCAATTAAAGGTGCACGAAAAGAATTACACCACCCATGATTTGGAGTTGGGTGCCGTTGTATTTGCACTGAAATTATGGAGGCATTACCTTTATGGTGTTAAGTTCGTGATCTATTCTGATCACAAAAGCCTCCAGCACCTGTTCAACCAGAAGGAGTTGAACATGAGGCAGCGCCGTTGGATGGAAACCCTGAATGACTATGATTGCGAGATCAGGTACCATCCCGGCAAGGCGAATGTAGTCGCCGATGCCTTGAGCAGAAAAGAAAGGGTAAAACCTATTCGAATCAATGCCAAGAGCATTGAAGTCAAGAACAATTTAATTGAAAGGATATTAGCTGCACAGCGAGAGGCTGTGTTGGAAGCTAACTATCCAAATGAAAAGCTGGGAGTAACCGAGGAGCAGTTGACTCTTAGCAAGGATGGAATCTTGAGGCTGAACGGACGTATATGGGTTCCGATTTATGGAGGACTACGAGATGTTGTTCTCCAGGAAGCCCATAGTTCCAAATACTCAGTTCATCCTGGTGCTGATAAGATGTACCAAGACTTAAAGGCAAATTATTGGTGGATAGGCTTGAAAAAGTCTGTAGCCGCCCACGTAGCAAAGTGCTTGACTTGTGCCCAAGTCAAAGCCGAGCACCAAAAGCCGTCTGGCTTGCTACAACAGCCTGAACTTCCCGAGTGGAAATGGGAATGCGTAACTATGGATTTCATAACCAAGTTACCCAAAACCAGGAAAGGAAACGATACAATATGGGTCATAGTCGATAGGCTGACTAAATCGGCTCACTTTCTACCCATCAAGGAGACGTATAGCTCCGATATGCTAGCCCAACTTTATGTTGATAAGATTGTAGCCTTACACGGCATACCTGTGTCTATTATCTCCGACAGGGATACTAGATACACATCTCACTTCTGGAAAAGTTTCCAGCAATCTTTGGGCACGCGTTTAAACTTTAGTACGGCTTACCATCCACAGATGGACGGTCAAAGTGAGCGTACTATCCAAACGCTAGAAGACATGCTTCGTGCATGTGCGATCGATTTAGGTGGTAACTGAGATAAAAACCTACCCCTGATCGAATTCTCCTACAATAATAGCTACCACACCAGCATAAAGGCTGCGCCTTTTGAGGCACTATACGGTAGGAAATGTAGATCGCCTGTTTGTTGGGCGGAAGTAGGAGAGGTCCAATTATCGGGACCAGAGATTGTTTTCCAGACAACGGACAAGATTGTCCAGATCCGGGAACGTCTCAAGGCTGCCCGCGATAGGCAGAAGAGCTACGCTGATCCAAAGCGTAAGGATCTTCACTTCGAAGTAGGTGAAAAAGTGTTGCTTAAGGTATCACCCTGGAAGGGGGTGATGCGATTCGGCAAGAAAGGCAAACTGAGTCCAAGATACATAGGACCTTTTGAGGTCATTGAAAGGGTCGGGTCAGTTGCCTATAAGTTGAACTTGCCTGAAGAGCTCAATGGAATTCACAATGTGTTCCACATCTGCAATCTCAAAAAGTGCTTCGCCGATGAATCATTGGTGATCCCACACATAGATGTGCATATAGATGCGAGCTTAAAATTTATAGAAAAACCTTTGTCGATTGAAGATCGACAGGTGAAGAAGCTTCGCAGAAAGCACGTACCGATTGTAAAAGTCAAATGGGATGCTCGTAGAGGTCCTGAATATACGTGGGAAGTCGAAGCTACAATGAAAGAAAAGTACCCCTATTTATTTGAGTAAATCTCGGGTCGAGATTTATTTTAAGGGGGTGAGGATGTAACACCTCGAATTTTTGTGTCCAATAATGTGTTAACACGTGTCATTTGTTTACACGTGGCATTGATATTAAATAAAGGACCAATTTTGACAAACCTTGAAAGTATATAAATTCGAGGGTTATAAATGTCAACAAGGGAAAATATACTGTATAGTAACCCTAAATAATGCTTGAACCTTCAAACGAATAAATCATAGATCGTACAGAAACGAAACGCGGAAGAAAGTGAGAGATTACGAGCTACAGGGGTTAACTGTGTCAACATGTTTAATATTACCTCTGAGTGACCCTTTAACGTTCCCAAGACTTCGTAACAGTATTATACGCTCACTAGAATATACTGTATAAATTCCGCGAAGTTCCGTCTTAAAACGAAAGAGTTATACTCAAATTCGTATGAGAAGGGTTAAAAGCGTCAACAGTGAAAGTTAAGGCTTTCCAAATAATTAATAAACTAACCGGGGACTTTATAATGCGGGTATATAACACGAGGCCCCTATCGGTAAATAACCGAGGGCCAAACCGCAAAGTTACCCCTTCAAACCCGAAAGGTCAGGTAAATCATTACGAAAGATTTCGTTATTAATTACCGGATTCTGATAATCATTACAAAAGATTTTAAAAATCTGAAAAACAGACCTCTCGCGACCCGCGTGAAGGTTAGGCTTAAGTGTAGGCGGGCCGTGAGCCTCCTAAATTACATGCCTGATATTTGAACTTTAGGCGACCCGCGTAAAAGTGCATGGGAACTCCCATGCGGGTCGCGTAAAGTGCCCAGATGCAGAAACATTGTAGTTTCTTACCTTTTGAGCATTGTGAACGATCAAACCTCAATAAATGAGGCATGGGCACCCTACACTTGACCCATACACCTTAGGGACACCTGCCCATGATCCATGATCAATTGTAGACTGTTGTGTAATGATCTTGAAGGCTTTTGAGCACTATAAATAAGCCACATTGGCTCATAACATTCACACAACTCAAACATACATCTCTGATCATTCTAAGGAGCTTCCAAGCACCCTTCTCTGCTCTATAAGCAAGAACACACTTCTGTAAGTCGTTCATAACCATTTTGGTCATACATTTCCATAGATATAGCTTATAAACACAACCGTCGTAACTAACGGTTGTCATTACAATAACTTGCAAACGGTTCAGTCATATGACGGATCAAAAGTAGTTTGGAGTAGGTAATTATGTGGGTAATAAACCTCTAAAAAGGTTCCCCCTGATCACCACTCTAACTATGTCAAATATCGAGTCAAACGTGCGGTTAAAAAGTCAACAGAAAGCTATTTTAGCGATTTATGCATAATCTGTAATGTATATGCTATGGAACCTGTTTTGACACTTATAAAACATGATATTAAGTATATAAACTTGTTTGCGCTCGTTTGAATCGATCATTTGCTATATTGAACCGGTTCGGAGCCGAATGTCGCAAAAGTTTGACTTTTGCTTTGACTTCAGTTCTGACCCATTTTAGTGAGGTATAAATATACCTTAGGACTCTCTTAGGACCAGGTCACATGTCAGTATAAACCTCTGTGATCGGTTCATGAGTTATCCGAGTCTTTTGCGCATTTCCGTCATTCGCCTAAAAGTTGACCGTAACGGCCTTTTGAAATTAAAACGAGTATTTCGGACACGTGAACGGACCAAAACCTTGCTTATTAAATTATAGGCATGTCCTTAAAGTTTCACGTCAATCCGAGGTCTAGAATGAGAGTTATGCTAAATAGCGCATTTAAAGTAAACTTTAGTAATTAACGGCGCCATTAGCATAACACCTATCTAAACCAAGATTTCGTCACCAAAACTCTTACCCACTATATTAAAATAATATTTTGGGAATTTTAAAGATTTTTAATAATTTTTACCTCGCTCATAACCTGCGGTTATGGCTACGGTTCGGTAAATACCGAATATGCCCTTTTCGGCCAAAACATGAGTTCTACAAGGTCTTTTGACCCGATTCCAGTTGCTACTAGTTTTAAATAATAAATAAAGTATTTTAAGCTTTATAAGCTGTTCGGGAAACTCAGATTTCCTGTAGAACTCGAAAAGCCCTTTTAAAGTCTTTAAAATGACCGAAAAGCCCCTACGGGGCATAATATTAACTTAAACTCGTTACGGGCGTCACGGAAGGTATCCTACTGATACCACAACCCATTTAAGGCATATTGACTTAGGAAATAAGCGTACGACTCTCATAGTTAACCGTTTCGCCTATTGCGCGCACGGTTCGGCTTATGAAACTAGTTTTCATAAATTAGCCGATACGGGTCAAATTATATTATTTGAACCCCAAAATCCAGAGTGTGAACCATAAACCCATATAAAACAAGTCTCTGAACTTGTTGGGTCAGAATCACACTCCATTCTCGGTTTTCGCCTTTTCGCGCGATTAAACCATACCTATATATATCGGAACCAACCGGTCTAGGCTACGGCCATTATAAAGACTCGTTAGGATTCTAAGAGGTTAATTAAAACCTTCGTTCCAGATTAGGAGCCCCAGTAAAAGCTATCGGTGATTTAATCCAATTAAGGAAATATACTTGCAAAGGTAAATACTTTAACTTATTTCCCCTATATGGGCTTGGGTTACGGTATATTAATACCGCTTGATTGAGCATTATATTCTTCCATCGCTTAGGTGGTTAATTAAATAATATGATCGGCTCATTTAAACAGTTTTGTTGCTTATAAGCCTTTGGGGGGTTTAATGACCGTTGTCCCGGATATCCTTGGCATCATTTTACGAAATGGCCATGACCATCGACATCCCGGTGTAGGCGTACACCCGGTATAAAGTGTCGACATTAAATTAAAAGACGTAGCCGTTGGTTTTTATACTACGGTTTTACGCAAACGTGGTGCGTCTATAAATCTTTAACCCGGCACGACCCGGGCTACTGAACGCATAAAAGAACATGTAAAACGTTCACAAGATTTATTATAATTTTCCCAAGTTATAAAAGAGTTTGTGCCTTGTGCATTCAAATCAATTTTAATAAACATTTTCAAATGTGTCAGTTGAATGTATTTACCAGTGTAAACTGACGTATTTTCCCCAAAAAGATTAAGTGCAGGTGCTAGACGAAATTGGCTGGTATTAGCTGCCTAAGCATCACGAATAGTCTCGCAAACTCGATGCCGTATCTGAATGAACAATATTTATTTATTTTGATCCGCTGTGGATATATTCAACTTCTGTAATACATTTGATATTACAACCAGAGGTTGAAGTTTATATATTTATCTTATGCTTCCGCTGTGCATTATGTAATTGTGTGGTTTGACTATATTGTTGCCAACATATTCACGGTAATCCCCCACTGGGCCCACCGGTGAGACACGTGGAAACCGGGGTGTGACATTTAGGGACATGCTTAGAATTTAGTAAGCAAGGTTATGGTCCCTTCACATGTCCGAAATACTCGTTTTATTTTAAAAAGGGCGTTACGGTCAACTTTTAAGTAATTAACGGAAATGCGTAAAAGACTCGGGCAAACAACGAACCGGTCACAGAGGGTGATACCATCACGTGACCTGGTGCTAAGAGAGTCCTAAGGCATATCTACATTGCACTAAAACGGGTCAGAACTGAAGTCAAAGCAAAAGTCAAACTTTTGCGACATTCGGCTCCGAACCGGGTCAATATATCCATTGGCCGAATCAAACGAGTTTAGACAAGTTTATATACTTAATATCATGTTTTATGAGTGTTCAAACAGGTTTCATATCATCTATATTACAAATTATGCAAGAATCGCAAAAATGACTTTCCGTTGACTTTTTAAGCATACATTTGACTCGACATTTGAACTAGTTAGAGTGGTGATCAGGGGGAACCCTTTTAGAGGTTTATTACCCACATAAATACCAACACATAACAACTTTTGATTCGAGATATGACTGAGCCATTGTAGACTAATCTCGAAGTCAAACCGTAATTACGACGGTTTGATTTTTAGCTATATACTAAGCAAAAACTAAACCACAAAAGATTAGACAACTTACAGAGGGTTAGTGCACGACTTAGAATGATAGAGTAAAGCTTGAGAGCTCCAAGAATGATCAGAAGTTGAGTTTTGAGGTGTGTTCTAATAATGAACTATGAATTGCCTTTATAGCACAAGATTGGCCTCTAGATTATTACAACACACACTACAAATGAGTATGGATGAATGGCAGGTGTCCTAAGGTGCTATGGGTCGAGTAGGGGACGCCCATACCTCTGGGAAACCCATTCTTAAATGTTTTACCGCTTTAAACAGCCAACAGCCAACTTTCTGTCGCTGGGCATCGCTTACGGACCGTATGGCTTGGGCCTTGCGGTCCGTAAGCCTGTGGCGGAGACAAGCTTAATCATTCACCCCTTTACGGTCCGTAAGGCAGGACCCTTGCGGTCCGTAAAGGTTATTTTTAAATCTTTTTCAATCTTTTCGTAATGATTAACAAAATCTTGTAATTAGTAACGAAATCTTTGGTAATTAATAACCTGACCTTTCGGGTTTGAAGGGGTAACCTTGCGATTTGGCCCTTGATTATTTACAACTAAGGGCCTCGTGTTATTTACCCGTACTGTTAAGTCCCCGGTTATCTTCTTAATTATTCGGAAAGCCTTAACTTTCATTGTTGACGCTTTTAGCCCTTCTCGTACGAATTTGATCATAACTTTCTCGTTTTAAAACGGAACTTCGCGGAATTTATACAGTATATTCCAGTGAGCGTATTTTACTGTTACAAAGCCTCGGGTACGTCAAAGGGTCACTCAGAGGTATAATTAAACATGTTGACACAGTTAACCCCCGTAACTTGTAATCTCTCACTTTCTTCTGCGTTTCGCTTCCGTACGACCCATGATTTATTCGTTTGAAGGTACGAGCATCGTTTAGGGTTACTATACAGTATACTTACCCTTGTTTGACATTTATAACCCTCGAATTTATATACTTTCAAGGTTTGTCAACATTAGTCCTTTATTAAATATAAAGCGCCACGTGTAAACTTAAGACACGTGTCAATACATTATTGGACACAAAATTTCGAGGTGTTACATCCTCACCCCCTTAAAATAAATCTCGACCCGAGATTTACTCAAATAAATAGGGATATTTCTCTTTCATCGTGGATTCAACTTCCCACGTGAATTCGGGACCTCTCCGGGCATCCCATTTAACCTTAACTATCGGCACATGTTTTCTTCGGAGCTTTTTCACCTGTCGGTCTTCAATCGACAAAGGCTTCTCCACAAACTTCAAGCTTTCATCTATATGCACATCTGTGTGTGGGATCACTAATGATTCATCAGCGAAGCACTTCTTTAGATTGCAGATGTGGAACACGTTGTGGATTCCATTGAGCTCTTCCGGTAAGTTCAACTTATAGGCAACTGACCCGACACGTTCGATAACCTCAAAAGGTCCTATGTATCGCAGGTTCAGTTTACCCTTCTTACCGAAACGCATCACCCCCTTCCAGGGTGATACTTTTAGTAACACTTTTTCACCTATCTCGAAGTGAAAATCTTTACGCTTCGGATCAGCGTAACTTTTCTGCCTATCTCGGGCAGCTTTGAGACGTTCCCGGATCTGGACAATCTTGTCCGTTGTCTCGAAAACTATCTCTGGTCCTGATAATTGGACCTCTCCCACTTCCGCCCAACAAACAGGCGATCTACACTTCCTACCGTATAATGCCTCGAAAGGCGCAGCCTTTATGCTGGTATGGTAGCTATTGTTGTAGGAGAATTCGATTAGGGGTAGGTTCTTATCCCAACTACCACCTAAATCGATAGCACATGCTCGCAGCATGTCTTCTAACGTTTGAATAGTACGCTCACTCTGACCGTCTGTCTGAGGATGGTAAGCCGTACTGAAATTCAAACGTGTGCCCAAAGATTGTTGGAAACTCTTCCAGAAATGAGACGTGTATCTAGTATCCCTGTCAGAGATAATAGATACAGGTATGCCATGTAAGGCCACAATCTTATCAACATACAGCTGGGCTAAAGTGTCGGAGCTATAAGTCTCCTTGATGGGTAAGAAATGAGCTGACTTAGTCAGTCGATCGACTATAACCCATATTGTGTCGTTTCCTTTGCTTGTTTTTGGTAACTTGGTGATAAAATCCATAGTTACACACTCCCATTTCCATTCAGGAAGTTCAGGCTGTTGTAGCAAGCCAGATGGCTTTTGATGCTCAGCCTTGACTTGCGCACAAGTCAAGCATTTGGCTACATAGGCGGCTACAGACTTTTTCAAGCCTATCCACCAATAGTTTGCCTTTAAATCCTGATACATTTTATCTGCTCCAGGATGGACAGAATATTTGGAACTATGGGCTTCCTGGAGGATAACATCTCGTAGTCCTCCGTAAATAGGAACCCATATTCGTCCATTCAGTCTCAACAGTCCATCCTTGTGAAGAGTTAACTGCTCTTCAGTTACTCCTAACTTTTCCTTATGATAATTAGCTTCCAACACAGCCTCTCGCTGTGCAGCTAATATCCTTTCAATTAAGTTATTCTTGACTTCAATGCTCTTGGCATTGATGCGGATGGGTTTCATCCTTTCTTTCCGGCTCAGGGCATCAGCGAATACATTCGCTTTGCCGGGATGGTACCTGATCTCACAATCATAATCATTCAAGGTCTCCATCCAATGGCGTTGCCTCATGTTTAGCTCCTTCTGATTGAATAGATGTTAAAGGCTTTTGTGATCTGAATAGATCACAAACTTGATTCCGTATAGATAATGCCTCCACAGTTTTAGTGCGAATACAACGGCACCCAACTCCAAGTCATGGGTGGTGTAATTCTTTTCGTGCACCTTTAACTGTCTTGAAGCATAGGCAATCACCTTGCCTTTCTGCATGAGCACACACCTCATGCCAGTGTGTGACGCGTCGCAGTAAACTACGAACTCTTCTGTACCTTCCGGTAGCGTCAACACCGGAGCGTTGCTCAGCCTTTGTTTTAAAATATCAAAGGATTCTTGCTGCTTGGGGCCCCAAATAAACTTTTCCTTCTTCTTGGTTAGAGAAGTTAAGGGCGCAGCAATCCTTGAGAAATTCTCAATGAATCTCCTGTAGTATCCTGCCAATCCCAGAAAACTACGGATCTCTGTGGGCGTCTTTGGCTCTTGCCAGTTCATGACCGCCTCTACCTTAGCGGGATCCACCTGGATACCACGCTCGCTTACGACATGTCCAAGAAATTGGACTTCTCGTAGCCAGAATTCGCATTTAGAGAATTTGGCATAGAGTTTCTCGCGATGCAGCAGTTCGAGAATACATCGTAGGTGTCTCTCATGGTCGGCTTTATTCCTTGAATAGATAAGAATGTCGTCGATGAATACGATGACAAATTTGTCCAAGTACGGCTTACAGACGCGATTCATGAGATCCATGAACGCAACCGGTGCATTTGTGAGCCCAAAAGGCATCACTAGGAACTCGTAGTGACCGTAGCGAGTCCTAAATGCTGTTTTATGCACGTCTTCGTCTCTGACCTTCAGCTGATGGTAGCCCGACCTCAAGTCGATCTTTGAGAAATAGCTAGCCCCTTGCAAGTGATCAAACAAATCGTCGATTCTTGGCAGTGGGTATCTATTCTTTATCGTGACCTTATTAAGTTCACGATAATCGATGCACAGACGCATCGATCCGTCCTTTTTCTTCACAAACAGGACAGGTGCCCCCCAGGGAGACGAACTAGGCTTGATAAAACCTTTTGCTAACAGTTCATCCAGCTGGGTCCTCAATTCCTTCATTTCAGTCGGTGCTAGCCTGTAGGGTGCTCTAGCGATAGGAGCTGCTCCAGGGATGATATCTATTCTGAATTCCACCTGCCTATCTGGTGGCAACCCAGGTAGATCTTCGGGGAAAACTTCTGGATACTCCGCAATGATAGGAATGTCTTCTATCCTTGATTTGGGTTCTTCCATAATCACTTGCGCCATGTAGATGACACAGCCTCTTTTCAAGCATCTTGAAGCTTTGAGCATAGTTACGTTCTCGGGCAATCCATACAGTGTATCCCCTCGAATGGTGAGCGATTCACCAGTCGGGGTCTTTAGCACAATTTGTTTTCTATTGCAGACGATCTGGGCCTGGTTGTGCGCTAACCAGTCCATGCCCAGAACGATGTCAAAACCAGCTAGATTAAAGGGAAGTAGAGATAGAGGAAAATAATGGTTCTTAATGGATATAATACATCCATCTAATATAGTGGAGACGGTTTCTACTGTGCCGTCTGCTAGCTCTACCTCGTATTTCACATTTAGAGTTTTGACAGGCATATTCAACAGTTTGCAAAATTTTTGGTCTACGAAGGATTTGTCAGCGCCTGAATCGAAAAGTACTCTTGCAAATATATTATTCACGAGAAAAGTACCTGTGATTACGTTGTCGTCCTGCAACGCTTCCTTCACATCCATTTTGAAGACTCTAGCGTTATTCTTTTTGGTTTCCTCGGTCTTCTTGGCAAGCTTGGGGCAGTTGCTCCTGATGTGCCCCTTCTCACTACAGTTGTAGCAGGTCGCGTCTTTAATCTTCTTACAGTCCACAGTCTTGTGGTCTTTGGACTTGCACAGTCCACAAGCATGCGTCTTTGACTGGGACTGTGAGTTCGGCCCAAACCTGCATTTCCCAAAGTGGAATTTTTGGCAGTTTTTGCATTTGGGCTTCTCTCCGGTTTGTTGCCCATCTTTTCTCGACTCCGTTCCTCTCTTGCCATCACCGTTCCCACGATGTTTCTTTCCCGACCTTCGCGAGGTATCATCCTCACGCTTCCTCTTTTCGTCCTCTTTGTTCCTCTGCGATCTCAGTCGGACCGCGTCCATCGTGAGGGACAAAGAGAGGTCAGTCACAGACCTGAAGGTCATTGGCCGAAAGGCCTTCACACTAGCCTTTATCGCGGGTTCTAACCCCCCGATAAAACGAGCAATCCTCCTTGGTTCCGGGGTGACTAGGTATGGAACCAAGCGAGACATCGTGTTGAAGCTCGTTAAGTAGGCCTGGCAGTCCAGATTTGTCATCACCAATGACACAAAATCGGACTCTATCTTCTCCACCTCATGCTGAGGGCAGTAATTTTCTCTAATGAGAGAAACAAATTCCTCCCACGTCATGCTGTAAAGCACAGCTTTTCCCGAGGCCTGATCCAGCGCCCTCCACCAAGCTAGGGCCTCGCCCTTAAATGACTGCGACACAAACTTCACTACATCCCTTTCCGCGCAGCCACTGATGTCCACCACTGTGTCCATCTCATCCAACCATGTCATACATTCGACGGCACCTTTCTCCCCCGTAAGGTCTCGGGGTTTACAAGACACAAAGTACTTGTATGTGCAGCCCCTGGCATAGGAAGCATCAGTATACTCCCTTTCGCGACGAACACTATTTTCATTTGACGAGTGATTGTCGTCGTCTTTCTTGGGTTTGGATAGTGATTTGCTGTGGGTTTTTGAGTGTGTCTTTGGCTTTGATGGTGGTTTGGAAACTGTTCTGCTTCGAGACTCTGTATATTGTCGATCCAGAGCTGCTTGCACAGTGTTGTCGACAAGAGCCTTGAGTTGAGCGCCCGTTAAATTTATTTGGGCATTATCATAATCATCTTCATTTGTATGACTACTTCCTCCATTAGGATTCGCCATAGTAGCTTGTATCTGCTGCAGAAGATAATGAAAATTCTATTTAGGAGTTTATCATTGAATTGTCTTTTATGGCAATTCATTAACCATGGTAACTAAGACCATATCCGGTTAATTTGTTACTCACTTTATATTTAGGATTTGAACATACTTATCCTAATCACAATTAATATTGCTAGCGGCATATAAGCCTAGTCACGAGGACGTTATTATAATATTTGGTCGAGATTACGGAGAATCAAGGTATGAAGGTTTGAACCGTAGTCCTTTTACTCCTTCTGACAGGGAGTCCTAAACCACCACTGTCTTTTGCCTTATTATGACCATATGTATGGCCCGTAGGCACTACATCGCTTATGGATGTTTAACAAGTGATCATCTTTATTGATGATTTAACCCATGATTTATTATATCATTAATTTGGGCTTTGGAATCCTTTAAAGGATTCTTGTATAAGAATGACGTGTGTGACTTTAACGAATCACATCTGTCATGATTGTTAACATGCTTACAGAGGTTAACAGGGAATCCGAATCTTTTAATTAGGTCTTACCATCTTGGCCGGATCTTAAAAGACACCTGGCTAGGTTTCACTCTGAAGATTCTTTATTTAGGCAGATCAAATTAAAAGGAATGATTTTGACCTATTTCATATATAGTAATAACAAAATGAAATTCATAATGTAACATTCCATAATTTTTAATACGATTACACACCGCCCTAAACGGGTCTTTTAAACAGTACATACCTACCTAGAGGTAAAAATAAGAGACAAGTCCACGCAGGGACTAATACAAGATAGGTGTCCACGCAGGGACTAAAAGATAAGTCCACGTAGGGACTGAAATACGATAAACGTCCACGCAGGGACTTATTTAAAATAAACATTACATTAGAACATACATAAGGACTAATGGTCACGTTTCTTTTTCTTGCCCTTCAGTAGGTTTGCTAAGCCCTTGAGGAATCCTCGGTGGCTCTTACGTTCTTCCTCGAAGTCTCTTTCCACACGGCTCAAGCGGTGGAGTATTTCTTCTTGTTCGGGAGGAGAGAAACGTGGTTGTGGCGCCTGTTGCGGAACTGGAGGTCTGGGAGGTGCTGGACACCCATGAGCTGAGTAGTCCGGTATTCCCATGTTTCCATATGCTCCGTCTGGATAGCGGGCATTATACCTAGCCCCTACCACATATGGGTCGCGCTCATAGTTGTAATTGTAATGTGCTTGTGATGACGGTTCGAACGGGTTGTAAGCCGTTGGACCCGTATATGCAGGTATTGGGTGGTCATACCCAAATGGTGGCGAAGTTGGTGCAGCTGGTGCGGAGTTCGCCTCCTGTACAGGACTTGAAGGTCCTTCTTCTTGTAGTGGCGGGTAGTGGCTACTACTAGAGTGTCGAGGGGTGCTGAAGTGAAATTCCCCTCCTCGGGTGGACATACGAGCATTTGTCCTCCTACGCCTTGGCGGATCAGGCATTACTGGCTGTACCGGTGGCGAAGGTGGTGGCGTAACTGCCACGAAACGTGAATCCTCGGAGGGATCTCGCGGATGTTGTGGTTGTTGTGATGTCTGTGGCGTGTGGTACCACTCGTGTTGATTAAACAACGCCATGAAGCTATCTGGTCCCTGATAGGGTGTACCATGAAAGGATGACCCATCAGAGATTTCTATTGGATGCGTGGGCGTACCACGAGCAGGTTCTGTCGGATCAGTATCCTCGTCCATATGATCTTCGGAGAAGTGATCTTGTGGTCCTAACGGAACAAAGCCTGACGGTTCCTGGATGTAGTCAGCTGGATTAAACTGACCTCGGAAGTATGGAGTAGGGTCGTCAAAATTTCGGTGCGATACCGAACGCTGTAGAGGTATGTAGGAGGGTTGCGGGTTGTTGGGATCATTTTCGGAATTTGGCCCGAATGAGTGCCGGTATGATGGCGTCGAGCTATGCGAGGTGGAATGCCTCGCAGGTTCATAAAGGTCTCTTCGCCTTTGCGGTTCTTCACTCCTTGTGGTCGAAGGAGCTCGCGTATTTGAAGGTCCGGCTTCGTGATCGTGATGAGTAACGATCTCTCCTCTGCCTCTTCTTCCCCTTCCTCTTCCTCGGAAAATCACTGGCGGCATATTTCCTGCTTTCAAAACTTTAAATAACAATAATAAAAGAAAAAGACAACCTTGGAATAACAATTCGAGTTTGTCCTATGTTCTTGTCTAGACTCAAGTATGTGCAATTGTGTCATTGAGATTAAACACATTAGGATAGTGTTTAATTCACTCAATGTTGGCTCTGATACCAACCTGTCACACCCTGATTTCCACGTGTATCACCGGTGGGCCCGGTGGGGGATTACCGTGACGTAGTTGGCAACATTATAGTCAAACCACAATATATAAATGCACAGCGGAAGCATAAAGATAAATATTATCCAACCATTTATTGCAATATCGAGTGTATCACATATAGTTGAATAGTATCCACAGGAGGGATCAAAAATAAATAGAAATGTTGTTCAACAGATAAGACATCAAGCTTGCGAGACTTCTTAAGATGCTAAGGAGCTATTGCCAGCCGATTTCGTGTAGTACCTGCACTTAATCTTTTTGGGGAAAATACGTCAGTTTACACTGGTAAATACATTCAACCGACTCTTTTGTAAAATGTTTATTAAAATTGATTTGAATGCACGAGGCACAAATTCTTTTATAACTTGGGAGAATTATTTAAAATTATAATCTTGTGAACGAATTACATGTTCCTTCTATGCGTTCAGTAGCCCGGATCCTGTCCGGGTTAAAGATCAATAGACACACCACATTGCGTAAAACCGAGGTGGGTAAACCATCGGCTACGTCTTTTAATAGTATAGACATAAAACCGGGTGTACGCCTACACCCGACTGTCAAGGTCGTGGCCATTTCTTCGAATGATGCCAAGGATATCCAGGACATGGTCATTAACCCCCCAAAGGCTTTTAAGTAACAAGACTGTTTAAACGAGCCGATCAAATTATTCAATTAACCACCTAAGCGATGGAAGATTTGATGCTCAATCAAGCGGTATTTTATATACCGTAACCCAAGCCCATATAAGGGAAAATAAGTTAAAAGTATTTACCTTTGCAAGTATTGTCCTTAATCAGTTAAATCACAGATATCTTTTACTGGGGCTCCTATTCTGGAACGAAGGTTTTAAAATAACCTATTAGAATCCTAACGGGTCTTTATATTAGCCGTAGCCTAGACCGGTTAGTTTCGAGGGATAGATACGGTTTAATCGCGTGAAAGGCGAAAACCGAGAATGGAATGTGATTCTGACCCGACAAGTTCGGAGACTTGTTTTATACGGGTTTATTATTCACACTCTGAATCTTGGGGTCAAAAAGATATGGTTTGACCCGTATCGGCTGATTTATGTAAACTAGTTACATAAGCCGAACCGTGCGCGCAATAGGCGCAACGGGTAACCGCAGGAGTCCTACACTGTTTTCCTAAGCCAATATACTTTAAAGAGGTTGTGGTATCAGTAGGATACCTTCCATAATGCCCGTAACGAGTTTTAGTTCATTATACGCCCCGTAGGGGTTTTCCGGTCATTTTAAAGACTTTTAAAGGGATTTCTGAGTTCTACAGGAAACCAGAGTTTCCCGATCAGTTTAATAAGTCTAAAATATCTTATTTATTATTTAAAATCAGTAGCAACTGGAATCGGGTCAAAAGACCTTGTAGAACTCAAGTTTTGGCCGAAAAGGGCATATTCGGTATTTACCGAACCGTAGCCATAACCGCAGGTTATGAGCAGGTTAAAATTAATTAAAAATCTTTAAAAATCCCAAAATATTATTTTACTAAAGTGGGTAAAAGTTTTGGTGATGAAATCTTGGTTTAGGTAGGCGTTATGCTAATGGCGCCGTTTATTACAAAA
Organism: Helianthus annuus; assembly: GCF_002127325.2. NCBI lineage: Eukaryota > Viridiplantae > Streptophyta > Magnoliopsida > Asterales > Asteraceae > Helianthus > Helianthus annuus. Next base: position 114,517,650 of record NC_035448.2, on the reverse strand, counting down.
GTTTCTTATAAATGCGCTATTTAGCATAACTCCCATTCTAGACCTCGGATTGGCGTGAAACTTTAGGGACATGCTTAGAATTTAGTAAGCAAGGTTATGGTCCCTTCACATGTCCGAAATACTCGTTTTATTTTAAAAAGGGCGTTACAGTCAACTTTTAAGTAATTAACGGAAATGCGTAAAAGACTCGGACAAACAACGAACCGGTCACAAAGGGTGATACCATCACGTGACCTGGTCCTAAGAGAGTCCTAAGGCATATCTACATTGCACTAAAACGGGTCAGAACTGAAGTCAAAGCAAAAGTCAAACTTTTGCGACATTCGGCTCCGAACCGGGTCAATATATCCAATGGCCGAATCAAACGAGTTTAGACAAGTTTATATACTTAATATCATGTTTTATGAGTGTTCAAACAGGTTTCATATCATCTATATTACAGATTATGCAAGAATCGCAAAAATGACTTTCCGTTGACTTTTTAAGCATACGTTTGACTCGACATTTGAACTAGTTAGAGTGGTGATCAGGGGGAACCCTTTTAGAGGTTTATTACCCACATAAATACCAACACATAACAACTTTTGATTCGAGATATGACTGAGCCATTGTAGACTAATCTCGAAGTCAAACCGTAATTACGACGGTTTGATTTTTAGCTATATACTAAGCAAAAAACTAAACCACAAAAGATTAGACAACTTACAGAGGGTTAGTGCACGACTTAGAATGATAGAGTAAAGCTTGAGAGCTCCAAGAATGATCAGAAGTTAAGTTTTGAGGTGTGTTCTAATAGTGAACTATGAATGGCCTTTTATAGCACAAGATTGGCCTCTAGATTATTACAACACACACTACAAATGAGTATGGATGAATGGCAGGTGGCCTAAGGTGCTATGGGTCGAGTAGGCGACGCCCATACCTCTGGGAAACCCATTCTTAAATGTTTTACCGCTTTAAACAGCCAACAGCCAACTTTCTGTCGCTGGGCATCGCTTACGGACCGTATGGCTTGGGCCTTGCGGTCCGTAAGCCTGTGGCGGAGACAAGCTTAATCATTCACCCCTTTACGGTCTGTAAGGCAGGACCCTTGCGGTCCGTAAAGGTTATTTTTAAATCTTTTTCAATCTTTTCGTAATGATTAACAAAATCTTGTAATTAGTAACGAAATCTTTGGTAATTAATAACCTGACCTTTCGGGTTTGAAGGGGTAACCTTGCGATTTGGCCCTTGATTATTTACAACTAAGGGCCTCGTGTTATTTACCCGTACTGTTAAGTCCCCGGTTATCTTGTTAATTATTCGGAAATCCTTAACTTTCATTGTTGACGCTTTTAGCCCTTCTCGTACGAATTTGATCATAACTTTCTCGTTTTAAAACGGAACTTCGCGGAATTTATACAGTATATTCCAGTGAGCGTATTTTACTGTTACAAAGCCTCGGGTACGTCAAAGGGTCACTCAGAGGTATAATTAAACATGTTGACACAGTTAACCCCCGTAACTTGTAATCTCTCACTTTCTTCCGCGTTTCGCTTCCGTACGACCCATGATTTATTCGTTTGAAGGTACGAGCATCGTTTAGGGTTACTATACAGTATACTTACCCTTGTTTGACATTTATAACCCTCGAATTTATATACTTTCAAGGTTTGTCAACATTAGTCCTTTATTAAATATAAAGCGCCACGTGTAAACTTAAGACACGTGTCAATACATTATTGGACACAAAATTTCGAGGTGTTACACCAAAGGTTTTCTACAAGAATATGGGAAGGATTACTTTGAAACGTTTAGTCCAGTTACTAAGTCTGTGACTATCTGTACCGTCCTTTCCATTGCCTTATCTCAAAATTGGTCCATTCGACAACTCGATGTCAACAACGCCTTCTTACATGGCACCTTGCATGAAGTGGTTTACATGACTCAACCCCTGGAATATGTCAATCCGGATCTCCCACACTACCTTTGTCGCCTACGAAAATCTCTCTATGGGCTCAAACAAGCACCACATGCATGGTATATGGAGCTTGCAACGTTCTTCCTTGAACTTGGTTTTCGAAAATCCTTCGCGGACCCCTCTTTGTTCATCTACAATCGGGATGGCATTGTCTTGTACTTTTTGGTATATGTTGATGATATTGTCTTGACCGGCAACAATGATACTTTTGTCCAACATACGATTGGTGCATTATCAAAAAAATTCTCTATTAAAGATCTCGGTATGCTACACCACTTCCTTGGTATAGAAGTCATTTCCACCACCAATGGTTTGTTTTTATCTCAGCATGCTCATGTGCAAAATATCCTCACCAAGTTCAAAATGGATGGCACTAAACCCGTTGCCACACCCCTCAGTTCCACTGAGTCTCTTTCTCCTGTTGATGGCTCATTTCAGATTGACCCTACACCATATCGTCAACTGGTGGGTTCTCTCCAATACCTTGCCTTCACTCGACCTGATGTCTCCTATGCCATCAACAAGCTCTCACAATACATGCATTCCCCAACTCAACTTCATTGGCAAGCTTAAAACGTGTTCTCCGCTACCTGAAAGGCACCATCCATCACGGTTTGTTTCTTAACCATGGGTCTCCCATTGATCTTACCGCATTTACCGACTCTAACTGGGGTGGTATTGCAGATGGGGGGCGCTCCCCAACTGCATACATCATCTATCTTGGCTCAAACGTTCTCTCCTGGCGCTCAGCGCGTCAAAAATCGGTCTCTCGATCTTCAACCGAGGCGGAGTACAAGGCATTAGCAAATGGAGCTGCCGAACTATCTTGGGTCCAGAACCTACTATTGGAACTTGGTCTATCACCAACTAAACCTCCTACATTATTTTGCGACAATGCTGGAGCTACTTATCTATGTGCTAATCCGGTCTATCACTCGCGTATGAAACATGTGGCACTCGACTACCACTTTGTTCGGGAAAAGGTGGCTAATGGCTCATTAAAGGTTCTTCACATTCACTCTGCTGATCAACTTGCTGATATGTTAACTAAACCTCTTAGTCGGAGTCCGTTACAACAACTAGGTCCAAGATTGGAGTCTCCGATGGATCCTCCATCTTGCGGGGGCATATTAAGGATATCAAGGATACCAATTTATAATTGTATAATCAATGTATATTTCCGTTTATATGGTCAATACATATTTAGAGAATAATTTCTAGTCAATAGGTTTCCATAGTCCTAGCCATAGTTCTAGCCTTATTTCTCTCGTTTCTATTCTTGTCTCCTGTTGTAGCTCTTGTAGCTGGCTATTTAAACCCTCTGTATCTTTGTAATAAATCAAGCTTTTGCATAACATATTCTAACTTTTATACATGCATACGTGAATCAATCAATCAACTTAAAGTATTCATGATGAAAGAAAATCTTCCATTGTTTGTGAATTAAAGTTTATCTTCATTCCGCTGCACTATTTCCATATTTGTTATCATCTTCCATTATTCATCTTAAACTTTTTCAAACAATTGAAACTCAGATCCTAAGACTAACAATTTCCCGCTAAATGTTGTAAGAAAAATAACTACTCATAACATGGAATTCAAAACATGAACTTAAATAAACAAGATGAAACAGAATCATTGTTCAAACAAGACAAACAAATTAAAAATTGTTTTTCAAAGACATTAGTTGTTTTAGTGATAGAGGTATCCAGCTTTCAGTTGCTTCTTGTGAGATATGGGCTTGCTGCATTCCTTGTACATTGTCTTGTACAGATTCCTTGCAGCAATCCATTCATCTATGATTTTTTCAATTTCCTTTCTAAGCTTTGGCTTGTCACGTCCTTTGATCTTCAGCTGTTCTTGTTTCTTGTTCATACATTCTCTTATGTAGTTGGGAGATTGATTTGAGTACTTGCAGATTTCTCTAACCCTAAAAATTGTCACCGCCAGACAATCTCATCTGCTCCCGCTCGTCTCTCGTACCACCATTTTCATCTCTCACACCACCTTTGAACTCTAAATTTGAAATACTTTCTAGGTTTACATAATACCCTAAATTTCAAAAGTGTTTGCTAGCACTAGCTAACCTTAAAGTTGAAATACCTTATGGATGTTCACTGAAATCAGTTTTTTTTGGTTTAAAAGTGTTTGCAATCGTAAATTTGAAGATGTTTTTGACATAATCCGTCCAAAAAGTTACTATCAAGTTTAAAGTTTGATTTTATGTTGTTCATTGGGACCTCAAATTTACTATGTTTGTGATCCGATTACTAGGCAGTGGGTTACCATAGCTAGAAGAACACACAATCTCTTTGTAGAAGGTTTTGTTGTGTTGTTTGTGATCGGTTACTAGGCAGTGAGTTACCATATTTAGGTTTGGTTGGGTCAAAAGTCAGAGCACAATTCAGGGGTTGAAGTAGCCAAGGTAATTTAAGGTAATTATTGTTGGGTGTTGTTTGGTTCTTATTGGTTCAAAAATAAAGTACCAAATGCATTTCTATTTATTGTTTTCCATGACAATCGTTGTGGAAAGAGGAATTAGAACAAGGTTTTTTTTCTTTGGAACGATTGTATATAGTGAGTAGCATATATGCACTGCACTGTCTTTGATTTCAATGTCATTCCTAGGATTATAAGGTTGTTGGATATGTGTAATGTATTGAGCGTGACAGGACAGTTTCAAGCTATGAAATGATAACTTCATGTGTTAGCTAGCGGTAATGCCCACCCTACATTAAGGTTCGCATAACTCATAGTGTTGACAAGTGAAAGCAATGTTTTAAACACCGGTTTTTTAAATCATACCGAATTGGGCTCTAAAAAAGGTCTAATCGGTTGAATTGGGTTGTACCAGACGATTGAACCGGGTTACCAGTTAACCCTATAATTCCATAAAATACAAACCCATCTCAAAAAAACAATCAAATCTCCATTAGGATTTATGTAACTGGTCATAGTTTTATTTAAAAAAAAAACTATTTTATGGTAAAATATTAAGCATTTTAAAAGCATTTTAATTTCTTATAAGCAATATTGCATTATACGATGTGGAAAACAGTTTCAGCGGTGATGGAATACTGGAATGAAAGGTGCTAGATTAATTGCCAGAAGTATGGAAGGTCAATATTACCTTAATTTCGTATTTGTATTAAAATTAAAAAAATCAAATTCCAAGATAATGCAAATCGGTTCAACGGTTTGAACTGGTAAAACCGGATTTACCGCCGGTACATAAGACATACCGTATTCTGGTTTTACTGGCTTTTATCCTACTAGACCCGTGTCCGATATCTGGTTTAACTGGTATAACTGACTGGTTTATACCGGTATTTAAAACACTGAGTGAAAGCTTGATCCAAAAATACTTATTTGGAGTTCTAAAAGTTTGTACTTCAAAATCCTTGAAAGCTTGATCCAAACATTCTTGAAACCATCCACAATAAAAGAACTAAAAAATGCTAAAATATGTCTAGTTAGCTTCCATATCAGAGGAAAAAAAAAATTCATTCTTTAAAAACACTCAAAATCTATCCGATAAGAAAACTCAAAATCACACAAAAACATTAACATATCATCACCACCTTATATATAGAGAGAGATAAAGACACCCAACCCCCTTTGCCCACCCTCTGCCACTTTCTTCCATTTTTGCTGTATGTACACAAGAATGCAAGATAAAAAAATGAATCCACAAACACAACCCGCATTTAGTAAAAATGGATATAAATGTCACATCACCCTCACAAGAAAAAAAATAACTATTGGTGATGCTCTGAAAATAAATAGTGGCTTAAATGTTAAAACGTTTTTGTATGTTCATAAATTTTACATTATTGATCAACAAATACAAAAAAAAAAAAAAAACAAAAAAAAAACAAAAAAAAAAAACAAAAATAAAAACAAAGAACTTTTAGAAAGAAGTTGTGGAGCCTGTATAACGATGAACATCCCATGGTCCTATACTTTGATGTAACGTGTTGGTGAGATCGAATAATTGCTTGAAACTCTTGTCCAAAATACTATACCAAATGATCTTTTTCGAAACTTTGATCACCATGAATGTGTCATCTACTTCTTCTTCGTTTTCACCTCTAACAACATCCAAGATTTCGAACTTGTAGTAATGAGGTCTAGACTCTTGTTGGAGCACATGAATTATATCCGGATAAGTGACCTCAAGATCATCAAGCTCCACCTGATACTTGACAAACCATCCCGAATGATCACTCAACATCTCATACACGTTCAAGTGTAAATAGTTTTCAGCGTCCACCAAATGTAGATGACCTCTAGATTCCCCAAAGTAAAGGGGCCTCACTCCATCATGGTAACCACCAAAAGATCGCACCCTTGCGGGCAACGGTGATGGCAATGGCAACCCCAACAACTTTTCATTATCTAGCTTTAAGTAATTCGGACGGGTATAAGATGGAGCCCAGTGAAACGCTCGATTCCAATACACACCGCCACTGAAAGGTGAGTAATACGATACCCAGAAGGATTCGTTTGTTGTCTTCTTCCACTTACCCGTTTTAGAGGAGTAGATTTGTAACTGTAACCGTTGCTCAAATTCTTTTTCACGATGAATACAAATAACTTTGTAATGAACACAATCTGTTTGATGAAACGCCAAACCCATAAAACGGATACGTGTCACAACATCCAGACCCCCGATTATCGGGGGGATGATCGCACACTCCTTGGTTATCGGATTAAACACATAGTAAGCACGAGCTCCTTTGTGTCCTCGATCACTACAGCAAAGTAGTAATCCATTACAAGACTGCACAATTTTAATACGAAGGTGATCCGGATGGAAATCAAGACCGCGAAAACGAGTAGTTTGGTTTTCAACATCATACGGAATATAGAAATCGCGGACAAAAAGACCAGGAGAGCGCGAAGTGCTGCGATAGAGGTGACTGAAATGATGGTGATTTAACAGTGACCGCCAGTGTTTGGATACGGATTTGAATCGAAGGATGGAAACAACAGGGAGCCAACGTAGGATTTCAAGTAAAAGGTCGTCGTTGGATCCGATCATAGCTCCCGACCGAGTCAACTCATGATCAATATCCGCCATAGAAGACAAACTCACACACCCACTAAATCTATTACTGAATCTTACTTGATACCGCGAGTCTATAAGCTTTGATAGAAGAAAGGAAGGCTTTAGTGAAGTAGGTTTTCTTTGATTGCCATGGAAAACAAGAGTTATATAAATATTGAAGCTTTGTGCAAGACTTGGAATAGTCAAGTCTCCTCGTATAATCTAAATTTCATTACGTATCACAAAAGTTTCAAGTTTCAACATATAAAATGATACTATAATACAAATTCTATCTTATACACTAAGTAATTAACACTGTTTTTCTTATTTTTCATACTAAAATATGGTCTTTTAGATTAATGAAGAGTTTTATTAGTAATATATTAAACAAATTATGATTAAGTTGCTTCATAATGAAGAGTTATCGATGTATATTTATTAATAATATATTAAAAAAATTATGATTAAGGTGCTTCAAACATATGTATTCCCTTTTTCTTTTTTTAATATTAAGGTTAATTTAATATGATGTTGCATGCAAATGCTTTTATTTAAGAAAATCACCCACACAAAAGATTAATTTAACACATTAGAAAACAAGGTTTACGTGAACACGGCATAGGAAATTTCCAACAATTTTTTCATGAACATTTTAATATAAGATATTAAAAAAACAAAGTTTTTATAGAAAATGCGTTGGAAACTCCTGGCTATTTTCCTTATGAAAATGACTTTTGTCGTTTTTCGTTGGTACTCGGTCATTATTGGTTTTTGGTTGGTATTTTATGGGTAACTAGTGTTTGCCCCGCGCACGCGTTGTGGGGCTCAAAGCCGATTTTTTTTCTCTCTTGTGTGTTTTTGTTACTTGTACATATTACCTATAACACGATCTTAAAAAAATTGCGTCGAGTCAACCATTATCAAATTTTTGCTAAAAAAAGATGGAAAAACTAAATTTTAAATTGGGGGAAATATTATAATTTTTTAGGACAAATGAGCGTGTGTCAGGCAGCCGCCTGACACGAATAATAATTACACCGAGTCAACCAGTTAAAACAAAACACTACCACAGTTTAAAAAAACTAAAACAATGAGATGACATGATTGTAATTCTATACTGGGGGCAAAATTGTAATTTATCCAGGAAAACAAACAAAAACGATAGAGAAAATGTAAATTTAAGTTGAGGGCAAATTCGTAACTTGGCTGAGAGAAAAAAACTAATGACAAAACTGTAAATTTAAACGAGGCAAATTTTCAACCAATGGCGAAATTGGAGTTTTTAGCTTGGAGCAAAAGCGTAAATTTATTTTTAAGCAGGGGTAAAAACAAAATATTGAACGGATGGCAAAATCGTAATTTTTAAACAGGATAGAATCGTAAATTTATTGGGCCAATAGGAGAGTGTCAATCAAATGGCTGACACTATATCCTTTGTCATGTAAGCCATTAATTTAAAAAGAAAAAAAAAGGAGGAAAAGGCCAACCGTCTTTTTCCACCACTCTCATTCAACAACTATTGCCCTCATAGTTTTTGTAGATTTAGGTAATGCGTAGAACACCTTCAACTATTTTTTCATGGAAATTAATATTGTCGGCATCTCGTCGGTACGTAGTCGCTAATCCAGGGTTTTCAGTAGTGTTGCATTTGGTACCAATTATTGGAAAAATATTAGTGAAAATGATTATTCATTAAATTTGGTGGTAAATAATTCTATTTATATATGAGTTGTATAGATAATCATTTATGAGTTTGTGTTCTAGCATGTGAAAGTTTTACCACGAACTATATCACGTCCAAATGGGAGCTAAGGTGAATGCGATAACAATATTCGAAGTTGAGTGGTTGAAATAAATATCGAAACTTTGGTAACTCTAGTAGAAAATTCATCTTTGACATAAATGGTTGTTTTGTTTTGACTCTTAAATTCTTTTCAAGAATAATTATGTCCTATAATTTTATTTGACTTGACATTATCGTATCACGTATCATCAAATGAAGGTTTTATTTGACTCATAATATTATTATAATTATCTTCAGATAAATGAAATTAAATATGGAATTTTGGTACGAGTAAATGAAGCTTTTGTTCTTGTGATTCATTCTTCTAAAAAAAGGAAAAAAAGGATATAAAAGAGAGATGAGCTAGAGAGATTATGTTGTCAACAAGTTATATAGAATTTAGAGATAAATACTCTCTAATTCTTTCACCATCGTTAACTTTATCCTTTTCTTTTTTCACATAAATTGAAAACATCTTAGCGCTATGTAACCTTTGGTGCGTGAGCCATCTCTCGCACTATACACTGCTTGGGTTGTCGTACCCTTGGAGACAAACATGTCCATCCAAGAGGAGACACAAAATCTGTTTTAGGGACCCATGTTGAATGTCAGACCCCAACCTGCAACGGAGTTTTGATCAGGGCATGATTGTCCACAGTTCGTAACAACTATTAAAGTTTAAATATTTATTCATGTCCAAATTAAAAATGTCACATAACCAAATAAAATTCAAATAATTCATACATCGATCAAAAACATAAAGCATAAACTAAAATCCATTTATATGTCTAAGGCATATTCTGACATGGTCTTCATCCTCATCATATCAAACTTGATAACCTGTATCACGTGTAAAAATAGCTTTTAGGTCAACATAAATTGATGAGTAAATCTATATTTAAAGAGTGAATTTCAAGGATTGTCCTTTATTTTTATACCCATTTTCAGGCGCTGTCCTTTATGTTCAAAATTGACGAGTTTTGTCCTTTATGTTTTCATATCATACACGTTTTGTCCTCTAGGCCTAACCCAGATAGTTTTTTCAGTTAAATTTGGTCATGTGCTTTACACATGAGGGCATTTTTGTCAATTCAAAGGTTGCAGAAGCTTTGAGCTGTAAATCTGTTGTTGAACTTACCTTTGAATTGACCAAAATGCCCTCATGTGCAAAGCATATGACCAAATTTAACTGAAAAAACTAACTGGGTTAGGCCTAAAGGACAAAACGTGTATGATATGAAAACATAAAGGACAAAACTCGTCAATTTTAAACAAAAAGGACAGCGTCTGAAAATGGGTATAAAGATAAAGGACAATCCTTGAAATTCACTCATATTTAAATAAAAAGATTTGCTTTATTATTTTTAAAATGTTAAGTTTGTCATGCAATTCATGTGTTGATAAAGATGATCAAATTATATAAACAACAACAACAATAAATAAATAAATACCAACCAATGCGATAAGCGATAATGAAATATTGTGATGATGTGAGACTCAAGCCCTGAAGAGCGAATCTAAATGATGATGGTGATACCTAGCTTAACCCATGGTAATGGGGAACCGGTCAGCTAGTTGATCCATGTGTGTGATGTTTGGGACACAAAGCGGTAAACATCAAATAACAATTAAATGTAACACAACTACACATTGAACTTGTATGCATTTGATAATTGATAATTGAATTAAATTGAGATTTTGCGAATAACGTGTCACATAATACACCCCTAAACTGATAATTATAAAAAAGAGAAAAGTAAGATCTACTCATTGTTTGCGTTTTGTGATCCTTGATAATACCGCACGAAAAATGAAGAAAAAACTCTGGCGATCACCCTAAATATAAGATAACCAAAATATACTAAAGAACCAACACAAAAATAAATCACTTATAAAACAGAACCTATGCTTTGGGAGCTTCTGTATAACCTAAGTATATAATAAACTCAATTGTGACAATAAAATTAGAATCTAAAAATCTATATAAGTGTGATAATTTGTGAAACTAATGTAAAATTGGTTATGTCATTAATTGTATGTAAGCTAAGTCTAGTTAATTCTTTTATAACTAACTTGGCTAATAATTATATAAGCTAACTCTAGTTAATTCTTTTATAATTAACTTGGTTAATAATTCTAAAATTGTGGGAAAATAATAATGAAGTGACAATAACCATTTATTATGTTATTATATGTTGTCAATTGTATATTACATAAGTCAGTAAAAACTAATTTAATAACTTTATAAATCAGAATTTATCACTATCTTTTATTTAAAATCATTATTATATAAAAAGACTTAATTTACTCCAAATCCTTTTCTTAAAAATAATTATTCGAGAGACATGAAATTTAGTATAAAAATTCCACATCTTGTATATTTTCTGAAAAATCGGGATAATATTTATAAAATTTCACTTTGATAGTTCTTGTGTTTTTTTTTTTATAAATTCTATTATATATATTAGGTTATCACCAGGGATTGCTTCCCGAGCCAAAGAAAATTAATTGAAATAAATATTAAGTGTATAAAAAATAAAATACAAACAAAGTGGCATTTTACATAAATTAGTAACAAAGTGGAAATACAACTTGAAGATAGTTGAGTCCTTTTGAAGATGCATATCCTTGAGTCGTGAAAATCTTTCATTGAGTAAATCGACTCCCTTCTATATATTGTTTGATCAAGTGTAACAACATGCACGTTCATGCTTGTTACTCTCGTTACACTCGTTACGTCTAGCACCAGAGATTCGGATCATAATGTAACTTTATCGCTTACAACGCTATTTCGCATATACTCACATACTTTCAACATGATATATCGCACATCACAATGCATACACAAACGCTAACGATGACATCGCGTGAAAAGTTAAGTTGCTCCCCTCGATCGTCGTGATGCAACGCAATCACGCTAACGACGACATCGCGTGAGTACCTAAGCGTTTCCCATCGATCGTCGTAAAGCGTCGCAACGCTAACGCAGACTCAAACGCAGTTACTTATGCTATGACATGTTATATATAATAAAAGTGTGAAACTATCCAAACGCGCACTCGCAGGCACGCGGAACTCAACTTATCGCATTCAACACGCAAACCCGAAACATGGTTACTTATAACACGATAAAACACAACGCAACGCTCAACGCACGAAATGAAGGTTGGAAAACTAACCCGCGCAAGCCAACCCATCGAACGACCATTCGATCGAATGGACATCCGACCGGATGACCATCCGATCAGATGGCCATCCGATCGAACGGCCGTCCGACCCAATTAACCTACACCGCCTTCCTCACCTTTCACCTATAAATACCCCCCCTGTCGTATCAACGGTTCCTTGATGTTATAGCCTTATTCGACCCACGCACTCTCAAGCCCTTTTATCTCGATTCCTCGACATTCTTGTAAGTTTTCCTCCTAAATCTTGTACTTCCATCTTCATTACACACTTTCTCATCATCTTCTCTATCAAATCTTGCATTATCACCGTGAAATCACCTGATTTGGGTTGTTCTAGGGTGACGTCACCTCGGGTTCTTATGAACACTGAAGTATGACCTCATCTCATCAAGAACGGTTCAGACCTAAAGGATTTCCACATATTTTTACACTGATTTCGCCAAGATCTAAACACTTTTCACTGTTTTCAAACTTTTCTTCAACATTCTTCACCTTTTACTCAAAGCCGTTAGAATCTGTACTCGTTCGGGCTCTCTACTTATTCTCTAGTGGAGAAGCGATCTGAGAATGGATTTCTACCGAAGAGACGACTAATTCACGGGTTGAATATGAAACTCCGTCAAGAATAGTTGAGTCTGGTTGAACGGGGTGATTCCTGTCCGATCGAACGAGTTGGACTTGATGTGATTTCCATTGTTTAACACGTCGCCACGCCGTCTCCGTTAAACCACAAAACTTTTAACTTAGAAAACTTTGTGAAAGTTTCAAACAGAAGGTTGCTCGATTGAACAGCCGTCCGATCTGATGACCATCCGATCGAACGACTATTCAACCAGGTGACTTGTAATCTTAACACTTAAACTATTTTGCAAAACTTCAAAGAATATCAGTTTTCAATCGAATATACATCCGATTGAACGACCATCCGTCCGGATGACCATCCGATCCAATGACTTTATTCATACTACAACAAAAACTTCAAAAGTTCAACATTTTACAAACACACCTCTCCACTCGAATGACCATCCGACCGAACGGTCATCTGTCTGGATGACCATCCATTCGGACGATCATCCGACCGAACCACCATCCGATCACCCATGTCACCAAACGCACTGTTTACACGTTCAACGCTTACGCTATCGTTCTGTGATCAGGCTAATCTCCTCAAGCGCTCCCTTCAATCCAAGACTATGTTTATTTACTAAACACGCTCTGTGAGTATACTTGACCCCCTTTTTAATGCTTTAAACACACTTTGGAGTGTAACATACGTTCCTATTGAAATCGTACCTATCCAAACGCAGTCTATACTCTAAAACTATTATCACTTGCGAATTACTGTCGTACATATTTACACGTGATGCTGATACATATGTGCTAGGACTTTTACTCACGTCGTCCCACCTTAGCTAGCATCGAGTGACTTACTTGATAGTATATGTGGTGTATCTCGTTTATGTATGTGGAAATTCGCAGCACTTTTATCTACTTTAATTGCTATGTCAAACTTGTATAGTCGCTAATACTTTTTTGTATTGACGTCGCTTAACGTATGTTGCAGGTAAATCGCAGGCTATCGCGATATCAAGCTAGGAAGTCTAGAAACTCACCATAAATCTAGGTTGTCGGATTTGTATTGTTTGAGAGAACATGAAATCTATATAACTGTTTACTGATATATTGTTTACTAGTATGGGATAATGAACGCATTAAATATTGTCACTTAATAGTTGTTATGGATTCTCTTGAGCAATCTGATTCGCCTAGTGCCGCGCCCCGATGATTCCGCCATCGGTTGGGGTGTGATAGATTGGTATCAGAGCCATATCTATAGAGAATTAGGAAAGACACAACCTAGTCCGGGTCTTGATATCTTAAAATTGACCTACTTTATAGTCTAAGTACCAACAGGCCGTCTCGCGCGAACCCAGTAGGGTTTGTGCGGGCCTACTTTGATACTCTCATTCAAACTCGCGAAAGTTACAACTTCGTACGAACCCCCGCAGATACAGCTTCATACGATGACGCCTTTCCTAAGGATGAAAACATACTTTTGCCTTTCCTAAGCCTAACACAATACACACGTTTGACAATACTCGCGTAACACCAACGAGTGATTGAGTCGAGAATAGGTGTGATACCCAAGAACTCTCGACAAGATCGTTCACTCAGCGCATTATTCTAAGCACGAGAATTTTCGTTGAGCTAGGAGTGACATCCACATCTCAGCGGAAATCTCCATTTCTATCTAGTGGAACTCCCGAAATTTATTCGATGAGCACAACCACAACTAGGAGCAAAGTTGTTAAGTCAGGGGTGAAACCCGCATCTTAATAACCCGTTCCACTCTCTAAAATGGTTTTTCAAAAGCTCTCACCAAAGTCTCGACTGTACCAACAACTCGAGCCGCGTTGTAACTAGGAGGATGATGTTGGAGCCGCAGCCGCAGCCCGGTGAGAGCATAGTCCATCAGGCCAGTGCGTGTATTCGAACTTGTTAGGGATAGTAGAATCACTTTGGGTAGTCAATGTCTAACAAACACTCCATCTATTTTAAGCCCACAATCGTCGTTTTTTATGTGTCAACGAATTTTACGAGTTTACGATTTTACGCTTTAATCGATTTTTCAAACTTTACCGCTTTATCGATTTGTCGCTTTTCGCTTCCCGCTTTATACGCACAACTCGCATAGCCATCGCAATCTAAAACAAAAGCCGAATGTTCTCAACAAAACTAAAGTCTAATAACTCGCTCTCTCTCTCTCTCTTCATCGCGTTCTCGCGCAACTACATAAATATATATATATATATATATGTAAGTATATATATTATACGATTATATGTGTTATACGTGGGAACTTAGGAATCTTGTGTCTCCTATGTGGCTCCTATGTGAATACGTATTACTATACTACCTGCAACAAGTTTTAAACGCGCTCAATCGCATCGTCTACTCAGAATCATTATGATCTAATCTCACTCAAAATCTATCTTCGTTAGATGACTTCGAACGAATCCACCTCGAGACGTGCAGCCAAGAGAAGAGTCAGACGAAGCGCCAATAAGAGGATCACCTCGCTTGTGGCCAAGGAAGTGGCCAGAGTTATTCCTCAAATTGTCGCTCAGGTTCAATCTCTCAGCAACTCAAAACTCGGAGGACTCTAAGACCAACGCGTCGCAGTCTTCATTCTACTACAAGCACTTCAAAGCATGTGACCCAATGGTCTTCACAGGTGAAGGAGATGTATCTCAACTACTCCGGTGGTTTGATGCCATCAAGGTGACCCTTCGTCAGAGTGGGTGCCCCGAGCATTTTCGCACTACATGCGCTACTGGAGTATTTCAATCAAGAGCCCTCGACTGGTGGACAGCCGAGCGTAACAAACGTGGGAACGACGCAGCATACGCTCTCTCCTAGAATGAGCTGAAGGAGCTCATGAGGAAGGAGTATGCCCTCCCCACGAACTCCAGAAGCTAGAGAACGAATTTTGGGAAATCAAGCAAATCGACGGTGACAATCACGGCGTCACAGCAAGGTTTAAACAGCTTAGCATCATCTGCCCAAGCCAAGTTGGCACTCCCAAAAAGGCTATCAAGAAGTACATCCGTGCTTTTCCTGAGTGTGTGGGCAATTTTGTTGAAGCTGCAAAACCTGCTACCATCAAAGAAACCTATCGCTTAGTCACGGAAATCAATGACAAACGAGTTTTGGACGGATTCTTCCCCAAGAATCATGTCAGACAGGCTCATCAAACAATCGTCATCGATTCCTCCGACGATTACTCTGACGATTCTTCCAATGAATCCTCAGACGAATCCTCTGATGACACCGTACCGCCACAAGACGCCCAGCCCAGCCGTAAACGAAAGACCTCGAGCCCAAACTCTTTAGCCACTAAACTGTCGCAACCAGATGTAACACCCCAAAAATATAAATTTTATATTATAAATTAAAAGTCGGTTATGGTCAAGATAAAGTAACTAGGAATAAGTAACCTAGTTAATCATAAGCCTTATATTAATAAGAAAACAAGGTTAAAACACCCTTTATAAAAAATTATTGAATTGTAGAGGGGCTAAACTTGGCAAAAGTGAAAAAGGTTTTAATTAAATTAAAAACCAAACACCAAAACAAACACCTAAGTGTGTGTTCTAGTCGTGCGATCCACAGAGCCAAGAAAGGGCTCTCAAAAGTTCAACCATAACTCACAAAATTGATCAAATTGAGAAGGCAATTCAAGTTCAAATAAAAAACCAAGATCAATCTAGTGATCACTCAAGTGAGGGGATCGCAAGGTATGTTGAATTTCGTATTTTGGTTACTTCTTGAATTCTTGATGAACCTAGGAAATCGAAATCTGAACTTGCATGATTGATGTTTAGATGAAATTAGTAACGAAAATATGGCTAGGAGTAAACCCTAGTCAAATACTTGTTGAATTGATGTTCATAATTGTGAAATTCATGGTCACCCATCTAAGTGTAAAATGGGTTTTGTAGAATGATAAAGAACACTAAGAATTTGATTTTAAAGAGTGTTGTTGACTTACATGAAGTGAATCTAGATGTTATTATGCATACTAGATATAATGAACTTGCAAAAATTGTTTAATTTTGGGCTAAATAGTTAGTCATGATCTTGATAATGGTTTTATAAAACGATGCCCATAAGGTGTTTGTTAAGATGCCTAAGAGAAAATTAAATGTTGAAATTCGTAACAAAACACATATTTGAATGATGTTGTGAATTATGCGTTATATGACATGAATAGAGTTCTAAACGAATCGTTGATTGAACTCTATAGGCAAGGAATCGAGTCTTCAAGTGGACAAGCCAGAGCGGACACACGCTTGAAGGAAACGCTTTAAAGGTACGCGACTTGTCATCTCTTTACATTTACGTAGACAAGCCTAGTCGTAGATATGTTAATGTTGAAATAGCAGAAATAGTTGTGTTTGGTAAGCCTAAGAAGTGATGGAATTCACTCGAAAACCAAACGGTTCAAAATAAACAGTTGGAATACGTATGATGTTGAAAAAGTGAAATTGCAAGCGTTTGGTAAGCCTAAGAAGTGATGGAATTCACTCGACAAACCAAACGGGTCAAAATAGTTAATTAGATATGTTGGTTGATAATATTGTTTAATTAGTCATGTATGGAATGTAAATAAAGTGATGTAACTCACTAGATAAAGAAATGGGTCAAAATATTGGGGGTAACGAGTTTGGTATGTTGATGAAATGGTGAATTCCATTAGACAACCAAACGGGACAAATAATGGTCGAAATGGTAGTGTTCGAAGTGACTTAAACGTCACTCGCTAAATTTGAGTTATAAAAGCATAAACCATAGAATGGACGTGATACGCTAAGATTGACAAGCCCGGGAATGGGTAATTATGGTTAGAAACCAATGTTGATGAATTATGTAAGTATGTAACTTGTTTCGTTACATTATGATAATTTGATATTGTAGTATTCAAAGTTGGATTTTAGAATAAGGTTTTGTATTAGTTAAAGTGGCGATGATCACTACTTAATTGAACGGTCAAAACTAGATTAGAAAACGTTTGGTTATTGTTGAAATGGTGGACTCCATAATTCAGACAAACGAGTCAAATAACTGTGTGTTGAATCGATACTATGAAATTATTGAAAGATCCCTTGGCGATTGTAGATTATAAAAGCGTAAACCGTGGAATTGGTAATGAAACGCCAATGATCGTAAGCCCCGGAAGATGGGTAAAATAAGCCTTGTGGTCATAAAAATATTAATGATAGTTTTAGTGCAAAACTATGCGGGTCGAACAAATATGTTAGGGATTTATTGACTTTCAGTCCGTAAGCTCAATTTTTGATACAATAAACATGATAGATGCGTTGGTAATTTAATTACGGACGCGTAGGAAAAAGAATCACCTAAAACGGACACTTAGATAGAGAGTTATGCAAATTTAAAGTTGGAATTGTGAAAAACGGAACTCGGCAGGAAATGCAGGTCACAAACCTACACCTGCTGGAAAATGGTATCCCCCGCGCCACGCGACAGGATCACATGGATCCGGTGCAACACGCGAGAGCCGTCGCGACACGCGACAGAATGAAGGACACCTGGCGCGACACCCGACACGCGACAGGGCCATTTGTAAATTTTTATTTTATTTTAATGATTTGATGCTGGAACTTGTTTATACGCACTATATCAATGTCAAAACTAACAATTTAAGTGGTTTTGACTTTAGGTGAAGATGGGGACTTTCCGGATGGCGATCAAGCATGAATCCAAGAACCGAACACAACTTTTTGAAGCTTCCGCACTAATCGAATTTGTTTTAGACAATGTTCATTTTGTAAAAACTTACTTATCGTCGGAACGTTTTAAATTAGTAGGGATATTTATTTTAAATACCCTAATCATGTATGGATATTAAACATAACAAGCTTTTGTTAATCCGTATTTACGCAAGCTAAATGCATATTTAGTAGTAATTTCTTATTAAATTAAGATGGGCGTAACAAGTTGGTAATCAGAGCTCAAGGTTTTTAACAAAGTGTGTTCAGTTCGAAGCTTGATCAAACATCCGGTAAGAATTAGTCATTTAGTAGATTTTATTTGAATATTAGAAAAAGGAAATTGATTTGATGTGCACGAGAAGTGCGTGTTAAGACACACTCAAACGCGGAAAGTGCATTAAACATGAATGGTTTAAGCAAGTGGTAAAACTTGGCTAAACTAAAGCGAATGATGCGTATGTTATAAAATGAAATGTTTAATATTGACATAAACATTACAAATTTGAGAGGTCTAGTGTTGATAAAAGATGATTAGGCAGTATAAATCCTAACCATAGATTGATTATAAAATAAGTACTTATGAAATAAGTACATTTGAATGCCTCGTATAACAATACGGGCAACATTGAATAGCAAGATTAATAATAAATTGGAAAATGTTCGAATGATATGATGACCGCATCTAAAGATGATGGGAGATAAATAATCTAAATGGAGGAAGGTTCGGAAGCATGACAACGAACATGCTAGCAAAGAATCTAAATCAAGTGATGACTTGAGACAACGGAGTACATCAGGGCGAGTATCAATCAGGTACACGCTATAAATTACGATAAGACAAGTAGAATGCAATAATTCACATAATGAACGATAGTTGCATATGGGCATATATGATTAGTGAAATGAATGAATTATGTAAAAGAAAAAATATATATATATATATATATAAGTATATATATAAATAAATAAATAATGGAGAGTATGTGAAACCGAGGTAAAAGTACATTCGATAAATATTGCAATGGGAAGGAGTGTGCGTACACTCGAACCCGGGAATGCAATAAAATATAAGTGTCATAATGGGAAGGAGTGTGCGTACACTCGAACCCGAGAACTTAATGAGGTGAATAAATGTTGTGTTGGGAGGGAGTGTGCGTACACTCGAACCCGGGAACTTAATGAAGTGAATAAATGTTGTGTTGGGAAGGAGTATAATTACACTCGAACCCGGAATTTGCAATAGTAGTAAATGACTTGGCCAAACCAAATAAAAACATGTAGAAACATCGTTTATATTGATAAACGATGTGGGAAAATTCCATACAACGACATGGAATAATAAAATGAAATGAATTGATTTCTATTATTGTTACAATATGATATCAACCATAGTTGGCAACGATACGGTATCCCTCATGACTGAGGGGATGCACGAAAGGATCTATGGGAAAGTCGGAAAGACTACCGAAGCCGTTTAACCCGGAATAATGGAAAGGCTATAAGTCACCATGATGACGGCAGAGAAAGAAAAGATTAACGAGTTGAGAGAAAGCCCATTGGGGTGAGTATTGCAGGTACACGTATTAAAATTTCATTAAGACAACGTTGGGCAACAATTAGACAATGGACTAAGGCTAAGAATGAGAAACTAAGACTTGGGCGGGAAATATCCTCAAGGAAAACTAAATGAATGATACGTATTATTCACCACTGCGAATATGAAAGTATCGTTAAATGCGGATTTAGAAACTTGGGTATGGGTAACCATCCAAGTAACACGTTAGTAATTAAATCCTTATGAGAAAGAACAATGATCACATTAATGGGTGTGATTGTATAAAGGAGTAGTAAAATTAACATTTTAAAAGTGATAGAACGAAAATGGGTAAACCCCAAAGGTTATATAACAATCGTAGTGGTTTTACCGAATAAGGCTTAAGAAATGGACCTTCGTGACGTTAAAAAAAAAGACGGACCTAAGGGTCGCTAATAAAAAGAAAGCTCGGTGTTCAAACCAAATAAGTAAAGTGTTTGATAATAAAGGAAGATGCAAACCCAGGTAACGGGCTGTAAAGAAAAATAAGTATGAACCGGATAACGCTAAGCGAAGAACAAACCGACGTGTAAATGATGGAAGAAGTCATAGAGTCAGAAGAATAGCTCAAACGAAAACAAATTGTCACACCCCGATATTTCCACGTATTACCGGTGGGCCTGGTGGGGAGTATCGTGACGTAGTTGATATCGTCATAGTCAAACAACACAATTTTAAATGCACAGCAGAAGCAAAAGATGAATCTCATTACAAACCGATTATTCAGTAATATCAATGTATCACAAAATGGATTGTAACGGATCCACAGGCAGATCAAAAAGAAAGAAACATAGTTCAACAGACTTTAACATCTAGAGCTTGCGAGACTTGATTATTGATGCCTGTAGTAGCCAGCCTATTACGTATAGTACCTGCACTTAGCCTTTTTGGAAAATACGTCAGTTTACACTGGTAAATACAACTTAACTGACTCATTTTGAAAATGTTTAAAAATTTATTTGAATACACTTAGGCAAAAATATCTTTTATAACTTGGGACAATTATTTAAAAATAATCTTGTATACAGTTTTACTTATTTGACGTCCATCAGGGCCGGTTTGTAGGGCCGGACAAGATTAACTGACACGCCACATTTATAATGCCCACAAGGTTGATTCTTTTAAGTGGATTACCAGTTTTTACATAATGCAACTGTCAGGTGTACGCCTACACCTCGTCCTTAGGTCGTGGCCATTTCTTTGAATGATGCCAAGGATATCCGGGACATGGTCATTTAACCCCCAAATGCCATACACCAAATAATACAGAATAAAACGAGTTATGTAAATACATCAATCATAATCCGATTTAAATGATTACATACCCGACCAAGCGGTATTATTATAATACTGTATCCCAAGCCCGTATAGGGAAAATAAGTTAAGAGTATTTACCTGAGCAAAGTATAAATCAAATACAACAACTGCACGTAGCTTTTACTGGGCTCCTAATCTGGAACGAAGGTTTTTAATAACCTATTAGAATCCCAACGGGTCTTTAATCAAGTCTAGACTTAGACCGGTTAGTTTTCAAAAGGTAGACACGGTTCAAACGCATGATAAGGCGAAGACTGGTTTAGAATGTGGTTTTGACCCGACAAGCTTGGAGACTTGTTTAATATGGGTAAACTAAACACATTCTGGATTTTGAGATGAAAACGATATGGTTTGACCCGTTTCGGCTAATTTATGCAAACTAGTCACATAAGCCGATCCGAACGCGAAAATGCGTAACGGTAACCAAATGAGTCATATGCAGGTTCCTAAGTTAATATGTCTTAAATATATTGTGATATCAGTAAGATATCTTCTATTATTCCCCAAATGAATTTAAACTCAAATTTTGCCCCGTAAGGGCATTTTGGTCATTTAAAAGGTTATAAAAGAGTTTAAATATAATTCTGAGTTTCGGGTCTGATGTAATCAGTAAAAATAGTTAATTTACTAAGTTATATCAGTAGGGTATAACCTATATGTGAAATTTATCATTTCTAACCATACTATCCACTGAAGGGGCATTTTGGTAATTTCACCTAAGGTTTAAATGTCAAATCTGGAAATCTGAGTTTAAAACTTTTGCTTACTGCTAAAGTATAAAAATTTACTTAAAACATCAGTAGGTATCAAGTCTTACATATGTAAAATGGTTTTGATACATATTATGCGTTTAAAACGCGTAAAAAAGCGATTTTAAGCGATTTCCAGGTTTTATAAGAAAAGCTGATGTTTTTAATACTCCAAAAGGCATAACATATTCTATTTATCATATTGGATCAGTAGAAAAAGGTTTGGTAACTAAAGGATTGGTAAAACTCATTTTATGGCCTAAAAGGGCAAAACCGACAATTACCGGATCAAGCTTAGAACTCTATGTTATGCTTAGCCTAAAAATAAATAAAAATCTCCAAGAATCCCAAAATATTATTTTATATCAGCGGGTAAAAAGTTTTGTATCAAAATTTTGGGTTTAGATAGGCTATTCGCTAATTACGCCGTTTAATTACTAAAAAGCTTTCTAATTACGCTAATGAGCATAACTCTTAATCTAGACCTCAAACTGATGTCAAATTTTAGGTACAAGTTTATAAATCAGTAACTAAGGTTTCTGCTCTTTTACATTTTCAAAATTCATGTTTTAAGGTCATATGGGCATAATAGTCAACATTTAGGCATTTAACGGAAATATGCGTATGAATCGGATAACTAATGAACCAAGTTGTATAATCACAGAGGGTTATACTTATTTCAAAAACCTGGTCCTAATAAGGCTCTAAGACATTAATAAACTATGCTCTAATGGGTCAGAACTGAAAGTCAAAGCAAAAGTCTACTTTTGCGACTTTCGGTTCCGAACCGAGCTTACACTGAAAATTGTCGAGTTGAACGTGTTTAGACATGTTCTTACATTAATTACCAAGTTATATTAATGATAAAATAGGTTGCATGACTTCTATATTGCTAATCATGCATTTATTTGAAAATAAGCTTTCTGTTGACTTTTTAAGATTAGCTTTGACCCGACAATTGACCTAGTTAGAATGGGAATCAGAGGGTGCCCTTTTAAGGGTTTATTACCCACATAATTACCAACTCATAGGTACTTTCAATTAGAGATTTGACTGAACAAATTAAGGTTAATGACGAAGTCAAACCTTAATTACGACGGTTTGACTTTAGGCTAAATAACTAAGCAAAACTGAATTAAGGAAGGTTAAGGAAGCTTACAATAGTCCTAAGCACGACTAAGAATCCCTAGGAAGTGTGCTTGAGCTCCAGGAATCTCAAGAAGTTGAGTTTGAATGGTTTTCAAAGTGTATGCCAAAGTGTTGCAACAATGGGTTCTTATATAGGACTTTAGATGCAACAAGATCATTCCATAATAGTCTATGGATGTTCCCTGATCATTTACAAGTGTCCCTAAGCTTGAAAAACCATCAAACAAGCCCCTAGAATCGAATACAAGGTTTCTAAGTCGGTTTAACTTGCTGAACTTGCACCTGTACATGAAATCTGACCAGCTAAGGTCGTCGCGTAGCGCGACGGCAGAGGGGGTTGTTGGTGGCGCTACGCCAGCACCTCAGTTACCAGCCAAACAAGTTTCGATTAATTACATTTCAGCCCCTGGTCCTTCCAAACATGGTTTTAAGCTTCCATATTGCACTTTTAACCTTCAAGAATAATTTCTAAGGACCTCAAGGCACAACCAAACTTTGTTAAGTCCTTGGTTAACTTTGTGATCACATGTAATGTCACACCCCAACCGATGGCGGAAACATCGGGATGAGACGAACAAATTGCTCAAAACATCATAACACTATGTGACAATATAAATTAAACTGAATTTCATAAATTGCTAAAGTATAATACAAGAATTCAACATAAACAACATTGTTTCGATTATACAACAACAAAATAGTTTAATCGAGGTGTGTTTCTAAGTCCACTTAAATCTTGTTTCTTCACTTAGCATCATCTTGTCTATCATCCTGCAACATGTATTAAAATAATCAACAAAAAGTTGGCGAGTATACAAGTTTTGTTACATAGCATAAAATAGAATAAAATTGTTTAACGTGTTCATATCCAACATAAATGACATGATGCAAGTTACTAATACGCTGGAATAGTGTCACTATATGTTCAAACCCGAGAATACAAGAGTTTAGCGGGTGGTAACATGTTTAACTTAACAATACCCCAAGTCTAATGGGCGGTGCATTACTCCTATAGCGCTATAATTGTTAAGGTGGGCTTGTACGAAGTTAATGAGCATATAGACACTAATAGTTTACATAGCATATGAGATTAACAAGCATCAAATCGTTCATAGACTAACTCCCAATAGACTAGCGGGAGGTGAACATGTTTACATGTGGATAGAATATGATTCAAAAAGTTTCAAGTGTTTAGTGTTTTTACATAGAATACGTGTTGCACCCAAAAGTGTTTAAAAATTAAAATGGGTTCGACTATACTCACAAAGTTTGCATATGCTTTCCGATTATCCAATTGTTGACGAGTAGAGATTTAGAGTCCGAATGTATAAGGGTTAAAGTTCAAGTATGCTTAGAGTCGAGATTTGGAATAAAACAACATGAAAGTATTATATCAACATAATCATCTTCAACACATAACACTTGTATTGTAACACCCCGACCCGAATAGGGCTGACGTGTCACTCTTACAGATATCAAAACCAAAAACCAATCCATAACATTAAATAAAAGATCTTAATTACATTTTATTACGTTACTGAAATAAAGAATCTTTGTCAGCAACTTCCTAACGCTCCTCACTGAAATCCCATATTATCCCAGATTGCCTGTAAAACAAATAAGACAAACACAAAAAGAAAAATACGGCTGAGCCAAAAGTTGCTCAGTAACGGAGAAATTTACAGTACAAGTAAAGTCATATCAGCGGAAGCCAAACACAACAGAATAGAGCAGAACTGAGACTGAACTGAAACGGTCATTAACAAGATTACTGAAAACAAATGGAGGCACATGACTGATGCAAAACTACACGAACCGATCTGAAATTGTAACGAAAACTGATACGGAAACAAAAGGTAGACGTATACATAACTGTTACCAAACCCAACACAAATCGATGTAGAAACTAGAAACTGATACATCGTTGACCATGATGTCAAAAGCATTTTATCTTGTATAAACGGACTTATTTTAAAACATCATTTAAATAATCTAGTATTCATACAACAATAAAAATTTCTAACCTATCGTTTATGTTTATATATGAAACGTTTGAACAAATAAAAAAAAAACTAATAACTATAGAATAGTTTAAACAACATTTAATAATGCTATTATTTTAAAACAAGATACTTTGCTAAGCTATTTTCTTATACTAAACGTATGAACTTCATCAAAATAAAATAGGTTATCATATTCATAGCAAATCATCATTGGACAAAAAGAACTAATTTTCTAACTTTGAAAAGTTATATTAAAAAAATAGAATAATTTAAATAATCTGGATTTCCGAATGAAACACTTTCGACCATTCCGTAAAACGACATGGGAAACAGAAACAAAACAAATAGCTAACCCATAAATACCATTTAAAATCCCATGATCTCTAAAAGAAAAGAATGGTCGAACTATTATCTTTAAATACACGTTTAGATTTCAACTTCATATCTTTAATTAATTAATATTCATAAGTTTATTATTTAATCAAAATAACTATTTTTATAACAAAATTACTTAAACCGATCGAGAGAATCGACACGAAATAAAGACAGATCAACCGGCAAGAATAGAACAGACATTGAATCAAATACTGAATACATGTACTGACAGATACAAACTAAACGTATAACACCGGATCTAAATCTTAATCAAGACTGATACTGAGATGAAACTGATACAAACCAGTACAGATACTGAGTCAAAACAGACATAACTGCTACATAACAGAATCGGACACTGAACATAGTCAGAAGCATACTTAACCCAATACTGATCGGAAACATAACCATATGCGTACATATATCAGAACAGATACTGAACATAATCGGAAGCATAACCCCATACATGATCGGAGGCATAATCAGATGTGTACAAAACATATCAGAACAGATACTGAACATATTCACATACAGAAACATATACTAACTTACACGACAAATCTATCAACAAACTAAGTCGTGTAACATGGAAGCACCTAAAGCCATAAACAGAACAGACTGGTACACAGCTAGCTAGTCCATGCACCTATGAGATGGTGAGTGTGGCGTTCACCCATTATTCCATCTCCAGACAAACAAACTCAGACTCAGAGCTAAGATCGATCTATACGCCTCTAGTGGCCAAGGTGCTACACAAGCACAAGCTAGAGACGCCGTGAACTTTGATTACGCACTGTCACGATAAGTGCCATGCCGTTGACGCCCAAACGACAAGCCAGACATGCTTGGGTGACAGAGTACAAATACCAAGGCCTTATAAGTAGTTCACAGGCAACTGAAAATAATACTAACAGGAACATGCGACCATGATACAAGTCTGAGGTATGGCATGCTACAACACACTAGTAAACAAACAAAGAAATACAAACTGACTCCTATAAGGTATCACATATCAAACGAATATAGGTATCAAATCATGAAAATAACACTTCAAGACGGAGACAAAAACCCGTACTACGAAGTAACGGACATAGAAAATATTATGATAGCAAGACCAAAGAATCCGTATCAACGAGAAACGAATAATACCAGTATACTATGATGAAAGAAAAACAGAATTCGTACCTTAAGTTTAGCAAAGCAACACAATAGCAAGTCGTCTTCAAATAGTACACAAACCTATATAATCATTATTGTCGCGTTATTATTTTTTTTTTTTGAAACACTATATTGGTTATCCGGTTCTTTGACTTATTGATTTCCGGCGACCAAAACATTTTGGATTGTTATCTAGTTATTAGGCTATCATTCGATATTATCACATCGTGTTATTAACTATTACAAGATTGGAGATAAGTATATCTACTAATGGAACGTAACTTGCATTACCCTAGTTTAAGTCTTACCTGAAAAGAGATTGGTAGCATATATATTAGTTATGATAAATAAATCCTATATTTGATTAGAAGTTACACAGGTTCATAATATTATAATTAAAATTACAGTTATAATTAATTTATTATATTAGCTATGCTATGACTAGTAGATTAATTTAATTCCAACTATGTGTACATCCACATGCATACCTACGTGACCACTTAGTTATCTTAATCTAGGTTTGTGAACTTGGTCATTAAACAAATAAAATATGCATGACCTAAGAAAAAAAAGGATCTAAATCAACTAGTGAAGTCATCTTTTGAGTAAATATAGGTCTGAGACTATTATCAAGCTAATTTGTTACTTAAGGATGATACTTTTATTTTATTTTTTTTAATGCAAAATTATTTGCTAAACGAAAACCGATCACTGAGGCTATAACTTATAGAACTAATACTCATGCTTACCTTCTTTAGAGAACTCATATCTTAGATTATAAAGGTTCTAATAATTTGATGTTTAAATCATCTAAAACTCTAATCAACAAACATGAATGGAACTTTCTTGCTATATCTCCATTGTTAGTGTTGTAGTTGGTCTTCTTAATTTATTCAGGTTATAAAAAAAAACTTTAATATAAAAAAAACATAAACTTCAGTTGCCGGAAACAATCCTATTGTAACTAGAATTCGTATATCTATATTCGAATCAAAAGATAGATCGATTTAGGTACCTTAATAGTCAACCAAGACGGGTCGAAAGCAACGATTTGGGAGTTTGCATATGATCAAACAGAAAACGACTCAAAGTGAGCATCAATTCTGGTACATGGCGTGTGGCGGGGCTGTTCGTAGGTCAGAGAAAACGATTACCGGAACTGGTTGTGGTAGCTATTTGTAGCGGTGCACTGATGGGAAACGGAGTCGGTGGTATATGGCAATTACGAAACCTTAATGGAGAGTGTGCGTAACTTGTGAGACCCATATTGATTATTATAATTATTAAGAATATCGAGATGATTATTTGTTACCAATTTGAACAATAATTTAATTAATTCATTAATCATAATTTCAATCAAGGTTAGCAAGTTATGGAAATTGAACAGATTTTCGACGGTGGTTTCGGAAACTAGAAGATACGTGATGTTATTACATTTAATTAATTGTAAAGTTCCAATTTAGCACTCTAAGTTTAAGAAAATTCACAACTAACCTTCTAGTTTAGTCTAATTTTTAATAAACTCTAAACTATTATATATATAAAAAAAAGAATACAAAATTGTCAAATAATATTTAGTGAGTAAAACGTTTGGTTAAAGTCGCTATTCATCTAACTGATTTTATAGCGTGTTAAGTTTTGTTTAAGACCCGAAATAATGAATCGATAATTAATATTTTGGGTTTCTGAATTTTCGTATATTACATGTATGCCACTTGGTAACCACGAGGGTTATAATAATGTTTTCATGAGTTGAACACTCATAAGAATCATAACAAGGTTTAGGTCCTAGATGATGTCCTACTACTTTGACAAATGAACATGAATTCAACATCAAAGGTTCGAATGTACATAAATATTATTTAGGTTAGGTAGTATATATTAATAAGTCCTTACTACAAGTATTTCAAGCATGAGGTAGAAGATTTAATGTAACACCCCCAAAATACCACCTGCGGAAACTCCGCGAGGCGTGTTACGCATCAGAGTCCGAGCCACCAATCACATCGAACCAATGATGTTTATTTAAATATAACATGTTAATTACCAATAGCAAATGTCAACCATAATATTATTCCCAAAAAGTTGTATAGCGGAAGCATGTAATAATTCGTTTAACAATTGTTTCATATTAATGCTCAAAACCAATGTATCACATATATGTTAATCCAAGAGCCTCGATCCATGACCACTCCAGCACTCCCAGATAGCAAGTCCACGTCACGAATTCTAACGACCTGCAAGCATGCAGACAAGTGTGTCAGACGACGCTGGTGAGTTCAAGGTTTTGTTAACGTGTTTTGTTACCAGATGTATGTTAAGCCAATTCAACGTTGTGATATGATGCTGTTTATGACTTGTTGAGATACCCTAGGGAGTGTGCCCATATGTATCCGGGAAGTGTGTCCCTTAATAACCTGGAAGTGTGTCCAGTCCCCAATGCCCCTAACCAAGCATTGGTAATGATGCCCAGATAATTAGTTCGCGCCCGTCCTTACGGCCCGGTGCGAGGTATCAAACCTAATAGCGCTATCAACTAATTACCCCATTGCCCTACAGGCAATCCGATAATGATTGATTCCATGTTCAATAACCAAAACCCAATTTAACTGTTTACCCAAGATTCCCTTCCAAATGTTTACTAGTTGTCCCAAACCACCGGGACGCATGCTTGAGAAATGCAGTGAACTCACCTTGGCTTGCTCGGTAAGATTAACTACTCGCTCACACTTAATCAGTCAAGTCCTAAGTATTCACATGCATATGATCAGTTGATATTCACGAAGTTGGCACGTATGTGTAATCACAACGGACAATGCATCGATAATCACCAAGTAGCACATTGTACACATTCGAGTTCATATAAGTCATGCGTATCACTTAACTATGGTCAATCAATCCAGTTAATTTCTAACAGAGTTAAGTCAGATTACTGTGCAAGTATTCGAATTGGCGAAACACACTTTGGTGAATCACACTTTGGCGAATCACAACTGTTTCGTCAATCCTGCCTTTGGCGAAACAGAGTTCTGTTTCGTCGATCACCCTTGGCGAAACACATTATGTTTCGCCGAGAGATCTGTTTCGTCAAGCCAATCAAGTTCGTCAAACATCAGTTACGTCAATTATCATTTACGTCAATTATCAGTTACGCCATAACACAGGAAACCCTAATCTGCCATCACAACATCATCGATCATACAGTCATCGTAATGCATAGTTCATACAGTAATCATATAGCATTCCATTCATAGTTACGATCACTAACTATAACATAATCACGGTTTTGATGTTAAGCAAGTTAACATGTGATTTAGACATTGCACAAGAGCCCAATTACATAACCAGCCTAATCGAACCCTATCCTGATGATCATCAACAAGAAATCCAAGTCTTGATACATTACAATTTGTAACCGGTAGCATAAATCCTATTGTTGTCAAAATCATTGCCACACATGAACACAAACGTTATCCAGTATCTACTACACCGATTTCAAGCAAAACAGATAGTAAGGATTCAAATCAAACAATTACGCAATGATTAGACACTAACCACGAAGAATGGAATAGCAAGTTGATTGATCCGGGGTTTCGGGATCACACGATTGCCGTCAACAGAGGAGAGGGTGTTCTAGGGTTTTTCTGATTTGCCAAAGATATAAAATAGAAGCCGGTTCCCATTATTATACACGTATTGACGTAATGGGCCCTTAATGGGCTTGGCGAAACGGATGGGCCGACGAAACATTTGTTTCGTCGAGATGATGTTGATGAAACAGATCTCCTGTTTCGTCGAGATTGAGTTGACGGATCAAGCTTCTGATTCGTCGAGTTATACAAGACTTAGCTAGCTCGAGTGTGTACTAACAGGTTCACATTATATCATTAACACATAACATGCAATATTCACAATACGTCTTATTGTAACATAACTTGGACATTACAAGTCAATAAGTCAAACAACTAGTCAGTCAAAGTCAACGTGCATTTAACGCGAAAGTGAAGGTCGAAAACTCGAGTTGTCACATTTAATCTTCATTTTGGTACCTCAAATGTGTCATAGAAGTCATGTAGGAGGTAGGAAGAACAAGCTCCCATTTAGGCACCTCTTAGGTGTTCACCACTACACTTGATGTAAAAACAACCAAGGAGGGTCTTGAACAATATTAAGACAATAATAAGAACAACTATACTATGAGAAATCATCAAATCATGTGGGGATCCTATGTTGGATAACCCAAGTTGATCCATAATCACTCCTTCATCAAGCTTGAAGTTTGAACATGACTTGTGGGTCAAAAACCCTAAACAAAGTAGAAAGTATTTGAGGATTATCCTCTGATTTTGTATGTCTCAACCTTGTATTTAAGCCTAACTAACCATAGGAGTGGTTATAAGCATAAGGACATAGGTTTGAGTGAGTTAAACTCATGTCTAAACAAAGATTAATGAAAACAAACTTAAACAGTGGACTTTGAAGCCTTTTTGCCGGAGTTCCAGGGACTTGTTTGCTGTGAAACACCCCTAGAATCGAAGCCAAGGTCAAGCCAAGCGTTCTGGAAAAAGAATCGACGAAAACGGACAAGAAATGAAGAATTTATGCTTGTTTGAAGAACATGGTATGAATCTGTCCACTCTTGCGAAAATCAGTTGATTGAAGGTGTTTGAGAGTGATTTTGAGGTGTTTGTAAAGTGGAAATGGCTTAGGAAATGATGGGTTTATATAGGGAAGAGTTTAGGGTAGGTTTTAGTTGTGTAATTAATGTTAAAACATGCTTAAAATTTGAATTAAACACCAAAACAGCGCCATTTTGCGTCTGGTCGCGCTGCGCTGCCATGGTTCAGCGTTACAAGTGTTTAAATAAAATAAAGATCAGGTTTGTTTCACAAAAAGGCTGCAGCGCAGCTGGTTTATGCGTGCGTGTGTGAGGCCGGTGATCTGGGTTCGAGTCCCGCGGTCTGCAGTATTTTTATTGATTTAATTTCTTTTTGTTTCAAAGCATTAAACTTTCAGGAAATTTTACAAACAGTCCGTGGACTTAACTTAACCAAGTTATATTGTAAGAAAAGAACTAACTTTATGGTTTAAACTAACTAAGTTAACTTACTAACTTTATTATCTAACGAGACTAACTAAATATTATTAAATGAACTTTTAAATAGTAAAATTTATTAATTTAATTAATTAAATTAAATTAAATAGAATAGATAAAAAACCATATTTATGAACGAAAATAAAAAAAACCTTTAAACGTTTATTCGTTTCACGAAGCTTCCGAATCTCATTATTTTAGGAGTTTAACCAGTTTAACGAGTATCGAGTTTCGTTGATTAATAACGAACCAAAAGTCTTGGATAATATAATGGTTGCAACGAAGGACGACATACGAGAATACAAGGTTCCCAAAATAGGATTTTAAGCAAGGGATCCCAAATATAGAAAGTATGAAATAGCAGGGCGTTACAAGTAAAGCCATAAATTTCAACGTTGACGCTTTTCACCCCTCGTATACGAATATTATCATAACTTCACTTTATCGAAACCTTGTGAAATTTTTATCACGTATTCTAGTGAGCATAATTAATTGTTTCAAAGCGTTGGGTTTGTTAAAAGGTCACTCAGAGGTATACTTTAAACATGTTGACACACTTAACCCCTGTAGTTTGTAATCTCTCACTTTCTTCCACAATTAGCTTCGTATGATCCATGATTCATTCGTTTAAGGGTATAGACATCGTGTAGGGTCGTTGAAAAGTATATTTACCTGTTGTTGACATTTTTAATCCTTTTACACACATAGATTCCTTGTTTGTCAACTTTAGTCCCTCTAAATCAATTCTTTACACGTTTAAAGTCCATGACACGTGTTGATATATTATTGGACATGAATTTTCGAGGTGTTACATCCTCACTCCCTTAAAGGAAATCTCAACCTCGAGATTTACTGAAATAAATGAGGGTACTTTTCTTTCATTGTGGACTCTACCTCCCACGTGTACTCGGGACCTCTGCAGGCATCCCATTTAATCTTGACAATTGGCACATGCTTCCTTCGAAGCTTCTTAACCTGTCAATCCTCGATCGACAAAGGTTTTTCCACAAATTTCAAGCTCTCATCTATATGCACATCTGTATGTGGTATGACTAGCGATTCACTAGCTAGACATTTCTTCAGATCGCAGATGTGGAATACATTATGAATACCACTGAGCTCTTCAGGTAAGTTTAACTTATAAGCCACTGATCCGACACATTCGATGATCTCGAATGGTCCTATATACCTTGGGCTTAACTTACCTTTCTTACCAAATCGCATCACTCCCTTCCAGGGTGATACTTTAAGCAAAACTTTATCACCAACCTCAAACTTTAGAGGTTTTCGCCTTTTATCAGCATAACTTTTCTGCCTATCCCTGGCAGCTTTCAGGCGGTCACGAATTTGGACAATCTTGTCCGTCATTTCAAGGACTACATCCGATCCTGATAACTGAGCTTCTCCTACTTCTGCCCAACAAATAGGCGTTCTGCACTTCCTACCATATAATGCCTCAAAAGGTGCTGCCTGAATGCTTGTATGGTAGCTATTGTTATAGGAGAACTCGATCAATGGCAGGTGGTTATCCCAACTACCACCTAAGTCAATTACACATGCACGAAGCATGTCTTCCAAAGTTTGGATCATACGCTCACTCTGCCCGTCCGTCTGAGGATGGTAAGCCGTACTAAAATTCAAGCGTGTGCCCAAAGACTGTTGGAAACTTTTCCAAAAATGAGATGTGTATCTAGTATCTCTGTCCGAGATAATAGACACTGGAAAGCCGTGCAAGGATACAATCTTATCTACGTACAACTGGGCTAATATGTCGGAGCTATGAGTCTCCTTGATGGGTAGGAAATGTGCTGACTTAGTCAGTCTATCTACTATCACCCAAATAGTATCATTTCCTTTCTTTGTCTTTGGCAACTTGGTGATAAAATCCATTGTCACCATTTCCCACTTCCAGGTGGGAAATTCAGGTTGTTGCAGCAAACCTGACGGCCTTTGATGTTCAGCTTTAACCTGTGCGCACGTCAAACATTTGGCTACATAGGTAGCTATAGACTTCTTCAAGCCTATCCACCAATAGTTTGCCTTCAGATCCTGGTACATCTTATCAGCTCCAGGATGAACGAAATATTTAGAACTGTGGGCTTCCTGTAGGATAACATCCCCAAGTCCTCCATAAACTGGAACCCATATTCGTCCATTTAATCTCATGATTTTGTCCTTACCATAGGATAACTGCTCTTCAGTTACTCCTAGCTTTTCATCAGGATAGTTAGCTTCCAACACAGCTTCCTTCTGTGCAGCTAACAACCTTTCATTTAAACTGTTCCTTAATTCAATGCTCTTGGCATTGATTCTTATGGGTTTCACCCTTTCCTTCCGACTTAAGGCATTGGCGACCACATTCTCCTTGCCTGGATGGTATCGGATTTCACAATCATAGTCATTTAACGTTTCCATCCAACGTCTTTGCCTCATGTTTAAGTCCTTCTGATTAAACAAGTGTTGAAGGCTCTTGTGATCTGAATAGATCACACACTTGGTACCGTACAAATAATGCCTCCACAGTTTTAGTGCAAATACAACGGCACCCAACTCCAAGTTGTGGGTGGTGTAATTCTTCTCGTGCACCTTTAACTGTCGAGAAGCATAGGCAATGACCTTGCCCTTCTGCATAAGCATACATCCCATACATGTGTGCGATGCATCACAATATACTACAAATGCCTCTATTCCATCAGGCAATATCAACACAGGTGCATTGCTCAGCTTTTTCTTAAGGATATCAAAGGATTCCTACTGCTTAGGACCCCAGTCAAACTTAATATTCTTATGCGTCAACGAAGTTAGGGGTGCAGCAATCCTTGAGAAATTTTCAATAAATCGCCTATAATATCCTGCCAAACCAAAAAAGCTACGAATCTCTGTGGGCGTCTTTGGCTCTTGCCAATTCATGATAGCTTCAACCTTAGCGGGATCTACTTGGATACCACGCTCACTAACAACATGTCCAAGAAATTGGACTTCACGAAGCCAAAATTCATAGTTCGAAAATTTGGCATAAAGCTTCTCCTGCTGAAGTAGTTCTAGAATACATCGAAGGTGCTTCTCCTGGTCAGCTTGGTTCTTTGAATAAATCAGAATGTCGTCAATGAAGACGATAACAAATTTGTCCAAGTATGGCTTGTAGACACGATTCATGAGATCCATGAACGCTGCTGGTGCATTAGTGAGCCCAAAAGGCATCACTAGGAACTCGTAATGACCATAACGAGTCCTAAACGCAATCTTGTGCACATCTTCATCTCTAACCTTCAACTGATGGTAGCCTGACCTCAAATCGATCTTGGAGAAATAACTTGCTCCTTGCAGCTGATCGAACAGATCGTCGATCCTGGGCAAAGGATATCTATTCTTGATAGTGTCCTTGTTAAGCTCGCGATAATCGATGCAAAGACGCATCGATCTGTCCTTCTTCTTGACAAACAGAATAGGTGCTCCCCATGGAGACGAACTAGGTCGAATAAAACCTTTTGCCAACAAATCATCTAGTTGTGTCCTCAACTCTTTCATTTCTGTTGGTGGTAACCTATAAGGCGCTCTTGCAACAGGCGCTGCTCCAGGGATGATGTCAATTCTGAATTCAACTTGCCTATCTGGTGGTAAACCAGGTAGTTCTTCAGGGAAAACTTCAGGGTACACAGAAATGACGGGAATATCTTCAACCTTAGGCTTCTGCTCATCAATAGTTACATGTGCCATATAAATGACACAACCCTTCTTCAAACACCTAGATGCCTTGAGCATAGACACTTGCTCAGGCAGTCCATACTAGGTATCTCCCTGAATGGTAAGTGACTCACCAGACGGAGTCTTGACCACCACTTGCTTCTTGTTGCAAACGACCTGGGCTTGGTTATTAGATAACTAATCCATGCCTAAAACTATGTCAAAACCGGCTAACTTCAAAGGAAGTAGGGACAATGGAAAAGAGTGGTTCCTAATGGATATAACACATCCATCTAACACAGTTGAGGGTGTTTCTAAGGTACCATCGGCTAATTCCACCTCATTTTCACACTTAGGGTTTTAACAGGTAAATTCAGTAACTTACAGAACTTATTATCTACGAATGACTTATCAGCTCCTGAATCAAAAAGTACTCTTGCATAGACATCATTTATGAGGAAGGTACCTGTGATCACATTATCATCCTGAACTTCTTCCTTTACATCCATCCGGAAGACCCTTGCATTTGTCTTTTTGGCTTCCTCAGGCTTCTTAGCATATTTAGGGCAATTGGTCTTAATGTGCCCTTTTTCATTGCAGTTATAGCATGTGGCATCCTTAATCTTCTTGCAATCAACAGTCTTGTGCTCTTTAGACTTGCATAACCCACATGCAGTTGGTCCTGACTGAGACTTGGACTCAAGCCTGCATTTTCCAAAGTGGCGTTTTTGGCAAGTCGTGCATTTTGGCTTTTCCTCTGTTCGTTGACTACTCTTTCTAGGCCCAAACTTCTTGGAATTAGTGTTTCCCTTATGCTTCTTCTCTGACCCTCGTGAGTTATCATCCTCACGCTTTCTCTTTCCTTCTTCAGAATTCTTGAGCGATCATAGCCTGGCCACATCCAAGGTTTGAGACAGATATAGATCAGCTGCTGACCTAAACGTAGCAGGTCTAGATGCCTTAACACCAGCCTTTATCTCTGGGGCTAAACCCCCAATGAAGCGAGCTATTCGTTTGGGTTCCGGTGTTACCAGATACGGAACCAGCCTAGACATGGTATTGAAACTGGTGAGGTAAGCTTGACAATCTAAATTCTTCATCACCAATGATAAGAAATCTGACTCAATCCTTTCAACCTCATGCTGAGGGCAGTAATTCTCCTTAATGAGAGCAACAAACTGATCCCATGTCAGATTGTAGAGTGGGATCTTTCCAGCATCTTGAATGAGAGACTTCCACCATGCCAGTTCCTCTCCCTTGAATGATTGGGACACATACTTCACTATATCCCTTTCAACACAACCGCTGATGTCAACTACTGTGTCCATCTCATCTAACCAAGTCATACAATCAATTGCCCCTTTCTCCCCAGTGAAATCCGGGGGTTTGCAGGAAACAAAGTACTTATAGGTACAGGACTTGGTACGCGGTTCATCATCGAACACTATCCTCTTGGATGGAACACTGTGTTGGTTTGAGGAGTGTTGAACGTCCTCTTTCTTGGGTTCATCTTTCTTAGAGGGTGACTTGCTGTGAGCTTCAGAATGAGTTTTAGGGACAGATTTAGAGTGGGGTACCGATGAGGTTCTACTATGCGTCCCACTAGATTCATTATATTGTCGCTCCATAGCTTTTGCAACAGCATTATATATCAGTGCTTGTAGTTCCGCACCGGTCACATGTATCTTAGCGTTTTCATGGTTTTCCACCGGATGACTGTTTACCTCTTCTGACCTAGCCATGTAGCTTTAATTGCTACATAAAATCAAATAAGGACAAGGTTTATTTGGAAGCCTATACAGTACTATCGTTCTTGACGATTTATTAACCATGGTTTTAATAACTATTTTTGGTTAATTTGCTAAATATATACATATTCAGGATCTTTATTACAATCCCTAGTTATAATTTAATAATAGCACAAAAAGGCAAGTCACATGGACAGATTTAATTTATAAACCAGGATTTTACAGAATCGAGGTATTAAGGTTTGAATCAAAGTTCATTACCTTTTCTTTACAGGGAATTGTAGGCCACCACTGTCTTTAGTCCCAAAGGACGTTAATTATAGCCCGTAGGCACTTTATTCTTAAGGGATGATTATATAATTAAGGAAAATTGGAATGACCCATTTTAAGAATGACTCATGTGATTTTATCGAATCACATTTTGCCAAGAATGTTAACATGTTTTCAGATGTTAACAAGGATTGGAATCTTTTGAATAGGTTTTACCATCTTGGCCATGTCTACAACGACATATAGACTAGGCTTTTCCTTTAAGATTCTTTTTTAATATTTAACGCAGAACAATCCTAAATTGAGATGTTAACAAGGATCTGAATCTAATTGAGGAACTACCATCTTGGCCCTGTCTTAAGATGACACACGAGCTAGGTCTTGTCCTTTTTAGATTTTGCCATTTTATTATAATGGTAGATCTTATAAAAGGAATGATATTTTAAATCTAACCGTTCTACTAAAATTTAAACAAGTACATGGTTGCCCTAAACGGGACTTCTAACTGAAATGATTTGCCCATGCAGGGGCTAAACAGAAAATAACAAGGAAACAAATAAAGAAAAAAATAAATGAATTAGGATTAGTCCTAAGTTCTGTGTCTAGACTCGAGAATCGAGGAACGTGCAACTGTGTAACTGAGATTAAACACAAAAGGCTAGTGTTTAATTCACTCAGTGTTGGATCTGATACCAACCTGTCACACCCCGATATTTCCACGTATTACCGGTGGGCCCAGTGGGGAGTATCGTGACATAGTTGATATCGTCATAGTCAAACAACACAATTTTAAATGCACAGCGGAAGCAAAAGATGAATCTCATTACAAACCGATTATTCAGTAATATCAATGTATCACAAAATGGATTGTAATGGATCCACAGGCAGATCAAAGAGGAAGAAACATAGTTCAACAGACTTTAACATCTAGAGCTTGCGAGACTTGATTATTGATGCCTGGAGTAGCCAGCCTATTACGTATAGTACCTGCACTTAGCCTTTTTTGGAAAATACGTCAGTTTACACTGGTAAATACAACTTAACTGACTCATTTTGAAAATGTTTAAAAATTTATTTGAATGCACTTAGGCAAAAATATCTTTTATAACTTGGGACAATTATTTAAAAATAATCTTGTATACAGTTTTACTTATTTGTCATCCATCAGGGCCAGTTTGTAGGGCCGGACAAGATTAACTGACACGCCACACGTATAATGCCCACAAGGTTGATTCCTTTAAGTGGATTACCAGTTTTTACATAATGCAACTGTCAGGTGTACGCCTACACCCCGTGCTAAGGTCGTGGCCATTTCTTTGAATGATGTCAAGGATATCCGGGACATGGTCATTTAACCCCCAAAGGCCATACACCAAATAATACAGAATAAAATGAGTTATGTATATACATCAATCATAATCCGATTTAAATGATTACATACCCGACCAAGCGTTATTATTATAATACTGTATCCCAAGCCCGTATAGGGAAAATAAGTTAAGAGTATTTACCTGAGCAAAGTATAAATCAAATACAGCAAGTGCACGTAGCTTTTACTGGGCTCCTAATCTGGAACGAAGGTTTTTAATAACCTATTAGAATCCTAACGGGTCTTTAATTAAGTCTAGACTTAGACCGGTTAGTTTTCAAAAGGTAGACACGGTTCAAACGCATGATAAGGCGAAGACCGGTTTAGAATGTGGTTTTGACCCAAAAAGCTTGGAGACTTGTTTAATATGGGTAAACTGAACACATTCTGGATTTTGAGATGAAAACGATATGGTTTGACCCGTTTCGGCTAATTTATGCAAACTAGTCACATAAGCCGATCCGAACGCGAAAATGCGTAACGGGTAACCAAATGAGTCATATGCAGGTTCCTAGGTTAATATGCCTTAAATATGTTGTGATATCAGTAAGATATCTTCTATTATGCCCCAAATGAATTTAAACTCAAATTATGCCCGGTAAGGGCATTTTGGTCATTTAAAAGGTTATAAAAGAGTTTAAATATAATTCTGAATTTCAGGTCTGATGTAATCAGTAAAAATAGTTAATTTACTAAGTTATATCAGTAGGGTATAACCTATATGTGAAATTTATCATTTCTAACCATACTATGCACCGAAGGGGCATTTTGGTAATTTCACCTAAGGTTTAAATGTCAAATCTGGAAATCTGAGTTTAAAACTTTTGCTTACTGCTAAAGTATAAAAATTTACTTAAAACATCAGTAGGTATCAAGTCTTACATATCTAAAATGGTTTTGATACATACTATGCGTTTAAAACGCGTAAAAAGGCGATTTTAAGCGATTTCCGGGTTTTATAAGAAAAGCTGATGTTTTTATTACTCCAAAAGGCTTAACATATTCTATTTATCATATTGGATCAGTAGAAAAAGGTTTGGTATCAAAAGGATTGGTAAAACTCATTTTATAGCCTAAAAGGGCAAAACCGACAATTACCGGATCAAGCTTAGAACTCTATGTTATGCTTAGCCTAAAAATAAATAAAAATCTCCAAGAATCCCAAAATATTATTTTATATCAGCGGGTAAAAAGTTTTGTATCAAAATTTTGGGTTTAGATAGGCTATTCGCTAATTACGCCGTTTAATTACTAAAAAGCTTTCTAATTACGCTAATGAGCATAACACTTAATCTAGACCTCAAACTGATGTCAAATTTTAGGTACAAGTTTATAAATCAGTAACTAAGGTTTCTGCTCTTTTACATTTTCAAAATTCATGTTTTAAGGTCATATGGGCATAATAGTCAACATTTAAGCATTTAACGGAAATATGCGTATGAATCAGATAACTAATGAACCAAGTTGTATAATCACAGAGGGTTATACTTATGTCAAAAACCTGGTCCTAATAAGGCTCTAAGACATTAATAAAATATGCACTAATGGGTCAGAACTGAAAGTTAAAGCAAAAGTCTACTTTTGCGACTTTCGGTTCCGAACCGTGCTTAAACTGAAAATTGTCGAGTTGAACATGTTTAGACATGTTCTTACATTAATTACCAAGTTATATTAATGATAAAACAGGTTGCATGGCTTCTATATTGCTAATCATGCATTTATTTGAAAATAAGCTTTCTGTTGACTTTTTAAGATTAGCTTTGACCCGACAATTGAGCTAGTTAGATTGGGAATCAGATGGTGCCCTTTTAAGGGTTTATTACCCACATAATTACCAACTCATAGGTACTTTCAATTAGAGATTTTACTGAACAAATTAAGGTTAATGACGAAGTCAAACCTTAATTACGACGGTTTGACTTTAGGCTAAATAACTAAGCAAAACTGAATTAAGGAAGGTTAAGGAAGCTTACAATAGTCCTAAGCACGACTAAGAATCCCTAGGAAGTGTGCTTGAGCTCCAGGAATCTCCAGAAGTTGAGTTTGAATGGTTTTCAAAGTGTATGCCAAAGTGTTGCAACAATAGGTTCTTATATAGGACTTTAGATGCAACAAGATCATTCCACAATAGTCTATGGATGTTCCCTGATCATTTACAAGTGTCCCTAAGCTTGAAAAACCATCAAACAAGCCCCTAGAATCAAATACAAGGTTTCTAAGACGGTTTAACTTACTGAACTCGCACCTGTACATGAAATCTGACCAGCTAAGGTCGTCGCGTAGCGGGACGGCAGAGGGGGTTGTTGGTGGCGCTACGCCCCAGCACCTCAGTTACCAGCCAAACAAGTTTCGATTAATTACATTTCAGCCCCTGGTCCTTCCAAACATGGTTTTAAGCTTCCATATTGCACTTTTAACCTTCAAGAATAATTTATAAGGACCTCAAGGCACAACCAAACTTTGTTAAGTCCTTGGTTAACTTTGTGATCACACGTAAAGCCATAAATTTCAACGTTGACGCTTTTAACCCCTCGTATACGAATATTATCATAACTTTCTCATACTTTATCGAAACCTTGTGAAATTTTTATCACGTATTCTAGTGAGCATAATTAATTGTTACAAAGCTTTGGGTTTGTTAAAAGGTCACTCAGAGGTATACTTTAAACATGTTGACACATCTAACCCTTGTAGTTTGTAATCTCTCACTTTCTTCCACAATTAGCTTCGTATGATCCATGATTCATTCGTTTAAGGGTATAGACATCGTGTAGGGTCGTTGAAAAGTATATTTATCCATTGTTGACATTTTGAATCCTTTTACACACATAGATTCCTTGTTTGTCAACTTTAGTCCCTCTAAATCAATTCTTTACACATTTAAATTCCGTGACACGTGCTGATATATTATTGGACATGAATTTTCGAGGTGTTACACAAATGTAGCCTTGGACTACGGCCAAGGTCAATAAAATTTAAAAGCGAAAGTGAATGATTCCAAACATAACAAGGGGTGCCTTGACGTTATATATGTAGATATTCATTTTAATAATGACGCGAGTAAAGGATGAAACTATGGGATCATCATAACCTTAGGGATTACAAGCAAATGTTAAGGTATACGGGACCAAAAAGACCCTTGGGTCACAAATAAAAAGAAACGAACTATAGGGGTCTCACCTTAAAAAGGTGAAAATCTAAGGAAATAGCCTACGAGGCTAAGTGAAAGAACCTACGGGTTATTTGGGTTAAGTAAGGAAACTAGTTATAACTCCCAGCCCAAAATAATAATGGAAAGGAATAAATCCTCGGAAGTAAAATTCCCTGACATAAGTAAATGACGTGAGACAAATAGAAACGTTAAACTAAAAATTCAATTTTTAGTCAAACGCAACGTTTTAACAAATATATATAACATGAAGTGGTTTGGGAAATAGTAAACACACAAAGGGCTGGAGATGGCGATGTGGTGCACCCGGATGACGGGGTATGAAGTAACGGTGACTAATTAGTCTAGCCGGTAAAACCAACAAGGTCAAGGTAATTGTAGGATCGTTGTTTGACCCGAACTAGCTAATCAGAAGAGTTTTGTATCCGAATCAAAGGCGGAATCAATGAAACGGACATGGAAACAGCTTGATACTCTTTAATATGTCACTATTATTGATTTGATAGTCTTACAGCACCTGGACACAATTTGGCAGCACTTCGTTACAAGTTTCTAATTCCGTGCCAAATGAAACGGGAATAAGAGTATTTATAGACGTTTAATTCTGTGTGAAAGTAACAAGTTTGTTTCAAGTGGAATTAGCTACAAACGGAAATACCCATTCCAAGCGAAATTACCAAGATGGTAATTTCGTGCGGAATTACCCTAAACCTCCTAAAACCTACTTTCTCGAACTATGAGCCCTGATCTATCAATTCCATTACATGACATGATACAAGACGAAGTCAACAGACATAGTGCACTAATAGACTCCCCCTTGGATGTTGACGAAGTCTTCAGTGTCTAATCTTTAGCATGACACATCTTCAGTCTTGATCAGTCTTTTGGTTCTTTCCAAATTGTCTAACACTGTAAGCATCCATCAATCTTTCTTCAAGTCTTCAGCTTCCATCTTGAATGTTATACCAGAATCTGCTTCTGGCTCTTTCACTAACCACTTCTTCAGGCTCCCCCTTTCGTCAAGCTTCCGTGCTTTAGGGATCGACACCTTGCTTTCTGGTTACAAGCTCCCCCTTGCTTTGAGCTCGTCTTCAGACTCCCCCTTAGACTCTGCTTTCAGGATCGTAGTCTGGTATCTGCAATTTCTCAAACATCTATAAGTAACAATCTTTTGAAATTGTCCAGAAATCATA
This sequence comes from Helianthus annuus, assembly GCF_002127325.2. Lineage (NCBI taxonomy): Eukaryota > Viridiplantae > Streptophyta > Magnoliopsida > Asterales > Asteraceae > Helianthus > Helianthus annuus. The sequence goes on along the minus strand of NC_035448.2, from coordinate 114,474,500 downwards.
ATCTGGCTATTTAATCATTCTAAATCACTTCCCCTATCAACAAATTTTATTAATTTGGCAATATTTGAGAATCCAACTCCCTCACAGTTTATCATGCAAGTCCAATTTAATGACCTTGGAGATATCACAAACTGCTTTTGATTTTGATTTTAAATTCAAGTTTCAATATAATGAACTTGTTTTATTTTTAGAAAAACACAATCAGCATACTTAGATTTTGAAACTCAACACTCAGACATCGGTTGTCGAAACTAAAATGAATTTTTTTTTGTATTTTTCTGAAAATATAAAGCAGTGAAGAAATATTTACAAACATATTTACAGACAATATTTTTGTTTGAGTTCGTGTCAGAGGATCATATCAGTTTTTGACAAATCACTAGTACCGTTGAGCTTTAAACACTTTAAGTTCTAAACAATTCACTTAGATTGTCAGTATACTGATCCACTTAAATTTTCACACAAAGTTCAAATGTTTCGAGATACGGATTAATGTTTTATATGACTTAAACTTATTCACGTGTCCCACCTCAGAATATACTCCCGTATCCAGACTTCTATATTCAGTCTTACAGGTGAATGTACACTAATGATATTTGTAAACGGGTAAATGCGAAACCGTGAGAGCTCAGGTCAAAACTTCCGTTCAGCAAAGAGATGACAGTTCGACTTTCAGGTGTGTCCCGTTTGGGGATCTTTTCTTCAACTGCCATTGATATATCTTTCGATATTTCTCAATTTTTTAGCAGAGGGCTGGCTTTAAAGATTAAAGCTTTTGCAAAGCATTATACGAGGACTAGGCTATTGCTTCCGCAAAATCAGAAGTCCAGGTATAATACCCCAGATATCACCACGCACAAAGACCTAGTATGTCAGAAATAGAAAGCCCTTCAAACAAGATTTCAGGGGTTACCTATATATCCGAGAGATGTTCCCCACGAAATAAGTAAGTTTGAAATTTAGGTTTATATCTCGAAAACAATCTACTGAATGTATAAAAACCTACTGGCACATCATCAGTGAGACCGTTTATCACATTATAACTTTCCATTTCTTTAGCGTACTGTGATTGTCTACTGATGTACTATCATTTCCTCTTTTTACACAAAAACTCATTTTCGAATTTTTATCATGTTTTCGGCTTTTTCAAATTTTCAAATGTTTTTGGATTTTCTGACAATAATACTCCTCCTAAAATACAAAACCATTTAAAGAAAATTTGACAAACCGACACTGATAGCTTTGTCTCGCCATCCATCTTCTGCTTAATGTGTACCGAATTACATGAAAAGCAGTAAATACCCCCATGATTTACAACACATTGATCTTTTACAGTTTGAAAACCGTTTTTCTATCTTGTGAAATTAATCATGTTTGTTCCGCCGTGAGGGTTTCGGCATATTCAAGCAACATATTTTTGTATTTTTGAATATTTGACAAAAATTAAAAACAAACATATTTTTTATTTTTCAAATTTTTGACAAAAGGAAAACATATTTTTGGTTTTTATTTTTTTTTTTCAATTTTTTAGGGTTTTTGAAATATTGTTTATTTATTTACAGAAATCAAATAAACTCCCTGTTTCAACCAACACAGGGTTCAGCAGCCTCCTCTCCTCGTTGTGTCAGGCTGCTCCAACTTCCATTCTCACAATCTTTGGTTTTCTCGAGAACCTGCACTTTCAAAGTATTCAATTACTTGAACAATTTAGCCCAGGTCTGTTTGATCTTAGGCATTTCAACACAATATGCTTCATTCAATTTCGGAAAATCTATGTCATTCTTAACAAAGACTTTTTCAATTTGCACTTCAACTTTCTCATTCTCTTTTGAAATCATTGGTTTCTTAACTGACCAAGTTTGACCTTTTGAAGCACCTCTTTTGTAAAAATGTGAGTTTTTTTGAATATTTTGATTTTGAACAACAACTTTTGATTTCCAAAACTGTTGGGGTTTTGTCATATTAACTGATGTTTTCCAACTTTGTGTTGTTCTTAATCTGGGTGTGTGGGAATTCCAGGTCTGTCTTGAATCGAACCTATTCGGGTTTGATTTCCAAGTTTGATTTGAAACAAACTTGTTTGTATTATACCTCCAAGTTTGTTTCGAATCAAATTTGGTTGACCTTTGTTTCACATCCTCAGATTTTTGTTTCACAACATTTTCAGACTTCTTTTTCGATTCAACATCAACAGGTTTCAGATTTGGACACTTGCGTGCAAGATGTCCAATTTGATCACATTTGAATCATGTTCTCTTGGATACATCTTTGACCTGTGGTTGTTGCTTTTTCTTTTGAACTAAGAACTCGTCATTAGACTGTCGTCTAAATTTTAGTTCTTTCTCTTCTTCTGACGTTGTTCCATGAACAAAGTTCATCTTTGCCTTATAATTTGGCATTTCATTTCTTTTCCATCTTTGTTTCTTCTTATAACCCAACTCAGCCTTCATGTTTTTCTTCTTAAAACCAGGTTTGTTATAAAAAGTTTTGTGACCTTTTCTAGCGAACTTTGAAATTTCATACTTTTCAATTTCAACCATTTTGAAAACCTTGTCAATCTTTTCTGAAATCACATTCTGAATCGGGAATACAACATCTAAGAATAATTTGTCCGATCCAATCATAGTATAAACCAATCCTTTTGAATCATCATTCAAATTTTTCTCAGATTTTTTTCTTTTATTTCAGATATCCATCATGAAGATTACCTTCATTTTCATCCTGTGATTCAGAATTACCTGTTTTAATCGACTCTTCTTTCAACACACTTTCAACGACTTTACCTACCACCTCTGAATCATCAGATTTGGAATAGGTTACGTCAATGTTGTCTGGCAATTGATCTACCAAGTTGAAAGATTTTTCGACCTTTTCATCATCATAAAATACAAACTTTTCCGGTGGTGGAACTTGATGATACTCTGAGCCAATACCTTTCTTGTTTTGCTCAGAATCATTTCCATCCGGTTTTATGTTGAAAATACGTTCAAGCACATATGATGACGCATGGTAACTTTTTAATTTGTTATTATCCTGTTCTAAATCAGCAATCTGACGTTTTAGCTTAGCAACATCTTCAATATATGAATTTACAACACCTAGTTTAATTTCATACATTCATTTTAGTTCCTTTGATGTTTCAGAACAGTAATTCAATCTTGATTGAACAAATTTCATTTCACCCTTCACCTTTTCATATGACTCTTTTGTAATGTGATATGCCAATTTCATTGAATCATATTCTTTCTTCATTTCTTGACAATCATTTTCCATTTGATCACATTCTTCTGTCTTTTTCAAAACATTTTCTTTCAAAATCTCATTTTCTTTTTCTAATTTTTTATATTTTTCTGAAAGTGTTTTATTGTTTTCTTTTAAAACTTTTTCGTTTTCTAACATTTCTTTGCATTTATTTTTGAAAAATTCTTCAACTTTTGTGAATTCAAGATTTTTTGTTCTGAACTTCTCATCTTTTTCAGTACAAGCACTGCATGGTTCCATGCATTTCTTGCATTGTTCAACAATTTTTATGAATTCAGAATCAAAATTTACCTCAGTGATTGGCACTTCGGTGTTTTCAGCTGCATCTGTCTGCTTCAGCTCTTCCTTCTTCTCATCACCAGCGCTTTCATCACCAGCATCACTAGCGATCTTCAATATCTCATTCTTAACTTCAACCAAACTTTCAATTTTCTTCTCATCTTCTACAAACTGCTGTTCTTTAGTAACAGCTTTCTCAACCTCTTCATTCACCTCAATTTTTTCTTTCTCAGCAACCTTCAAATCTTCCTTTTTAACAACTTCGACTTTCTTCACAACCTCAACTTCAACAATTTTAGCTTTAACCTCTTCAGCAACTTTCTTCAGACTGTTCACCATTTCTTCAACATTTTTCCTCATTTTCTCTTCATCCCTTTTCCTCAAACACATATGTATCATCTTTTAATACATTTCTATAGCATTCGACAGATCGAGGAATTATGAGAAGAACATCTTCAAAAATTATGTCCTTCTTCGGAACAACAGGTTCACCTTCTCTGTTGACAAAACACTCTCTCTTCTTATCCCATCTCTTATTGCTGACAGCACTCTCATACTCTTCTTGCATTTCATCCATTCTGTTCAAAACAATGTTTCTTTCTCGGTATGTTTTCTCACTCAGAATCTCTTCTCTGGTTTTCTCTTTGATTTCAGCTATGCCTTTTTCTTCTTTGTTTTCCTCTTTTATTTCAGCAACAAAAACATAATGTTTGCTCTCTGATATAGTTTTGCCATGAGCTGTTTTTCGAATATTTTCCAAACGATCTTCTTCTGGACAAATCTGACTCCAATCATATCCTTCATCATCATGGATTACAGCAAGTGCTCTTGATTTTTCTCTGGGTTTATCTTCAATCACTTTTGGCTCTTCTCTGCTTCGGTGGTAGATTGCCTTTCGGTAGTAATCATCATTGAACGGATGTTCATTTCCACCAACTGCAGAATTATTGCATTCTCTCTTGAAATAACCTTTTTGCTTACATTTGAAGCAGGTGACTTTTGACTTGTCAAATCCAAGTTTTGTTGATGCACCACCTAATGATTGTTTCCCAGTAATCTCCATATATCTCTGAGCTCTGCGAATGCAACTTGCTAAACACCAGCGAATGTCTATGAGCTCCATTTCTTCTGGATCAATCTGGTCATAGTCTTCTTTGGTTAACTCTGAGTTTCCAATTTTGCCAGCTACAAGACCTTCATACGATTCCAGAACAGATTCTAGAAAACTCATTTGCTGCATTGATGCTCATTACAGGAGAATTTTTCAACTTAAGAGCAATATTGCATAGTATCTCCTCTATTTCTTCAGAACTAGCTTTTGAAGCATATGAATGATAACCTGGATCATAACTTGATGAGTTTTTCTGAGGTTCTTTTGTCCTCTCACCACTGAATGTTGTCTTTGGTGAACTATCAGCCTTCACCGAAGGTAGATTGCCTTCGTAATACAGACCAACATTCTATTGATGCAAAGAACTGCTCATCTTGTTCTGTTTCTGCAACTCCAATTCATGACTTTCAATCTTTTCTATCAAAACATCAAGAAAAATTTCATCACACAAAACATCATTTTTTAGAATAAAAACAAAAGTTTGCCACTGATCAGCTCGTGGTAACGCTTCTATGATCTTATCAATGATTTCCTCTCTTGTTTTGACGATGCCAAAACGATCAAGCTCAATTTTCAAATGACCAAATCTTTCTATCATTTATCTAACAGATTCGCCACTCAGACTATCAAACAAATCAAATTCTTTCTTTAATAAAGCTATTTTGTTTTTCTTTATTTGTTTACCCCCCTCTGCTTTAACCCGTAAAGCTTCCCAAATGGATTTTGAAGATCCATTATGTTGTAACAAGGCAAACATATCATTTATGATAGATGATTGAATTAAAGCAATCATTCTCTGTTCAGGTGCAAATTCAGATTTGTCATCTTTGGATAATCTCTTGAGTGGAAGATCTTCGCCTTTATCATCCTTTGGTCTTTCATATCCAAACTCCAGATAGAACCAGCTCTTGTGTGCATAAGCTTTTGCCCAGTTGATGAAACGCTCTTTCCACCATGTATAGTCTTCAATACTTTCAAGAGTTGGTGGCTTCGAGTGTGTTCCATAGAAGTTATCATGTTTAGTATTTTCATTTATTGCTTTTGTTATGATTTTTGGCGTGACAGTTGAGATTTCGGAAGACTCGGATGTAAACGCGTTGAAAAACGTGTTGTAAAATTCTTCAGCCATGATGTGAATTTCTTGAATTATAACCTGGACACAAAAACAAACAAACACAATCAGTTTCAACAATATAAAATAACCTGAAACAAACTGACACTCGGTTGACGTGAAATGATCTTGACGCGAAAAGTCCACTTTCAAACGGAAATAGATTTCAAACAAAATCACTTTGGTGCGGAATTAAATTTCAAGCGAAATCACAATTTTTCAAACGGAATCACTAATTCCGCGTGGAATTATCTCTTACTCAAACGAAATTAGATCTTTTGAAACGGAATTATAATTTCGTTTTGAAATAATTCAAACGGAATTAAATTCCAAGCGAGATTAGGTGTCAATTCAAGCGAAATTAACCCTGGATATCTAATTCCGTGCGGAATTAAGAACCAATTTCAAACGGAATTATGATGTTCGTTCAAACGGAATTAGGTTTTGATCCATTTTAGTCATTTTTAATCCGAATTTTGGTCTGATTTTCTCAAGGCTTTGTTAAAACACTATTTCGCGTGACATATGTGAAATTCAGTTCATTTTGACCGTTAAATCTTGTTCAATTTAGAAAAGAAGGTGTAGAAGTATGAAATTCTAATGAAATCAAGCTGAATTTTGTAGAACTCCTCTTCCTGTGCTCTGATACCACTTGTAGGATCGTTGTTTGACCCGAACTAGCCAATCAGAAGAATTTTGTATCCGAATCAAAGGCGGAATCAATGAAACGGACGTGGAAACAGCTTGATACTCTTTAATATGTCACTATTATTGATTTGATAGTCTTACATCACCTGGAAACAATTTGGCAGCACTTGTTACAAGTTTCTAATTTCGTGCCAAATGAAACGGGAATAAGGGTATTTATAGACGTTTAATTCCGTGTGAAAGTAACAAGTTTGTTTCAAGCGGAATTAGCTAAAGCTAATTCCGTGCGAAATTAACTTGTTAACTTCTCATGCGGAATTAACCTACAAACGGAAATACCCATTCGAAGCGAAATTACCAAGATGGTAATTTCGTGCGACATTACCCTAAACCTCCTAAAACCTACTTTCTCAAACTACGAGCCCTGATCTATCAATTCTATTACATGACATGATACAAGACGAAGTCAACAGACATAGTGCACTAACAGTAATGCTATGAACTATGTAACGCGTTTATCGATATAGAATTAGCATGAAGTAAACATGATGACAGACTCAGTGACCGGGTGATCAAATGACAACTCGGTCAAATAGGCGACAAAATAAGAAATACAAGATACAAGTTACAGTCCGTGAGGACTTACACGTGAAAGACACGCGTTGATGCGAATGATGACTTTTGACTAAAAGAAAGAATGCCTTGAAAACGAAACTAAGCTTGTTTGGTCAAAACCAAAGAACTACTTAAAGAAGGTTTCGGGGACGAAACCTATTTAAGGGGGGTAGACTTGTAACACCCCAAAAATATAAATTTTATATTATAAATTAAAAGTCGGTTATGGTCAAGATAAAGTAACTAGGAATAAGTAACCTAGTTAATCATAAGCCTTGAATTAATAAGAAAACAAGGTTAAAACACCCTTTATAAAAAATTATTGAATTGTAGAGGGGCTAAACTTGGCAAAAGTGAAAAAGGTTTTAATTAAATTAAAAACCAAACACCAAAACACACACCTAAGTGTGTGTTCTAGTCGTGCGATCCACAGAGCCAAGAAAGGGCTCTCAAAAGTTCAACCCTAACTCACAAAATTGATCAAATTGAGAAGGCAATTCAAGTTCAAATCAAAAACCAAGATCAATCTAGTGATCACTCAAGTGAGGGGATCACAAGGTATGTTGAATTTCGTATTTTGGTTACTTCTTGAATTCTTGATGAACCTATGAAATCGAAATCTGAACTTGCGTGATTGATGTTTAGATGAAATTAGTAATGAAAATATGGCTAGGAGTAAACCCTAATCAAATACTTGTTGAATTGATGTTCATAATTGTGAAATTCATGGTCACCCATCTAAGTGTAAAATGGGTTTTGTAGAATGATAAAGAACACGAAGAATTTGATTTTTAAACGAGTGTTGTTGACTTACATGAAGTGAATCTAGATGTTATTAGGGATGAGCTCGGTTCCGACCGGTACCGAACCGGTACCAGAACCGAAAGTACCGGTACCGAAAATCCTCAAAAGTGGGTACCGGTACCGAATATACCCGGTACGGTATGGTTCGGTACCGGTACGGTACCGGTATTTGAGGATAAAAACCGGTAAATACCGGTACCGAACCGGTACCAAACCGGTACCGAAAATGTTAAAAGTTGGTACCAAATCAGTACCGAAAAGGTACCCGGTTTGGTAAATTCGGTACCGGGTCCATTTTGCTCATCCCTAGATGTTATTATGCATACTAGATATAATGAACTTGCAAAAATTGTTTAATTTTGGGCTAAAAAGTTAGTCATGATCTTGATAATGGTTTTATAAAACGATGCCCATAAGGTGTTTGTTAAAACGCCTAAGAGAAAATTAAATGTTGAAATTCAGAACAAAACGCATATTTGAATGATGTTGTGAATTATGCGTTATATGACATGAATAGAGTTCTAAACGAATCGTTGATTGAACTCTATAGGCAAGGAATCGAGTCTTCAAGTGGACAAGCCGGAGCGGACACGCGCTTGAAGGAAACGCTTTAAAGGTACGCGACCTGTCATCTCTTTACATTTATGTAGGCAAGCCTAGTCGTAGATATGTTAATGTTGAAATAGCGGAAATAGTTGTGCTTGTTAAGCCTAAGAAGTGATGAAATTCACTCGAAAACCAAATGGGTCAAAATAAACAGTTGGAATATGTATGATGTTGAAAAAGTGAAATTGCAAGCGTTTGGTAAGCCTAAGAAGTGATGGAACTCACTCGACAAATAGGGGTGTTCAAAAAATTTGTGGCTCGCAGCTCGCTCGAGAAAAGCTTGAAGAAAGCTCGGCTCGAAATTTGCTCGGTTGTAAACAAGCCAGCTCGGCTCGGCTCGGTTTGTAAACGAGCCGAGCTTGAGCTTGGCCTGGCTCGGCTCGTGAGCTCGTGAGCTGGCTCGATAAGGTTTACATCCTTCATTTTTTTTGTCCCACATCGCTTAGAAAACAAAAACTAAGGGAGTATCTCCACTATAAAAGAAGGTAAAGACAATGTACAAAGTGAATTAACTATTTAAACTTGCATATTTAGCCATATGGTTAAATTAAATGGCAATTATGGCCCTTAGTCCATGAAGAAATTCATTTTAAGGATTTTTTTAAGTAGTGAATTTTGTGGTTCTTTGTTAGTTTGAGCTAGATCGAGTCGAGCCGAGCTAGCTCGAATTCTAATCGAGTCGAGCTCGAGCCTCAAATCTTAGCTCGATTTGAAATTCGAGCTCGAGCCGAGCCAGCTCGAATCGAGTTCGAACCGAGCTCGAGCTGGGTCTAGCTCGGCTCGACTCGGCTCGTTTACAGCCCTATCGACAAACCAAACGGGTCAAAATAGTTAATTAGATATGTTGGTTGATAATATTGTTTAATTAGTCATGTATGGAATGTAAATAAAGTGATGTAACTCACTAGATAAAGAAATGGGTCAAAATATTGGGGGTAACGAGTTTGGTATGTTGATGAAATGGTGAATTCCATTAGACAACCAATCGGGTCAAATAATGGTCGAAATGGTAGTGTTCGAAGTGACTTAAACGCCACTCGCTAAATTTGAGTTATAAAAGCATAAACCATGGAATGGACGTGATACGCTAATATTGACAAGCCCGGGAATGGGTAATTATGGTTAGAAACCAATGTTGATGAATTATGTAAGTATGTAACTTGTTTTGTTACATTATGATAATTTGGTATTGTAGTTATTCAACGTTGGGTTTTAGAATAAGGATTTGTATTAGTTAAAGTGGCGATGATCACTACTTAATTGAACGGTCAAAACTAGATTAGAAAACGTTTGGTTATTGTTGAAATGGTGGACTCCGTAATTCGGACAAACGGGTCAAATAAATGTGTGTTGAATTGATACTATGAAATTATTAAAAGATCCCTTGGCGATTGTAGATTATAAAAGCATAAACCTTGGAATTGGTAATGAAACGCCAATGATCGTAAGCCCCGGAAGATGGGTAAAATAAGCCTTGTGGTCATAAAAATATTGATGATAGTTTTAGTGCAAAACTATGCGGGTCGAACAAATATGTTAGGGATTTATACACTTTCAGTGCGTAAACTCCATTTTTGATATAATAAACATGATAGATGCGTTGATAATTTAATTACGGACGCGTAGGAAAAAAAATCACCTAAAACGGACACCTAGATAGAAAGTTATGCAAATTTAAAGTTGGAATTGTGAAAAACGGAACTGGGCAGGAAATGCAGGTCACAAGCCTGCACCTGCTGGAAAATGGTATCCCCCGCGCCACGCGACAGGATCACATGGATCCGGCGCGACACGTGACAGAATGAAGGACACCTGGCGTGACACGCGACAGGACCAATTGTAAATTTTTATTTTATTTTAATGATTTGATGCTGGAACTTGTTTATACGCACTATATCAATGTCAAAACTAACAATTTAAGTGGTTTTGACTTTAGGTGAAGATGAGGACTTTCCAAATGGCGATCAAGCATGAATCCAAGAACCGAACACAACTTTTTGAAGCTTCCGCACTAATCGAATTTGTTTTAGACAATGTTCATTTTGTAAACACTTACTTATCGTCGGAATGTTTTAAATTAGTAGGGATATTTATTTTAAATACCCTAATCATGTATGGATATTAAACATAACAAGCTTTTGTTAATCCGAATTTACGCAAGCTAAATGCATATTTAGTAGTAATTACTTATTAAATTAAGATGGGCGTAACACCAGAGCCTCTCCAAGCAGTTCCAATTCAATTGAGATGCGCTTACACTGGAACTCTTCCCCTGTGTCACAAGTGTACCTATCACCACCAGCCAGAAGCTGACTATCGCTATTGCGCAAATTGCAACTGCCTTGGTCACCATACCCATCGCTGCCGCACAGGGCCACGAGCTTAAGGCACGCTAGCACTCCCCGCACCGCCAACGCAGCCCACAACTCCAGCAGCAACCGCAATCCCAGCAGAAGTCTACAACACCAAACATCAACCAGGCGTAGAATAACGTTGTAATGATGCTATACTATATGAAAACTCTTGTGTGCTTATTCTATTACTCGATGCAACGTTGACTCTCTCTCTCTCTCTCTCTCTCTCTCTCTCTCTCTCTCTCTCTCTCTCTCGTTCTTGCACTTAGTCTAAGATCACCACACAGATTATATTACTAGTACTATATACTATATCACGATATAATGTGTTTTACCCTCACTATGCGTCCTTGAAATAAGTTACGATAAACGTGCAAGGATAACTTAATCACGGGTGCACACAGGATTATTTTGGTCAGTGCACGGAGATTGTGGTAAGTTCCAATGATGTCATAACGTTAAAAGCATAGTTAAGCGTGGTGGATACGCCGCTGGTACTTCCTATATATAAGCGTCTTAACCATGTCGACAAAGTGTGACATCTATTCATGGGACAAAGGCGTGTGGTTGAAGCATGGTGGATACGCCGCTGGTACTTGCTATATATAAGTGCTTCGCCATGCTAACCAAAGTCTTGTGAAGAAAGTGCCATGCAGAGTTGAACGTTATTAGACCTCTTATACTATTGAGACTATTTTCAACACGCTAAACTCATTCGCAAGGCGTAACATCTCATCGCAACTCAGACGCGTCATCTCCATATTTTCGTAACTCTACACGCACGCAATGTATATCGCATCACAATCGCTACTCCCCTTGAAGTTTTAACGCGTAACGCTATCGCTTATCACTCACCGCAATTTGTGTGTCACCTTTCGGTTTTCGTTGATCACTTATCGCCTAACGCTCATCGCTTATCGCCTAACGCTCATCGCTTATCGCTTTTGATGTTTAACGCGTATCGCTTTTAACTTTTCGCTTATCGTGTATCGTTGTTCGCGTATCACGTATCGTTGTTCGCTTGTCGCTTAACGCTTATCGTTGTTCGCTTATCACGTATCAATGTTCGCTCGTCACTTAACGCTTATCGCTTGCTGTTTATTGCAGACAGCTTATCGCTTTTCGCTTACTGCCCTCGCTTTTTGCACTCGACACTCGCGCTACTTCGACGCTCTCAGTCATTGAACCATTCGCTTTGCTAACCGAGTTGCAAACGAAGTCGCCGCTCGGTTTACTCTATCTTCCTCCTAAACTTGGATCGACCACTCATCGCTTGGACCAAGTGAACGAAAATCTATCCATACCATGTTGACACACATGACACTGCTCCACGAGGCGGAGACAATATGACTAATACATGGTAGATACGTCGTTGGTACTTCCTATATATAAGTGTTTTAGCCATATTGTTGAACTTTCGTGGAAACATGCCATGTGGGGTTCGACGTTATCTTATGGTGATATTAAAACTTATCTGTATAAACCAAACTTTTCTTATAAACTTTTAGAAGTAAATGGAAATTTTCTGAAAACCTTTTTCTAGATAAACAAAACTCTCTTGTAACGTTGGTTTAACAATCGACTCAAGTTAGTTCACGGGTACAACCTTTGTAACTTCATGGTATACCCATGGATTGGCCAGTTCCTATTTGGAAGGCTGCAATTTCTTAACTGCCGCAGTTTCTACTCCTGCTAATAGTTTAGCACATTCTTTGTTATTACTATGGGGTCCTGAAGCACAACGTCATAAGAAAGTTTTCGTAATTCGAGTTTTCATCATCTTTTTATAACTTAACGAAACTTCTTTACAACGCAAGCGTGAACATCGACTCAGTTCGACGCCACACCATAAGGAAATTTTTCATAAATCAATTTTTCCTTAAAATACTTTTGCAACAAAACTTTTGATTCGAGAACTTAAAACACTTTAAAATCGCTAACTCATGAGATACCATCCTTTAGTCAAACGAATTGCTTTACTTATTGCTTTCCCTATGTTGCCAAGACGCACTCGTTAGTCAATCCCCGACTGACCGCTTGTTCGCTCTCTGCTTACCTTAAACGTTTTCGTCGCTCGTCGCTTCACGCTCAGTGCCAATCGCTCATTACCCTTGCTCGCTTTTATCGCTACTCTCACTCGCATCAATCCACGCGACCCTCTTTGTGGATTAATTTCGGGACGAAATTTTCTAAAGCAGGGGAGACTGTAACAACCACCTGCACGTTAGTGCTTGTTACTCTCGTTACACTCGTTACGCCTAGCACCAGAGATTCAGATCATAATGTAACTTTATCGCTTACAATGCTAATTCGCATTTACTCGCATGCTTTCAACACGCTATATCGCACATCACAATGCATACACAAACGCTAATGACGACATCGCGTGAATAGTTAAGTTGCTCCCCTCGATCGTCATGATGCAACGCAATCACGCTAACGACGACATCGCGTGAGTTCTTAAGCGGTTCCCATCGATCGTCATAAAGAATCGCAACGCTAACGCAGACTCAAACGCAGTTACATATGCTATGACCTGCTATATATATATATATATATATATATAATAATAATAATAATAATAATAATAATAATAATAATAAAAGTGTATCCAAACGCGCACTCGCAGGCACGCGCAACTCAACTTATCGCATTCAACACGCAAACCCGAAACACGGTTACTTATAACACAATAAAACGCAACGCAACGCTCAACGCACGAAACGAAGGTTGGAAAACTAACCCGCGCAAGCCAACCCATCGAACGACCATTCGATCGAATGGACATCCGACCGGATGACCATCCGATCGGATGGCCATCCGATCGAACGGCCGTCTGACCCAATTAACCTACACTTCCTTCCTCACCTTTCACATATAAATACCCCCTTTTGCATCAACTGTTCCTTGATGTGACAGCCTTATTCGACCCACGCACTCTCAAGCCCTTTTCTCTCGATTCCTCATGATTCTTGTAAGTTTTCTTCCTAAATCTTGTACTTCCATCTTCATTACCCACTTTCTCATCATCTTCTCCATCAAATCTTGCATTATCACCGTGAAATCACCTGATTTGGGTTGTTCTAGGGTGACGTCACCTCGGGTTCTTAGGAACACTGAAGTGTGACCTCATCTCATCAAGAACAGTTCGGACCTAAAGGATTTCCACATATTTTTACACTGATTTCATCAAGATCTAAACACTTTTCACTGTTTTCAAACTTTTCTTCAACATTCTTCACTTTTTACTCAAAACCGTTAGAATCTGTACTCGTTCGGGCTCTCTACTCATTCTCTAGTGGAGAACCGATCTGAGAATGGATTTCTACCAAAGAGACGACCAATTCACGGGTTGATTATGAAACTCCATCAAGAACATTTGAGTCTGGTCGAACGGGGTGATTCCCCTCTGATCGAACGAGTTGGACTTGATGTGATTTCTGTTGTTTAACACGTCGTTACGCTGTCTCCGTTAACCCGCAAAACTTTTAACTTAGAAAACTTTGTGAAATTTTCAAACAGAAGGTTGCTTGATCGAACAACCATCCGATCGAACGACTATTCGACCAGGTGACTTGTAATCTCAACACTTAAACTATTTTGCAAAACTTCAAAGAATATCAGTTTTCAATCGAGTAGCCATCCGCTTGAATGGCCATCCGTCCGGATGACCATCCAATCGAATGACTTTATTCATACTGCAACAAAAACTTCAAAAGTTCAACATTTTACAAACACACCTCTCCACTCGAATGACCATCCAACCGAACGGTCATCCGTCCGGATGACCATCCGTCCGGACGGTCATCCGACCGAACCACCATCTGATCACCCATCTCACCAAACTCACTGTTTACACGTTGTTCAACGCTTACGCTATCGTTCTGTGATCAGGCTAATCTCCCCAAGCGCTCCCTTTAATATAAGATTGTGTTTATTTACTATACACGTTCTGTGAGTATACTTGACCCCCTTTTTAACGCTTTCAACACACTTTGGGGTGTAACATACGTTTCTATTTAATTCAAACTTATCAAAACGCAGTCTATACTCTAAAACTATTATCACTTGCGAATTACTGTCGTACATATTTACACGTGATGCTGATACATATGTGCTAGGACTTTTACTCATGACGTCCCACCTTAGCTAGTATCGAGTGACTTAGCTGGTAGTATTTGTTTTGTAGTGTATATGTTGTGTATCTCGTTTATGTGTGTGGAAATTCGCAGCACTTTTATCTACTTTAATTGCTATGTCAAACCTGTATACTCGCCAATACTTTATTTGTATTGACGCCGCTTAACGTATGTTGCAGGTAAATCGCAGGCTATCTCGAAATCAAGCTAGGAAGTCTAAAAACTCACCATAAATCTAGGTTGTCGGATTTGTATTGTTTGAGAGAACATGAAATTTTTATAACTGTTTACTGATATATTGTTTATTAGTATGAGATAATGAACAAATTAAATATTGTCACTAAATAGTTGTTATGGATTCTCTTGAACAATCTGATTCGCCAAGTGCCGCGCTCTGATGATTCCACCATCGGTTGGGGTGTGACATCAAGTTTCTCATACGTAGGGTTCCATTAGCCGAACCTACATATTGCTGGTGCAGTTTTGTTGTGGAAGTGTGTTAGTTGCTGCTTGTTGCAACAACAATTTCAGATGTAACATTGTTGGATATTGTTATACAGCTGGTCGACATCAATTTTACGGCAACACTTTAATGAGACATTTTGTCCATTAATTGGCCTGCAGTTTGTACCTATAGCTTTAGATCCTTGACAAATCTTAAATCTTGGCTTTAAAGTAATGAGCCAAAGCTTTGGTAAGCATTTGCTGGTAAACATCTATAGACCCAAAGCGACAAAAAAACATTATATGATGCAGGCAAGAATACACTTAAAACATTACCCGGAGAAAGGTTCCTTGTGTGCTTGGAGAAGTTGATATTCTTCAAATAAACAAAGAATGCACTTAAAACACTTGCATGCTCACTGTTATAACGGTCAACATAAAATAATCATTATATACCAAATAAACAAATTATACCTCAAGTGCTCACTGATCAATCCAATAATGGGGAGCCCGCGCGATGTCGCCCTTCCACCGTCTATGAAGGGGTAAAGAGATGGAGTTCTTACCTACCTCTCACATGTTTCTCTCTCCCCGGTTACCTTTTTCAAAGACGATGGAAGGGCGGCGATCCGGAGCAGCTCTGCGTTGAGTTAGTCGATGGAAGGGGCGTGTGGGTTATGCAGGTTTCTTTTGGCAAAAAGATTGTATCGTATGAATCCATAGGAGCTCGGTGTATACATGTAGGGCATCAATGAAGACAATATTTGGACTCAGCGTGGCCTTTGCAAAAGGATTGTATCTTATAACTTGCCACATAAATATACCTCGTCATAAATATTTTTATTTAACTTGTTCTAGCAACGTTTATGGGCTATTTGGTAGCCTCTTAATGACCATTCAGATACTACCTCTTAATGGTTTAAAAACTCTAAATGAATAAGAGGTAACCTTAAGTCTGAATGGTTAAGAGGTAACCTCTGAATGGTAAATCATCACATGTCACATTCTTCTACCTTCTCATTGGTAAAATTCTTAATGGTTCCATTAAGAGGTAGCCTCTTAATGACCATTCAGAGGCTACCAAACAACCCCTTACATCAGTTTAATAATCTTAGCTTGTATAAGGTGATACTTTGTACGTTGTGATTTTGATCTCATTATTATCGTTTAAGTTTGATTTGGTTTCTTACAATAACTAGAACTTACACGGAGGCAGTTAAGAAAACTTAGCGGTTAAGAAAATGTAGCGGCTAAGAAAACTTAATAGCTAGGAAAAGTTAACAGCTAAGGAAACTTAACAGGAAAGCAAACTTAACAGGTAAATAAGTTAAACAGTTAAACAACTAAACAGCTAAGTAAGTTAAGCAGTTAAATAGCTAAGTAAGTTAATCAGTTAAACAGATAAGTAAGTTAATCAGTTAAATAACTAAATAAGCTAAGTAGTTAAACAGCTAAGCAAGCTAAGCAGTTAAACAGCTAAGTCAGCTAAACAATTAAACAGCTAATTAAACTTAACAACTAAACAGTTAAGTAAAATTAATAATTAAGGAAACTTAATAGGTAAGGAAGTTATATGAGGAGGTGTATATGAGGTAGATAGCATCTGAGGAGGTGTATATGGGGTAGATAGCATTTGAGGAAATGTATATAGGGTAGATAGCACCTTAGGAAGGTGTATACAGGGAGATAGCACCTGGGGAAGGTGTATATGGGGAGACAGCACTTGAGGAAGGTGTATATGGGGTAAGGAAACTTCATTGCCTATAAATAGGAAGCCTAGGACTTCATTTTTCCTTGCTCATTTTTCTCTTTATACGTTGGTGTTCTAACCAACAATCGTCGATACGGTTTTCTGTCCGAGCAATCAGAAAACCAACCAACGAATGCCGAAGCTCTGCCTGAATAAGGCGAGACTTTGTGAATCTACTTTGTGGTTTTTATCTCACGCCCATCGTTAGGCTTGATTCGGTTTTACACTAATACGTATTATACTCTGTTAATCTAGACGTTTAATTATCAGAAGGCTCAGAACCATAGAGTTACTGTTAATTTAGATGCTTGATTATCAGACTATAGACTTACAAGGTGAGTCATTCTCTTTTTCTCACAACATTATGAGTCGTTCTCTTTTATCAAATGTTTTCAAAACCCTAAATGTTTTCCGATTGTTACTTATATTACCGTGATTAAGTCTTTGTATTCTTACTAGAAAACTATTGTCAGTATGTGGGGTTTTGTATGCACTACTTGATAAGCTTCACTAGTTGAGAGAATAATCAACGGTGATATGACCACAGTCACATGAACTGCCGTGTGCAAGTACCTTTGGGTAGTTGTAAGATATAAACAAATGTAAAAACTCTTAATGTTGTAATTATAAGAAGGTGTCTTTTTATACAAATGAATGTATCACCAGTATTTCTCGCTGATAAAATGTTTTTAAACATGTTACAGGTGATTTACAGTAAATCTGAATAAGAGTTGTTACACGGCACCAAAAGGCTTAAAGGATTGGCTTGTTTTATCAATTAAATTAAAAAATGTTCTTTTATATTTTCGGGTTTGTTCCCTATTAAATCTTTTCCGTAAAATATGGGTTTTATGCCCATTTGTTATAAATAAATTCCGGTGTTGATAAACTCTGATGTTTTTCCTAACTCAACGATCTTGATGAATTTCCACTTCAATGTTTTCAAAATAAGCACCGGTACCACTTGAACTGTTCACGGATCTCGTCCATGGTGTGGTCTGTCCAGGGTATGGTCGGGGGTTGTGACAGTGGTGCGCAATTCCTAGAGCTCTCGCAGAACCAAGCAAGTGTTCCAAGACCATTATTGGACACAATACTGAGGGATGGCCCGACTAAGGAAAGTATTGTGTGAAGTGTATTGTCATCTACACAAATGGGGTTCATTTAAGGACAACACGTCTACTAACCGCTAGTAGACTAAGTATGCTTCACAAATGAATGTTCAAAGCTAAAACCTACCTATCATGCAATACTTAACTATTGAGGTTACTTTGGGGCTTTTGAGTATTTTGATCGATTGCCATTCATGTTGGGATTGTTGGAGTAATATTAGTGAAAATGATTTTTCATTAATTTTGGACTTAAATAATTTTATTCATATATGAGTTATAAAGTTAATTTCTTTATAAATTTGTGTTATAGCATGTGAGGGTTTTACAACAAACCGAACCACATCCAAATCAAGCTAAGGTGAATGTGATATAGATGCTCGAAGTTTAGTGGTTGAAATAAATAATTTTTAAACTTTGATGACTCTAGTAAAAAAATAATATTTGTTATAAAATGATTTTTTGTTTTGACTTTTAATTTCTTTTCAGAACTCATTATAAATTTTGATTATGTCTCATATTTTTATTTAATTTGACATTACATGTCAAAGGTTTTATTTTATTTCATTATATTATTATAATTGTCTTTAAATAAAGGAATTAATTTTGGAGTGTTGATATGAGTATAAATAAACCTTATGATTCGTTCCTCTATAAAAGAGAGAAAAAAAAAAGATAAAAAAGAGATGAGCTAAAGAGATCATGTTGTCAACAAGTTTCATAAAATATAGTATTTAAAGAGAAGCATTCTCTAATTCTCTAATTATTTCACCATCATCAATTTCATCCTTTTCTTTATCCATGTAAATTGAAGGCATCTTAACCAGGTGTAACCTTGGGACATTTAACAGAAAAATTTAACGGTCATCCAAGCTACGGACCGCCACGGTTATAAATTGTAAACCATAAATAACATGTAACTTAAAAGTTTTGAAGACCAAAACTGCAATATGTGAAAAGCACAGATATCATTCGTGTAATTAACTTGGTGTAATTAACTCTAACTTATGATTAGATATGTTGGTAACTTATCATTGAACAAACAATGATAGTTTTTTACTTATTTTATTACTAATACAATATTTTATTATTACACCTACTTTTAACTATATGTTTATGTTGATTTCTACTTATAACTTTTAGAGTCAACTTATTTTTGCACCATGTGATTTGATCATTTTAATATTTTTGCTCTAATAGTTTAAAAACTATCATTTTCTTCCCTGAAGATACTACTTTCTTCTTTAATATGCTTCCTAGGTTTAAGTTCATCCAAAATCTCTATTAAAAGTATAGGCATTTTAGTAATTTGACATGTAATGAGAAGGGTATTTTAGTAACTTTACAAATAATTATAATTAACTACATAAAAATCTCTCGCTCTTTCTCTCTTTCACTTTCTCCCTCTAAAATATTCTTTGGCCACCACCATTACAACCAGCAACCACAATACCACCACCCATCAGCAACCACTACCGCCATCACCATCATCCTCCACACCACCACCAACAAGTTCCATCAGTAACCAACACCGCCTGCCACAACCACCATTGTCACTACCTGCTCTTTCTCTCTCTCCTCTCTCACACACACATACACAAGAACACAACCATCTCAAACCAGATCTTGGGAGTGCTTAGGGTTTAAACCCGTCTCAAACCAAATCCGACAATATCACCATTCACCACTACTAACTTGCTCCGCCTCGAAATCTGACTGTCCTCGCCATTCAACGTCTTTAGAGCTTCGATTGAAAGCTCAGACCACCATATTATGCGTGTGTACTGCTCAGATTTAGGGTCGCCGCCCTTCCACGACATTTGGGTTTGCAATGGTCTAATATTGGCTCATATTAGCGATGGTTATGGTTGGCGATTGAACTGATATGCGTGTGTAGAAATTAGGGGATAAGCAGGTTGTTTGTTTGGGGGTCATGATTTCCACTTGGAGTTCGAATGGTATGTTGTCACGTCTAGATTTCGATTACAAAAAAAATCCTTATGGTATGAATTTCTATGGTTTACAAAATAGAATATTTGGGGAGAGGGGGAGAGATGGTAAGAGAGAGAGAGACGGTGAGAGAGTTTGGTCGGTGGTGGTGGCTGGGTAGCAAGTGTTGTGGCTGAGTTGATGGTTGATAACAGATACTTATGGTGTTAATAACAAATAACAATTAAATCCTTATATATGAAATTAACTGAAATTTATAACTGAGTAAGAGTTAAGAGCAAACTGACAATAAAATAAAACCTCAGGTAGGAAAATGATGGTTTTTAAACTATTGAGACAAAAGCGTTAAATTGATTAAACTACAGGGAGCAAAAATGAAATTAACTCTACTTTTAAGATAAATCTATCTATTATACTAAATGAATTCTCTTAAGCCACAAGATTTATTCTTAGCCAATCATTTTGATGATGTGGACACTCTCTTAGGCCAGAGAATTCTCTTTGAGCGCCAAACCCTTTTCCTCTATTTTCCTTTCACGCGGCTTCGGCTTCTTAGACACGCTTTACATCCGTATCATTCAAAAACCCTAATTTTCTTTAATCCTCCTGAACATCTATCCTTTTTCCCCTATTTTCTTTCATCAATCTCCTGTTTTTATCAATGACGACTTCATCTATTGAATTCATCTATGTTGATTTCCTCAAATCTTCATGTAACCCTAGATCAATCATCGCCTCTATCACAACAAAATAGAACAAATGTCGATCAACAACTCCAGCGTTTAATACACATATTTGCTTTCGTTTGTGCAAATCTTCTTTTTTTCATCCCTACTGATTATTTTTGCTTATGAAGGTTAGTGCATACATTAATTTTGTTTTAAATTATCACTTTATAGTGTTGTTCATTCACCGTAATCTTCTTTTGTTCATCTTCGCTTTTTGTCCTTGATGAGGTTTTTTGTTACAGATCTGGAAACTGGGACAAAATGCCCTAGCCGCCGCCGCTTCCAAGCAACAAAAGCTAGGGTTCCGACAAGTTGATGCGGAGCCAATTCAGTTGACAGGTTTGCATTTTAGTTTATCTTTTGATTTTTGGTTGCCATTGATTTTATTTATTAAAAAGTGTTTCTTATTCTTTGTTTCTTCACATTCATCTCACGGCGTCTATTTGAGAAACCCTAATACACCGCTGGAAGAAGCAAAACCGGTAAATATAACTGGAAGTGAAGACCCGAGGACAGATGTAGCTCCAACTGTAACTCCTAGGTTTTTTCAAGAAACTGAGGGAGATACTCAGAATCTTGAAACAGCTGTAGTTGTGTTGGATTCGAACACCGTGCAGGTAAAGAGTTCTGTTGAAAGAAATGAACATACTTGGATTATTCAATAACGAATGATGACATCAGTGTTTTGAAAATGTGCAGAGTGAGGAAAAACAGTTGAGAAAAAGGAAGTGCAATATAATGAATCACATGCAAGTAACCATGATTGAACAGGCTTTGCAGAATGAGCCTGACATGCAGCGGAAAGCTGCGTCGATACGATCATGGGCTGAAAAACTTAGTCTTCATGTATGTAAAATTTGCATTAGTTTTTAATTTAGTAAGATCATGTTTCCGTTTTTTTTTCCTGAAGTAATTGTTTATGTTTACTGATTTGATCTTGCAGGGTTCAGAACTTTCTTCCTCACAGCTGAAGAATTGGTAAGCAAGCATGTTCTTCTTTTCATGTAACCATATAGTTTAGGGCTGCCCAAAGTCATTAAACATACATGGCCCGGTTTGTATCAGGCCATTGTGGGCCATGGACAGTTACCCAACGGGTTAGGTAGGAATGTGGGTCAAGTGGGCCATGATTTGGATAGGGAACAATCAATGATGTGCAAGTCATTAGATAACCAGTTAACCAATGGTTCTCTACTATTATTTGATTATTATATAATTATATTTATTAGTTTGTTGTGTAGATAGAAATGAGGAATATGATTTCTGGAGGTGGCTGTGTGGCTAATAGTTTTGCGCTCTTATCAGGTTAGGTTAAATGATTACGGTTGCATATTTGATTGTTGGTTAACATTGTGATAATTTTGAACAGATTCAATAGGTGTTTGATGAGATTTGTTTTGATTTGATGCACAAGTGATAACAACTATAACAGTTTACAGAAAACAAAATCAGTTGAATGTTTTGAATGGATAAAATGACATTTAGTGATCATATTGTTCAGTGATTTGTCAAACAGTTAATACAAAAGTTCTGTTCGAATAATGTTAAAAGATTTGAGTTTCAGATTGATTCAGACGAATTTTTGATTTGTGTCGGTGATTTTTGATTGATTTCGAACTGATTCGTTTGATTTAGTCGTAATTACAGTTTGTTTCAGATCATTTCAAAGTTATACAAACTGTTCTTGTGATTGATTTTCGGTCAAGTTTCGATTGCAGTTTATACAAATCAGTCTCTTTTCTCAACTGATCACAACAATCCCCAAGGTAAAAACTATGATCTCATCGGTTTTTGTTTTAGATTAGTCTGAAATTTGATACAGTGAGTGTATCTCATTCTTAGTTTTCTTAATCATAAATGTCTGGTGGTAGGATTCTTGAGCAGATCGGTTGCAACTGAGACGAGATCCTAACAGTACATGGTGGTCAAGGTTGGTTCCGACAACCCGATTCCGATTTAGCGGCCGCATGTATATTTTTTGAGAACAAAGGTACGTCTGGCGACCTTTTAATTTGTTTAGGTCATGTGCTTCAGTTTCTATTAGATTTAGCAACTGATGTTGAAATTTTGTAGTTCTGGAGGCTTTAATGATGATTCTAACAGCTGAAGTAACGATTTGCGACACCATAAGGGGCTATTAACGGATATTTGTTATGTGAAAGAATATGTGGTGTTCATATTGGCTTTAAACCTGACCCATGAACAAAATCTGAATCCTATATAATCTCTTATAACCCGTTCCTTAGCCCTATTTTCCATCGTTTTTTGTTTACCTTTTCATCTTCTATGTGAAAACCCTAATTTCGAAATCGTTGTCATCCATTTTCATCTTCGCGGAATGTTTATCTTACTGTTATCTTCCTCTTCATCGATTTTTATTTATGGAAATTCCGCATATCGGTGGCCATCTGGATCCCTTTCGTCCGTCACGCACCGTCGACAAAGTTTCAGGTAAGGTTGCTTTGTTCTTCGTATAATGTTCAACTTGAGTTAGGCATCACTTTACTCTTACTTCAATTTCACATTCATCTGAATCATATGTTGTCAATTACTTTTTCACATTAATTCGTGTGTGTTTTATCTCTTGAATTCATTCTGTTTGTTTTAGTTAATTTGAATTAGTTGTGTCAAGTACTATTTTTTATTGTTGGATTGATTCTTTCGATACGAGGTTTGTTGTGTCAGAGATTTAATTTGATTTGGTGAATCTGCATCTTATGTGTAGCATATTATGATAGTTAATAGAGATAAGAGATTTATGTGTTTGTGTATCTCTGTTTAACGCTGCAGATTTCAACTTTGAGGTGAGTTTGTATGTTTTAGGTTACCGATAACTTTATTGTTTTGTATTATGATGATTTAATTAGTGATTTATGTGTTTGTAGTTTTGTTTGTTAACAAAAATTAATGTTTTGAATGGTTTCATGTCATGCTCTAGATTGTAGTAATTTTAGAGTTTTCTATTTCAGATTCCCTTTTTCCTCTTTTGATTCAATAAAATGTGTTTTTTACGGTTAGTTTCTTCTATTTTGATATTTCTTAGCCAGACTGCGTCCGAAGCCAGAGGAAGATCCCTACTGTATCGGATTTCTATGTTCCTTTCGTGCCAATTTCAGACTCAAGGTATGTATAGTTTATTTGATTTATTTGCACAATATCGGCGCTTGCCGTCATGGCGACCGGTGCTCGAGGCCTCAATTCAGAATACCCTTTTCGAGATAACAATATTTTTTTTGCTTTTATCCGCAAAATTACGAGACATAGATCCAAGATTGGCCATCATGTTAATCTTGATGATGAGAACTGTAAAGGGTTGTAGTGATTTGAAAGTCGAATGGTTTAGAAGTCAGTAAAATTGCTTTGTACAAGTTGGATCATTATTGTAGTAATAGCTTTTTTAAAATCATACTGGATATATTAGTTATATAAAAATTACAGAAACTAAGTGCAAATAAGTGGTTTATACATAGTCATTTCCTATGACAGACCATGTTCTACATTTCAATTAATGTATGTATGCTTAATCAACATCTATACAACATGTGTATTCCTTTCAGACTGACCAAAACTAAAGACCAGGACAAAATAGAAGTATTAATGGTATCTTCACCAAACCATTATGACATGGTATTTCCTAAGGTACACATTTTTTCCTTACTTTTCAAAGTTGTTACTTTTATTTAAAAAAAACTGTAATGGGTGATAACTGATTCTTTGCTAATATATACACGATTTTTGGGGTACAATACATTCCTGGTGGTAAGATTCAAAAACTCAAGCGGCGTGCAGCTACGCTTCTTATGGGCTGCAGTAGTGGTTCTCTATCTTTTAACGGCTCATACACTCCAAAAGGGACTCCATTGCATTATATGTTTGCTTAGCTCTTAAAAATGATATTTATATTTATAGATATATATATATATTTGATATATATCACTACATATATAACTAAATATTTAAGCAATGGCAGGCTGAATACAAGTCTGTGAAGAAAGCAGCAATTGTGTTTTTCTTCTCAATAACGATTCCATTTGGGATCGCTCTTGGGATCGCGTTGTCGAAGACATACAAAGAGAATAGCCCAAGTTCATTAATCATAGTTGGTTTACTCAATGCTTCATCAGTTGGACTTCTTTATCTACATGGCAGTGGTCGATTTCAAATTAAGTCTTATGCAACCGTCTTACAAGGTTAGATCTATAAATTACATTATCCAACAGTTGATGATTTTTTTTTTATTTGCGTGGTTATAAATTTCTTTACTTTACTTTACTGTATCGGATTTCTATGTTCCTTTCGTGCCAATTTCAGACTCAAGGTATGTATAGTTTATTTGATTTTTTTGCACTCCACTTCATTATATGTTTGCTCAGGTCTTAAAAAATGATATTTATATTTATATATTTGATATATATCACTACATGCCACGAGTTTAATGTTTTGGTGCTAGCAGGAAACGACATAAATGTTAATGAACATAACGAGCCAATTGCGAGCTTGGAGAGAATTAGGGAAGAAGAGATTCCTAGGGACACTAACCCATTGGCGATTGTGGCGGATAATAATCCGAGAGTGGCATCTCCGACTAGAGGTGGTGGCGGGATGAGTTTGGTTAGTACTGATCGTATCAGCGATGTTTCGTCAGTCCAGCGAGTGAAGAAAGAGGAGGTGGAGTCGAAGATATTGGCATGGCAGAACTCTAAGATTGCAAAAATTAACAATTGCAACACTTGAAAAGAACTTTGCTGTTGATCCGGTATGTGGTTTAAATTTACTTTCATGCCTTAGATTTTATTTTTTCTCATTTTCATTTACTTTTATTTTTTAGGATTCATTATCCAATATTGTAGATGATAATGCAACATCTCAGCTAAAGAATAATGAGAGTACGAAGAGTCATGTTGATCTGAAACGTGCCTTGGAAGATTGTTATGATTTACACAACTCATCTTCATTTTCTGCCACAAAAAAGTCAAAAAATGTGAAACAAAAGATGATGTCAAGGCTAAATCGAAAGACAAACTTTTGATTCCTAAAATTGAAAAGTAGCTCGCCTACTTTCAACTTCAAAACGGTAACAGTTTATTTAAGCTTATGATGCTTTTATTTACAACCAAAACTAGGGAATTTATGTTGTTTTTTTTGTATGGTATGTTGACTTTATATTATTTTGATGGAAATTTTTTTTCCCATTTAAAGTATTTATTATCAAGAAATATGAATGAGGTGTATATTTTGGCACCCGTGCATCTGATTAAGGAGAAATTTATGATGATTATGCCAAAAAAAACATCCGATTAACCGATAACGGTATAATAAAAACCGGTCTTCTTAACCGGCAAACAATTCCGGATAAAAAACCGATTGCGCGGAACAATAACGTTAATCCATTTATCCCATCTACTACTAATCGAATAAATTAAATAATTTAAAATTCTGTCCCTTTAGATTTATATACGTCTAAGGTTAAGTAGAGTTGTGTAGAATTTCAATAGTATGATTTTGGATTTGTAACTGTTGTTGGAATAGGAAGGTTGATAAGCGTTGGTTGCTGATGGTTATTCTTATAGATTATTAAATTATAACATTCATAAAATAACAAAAACCAAAAAAACAATTAAAATATAGTGATGCGTCAAATAAAGAGTTCAATTAAAATTTCAAGCATTTGATCAGTTCGTTGTTTTAATAACTACGAACCCAAAATAAAACTTGTGTCAAAAATTCATTATCCTTAATCTTTAAGCCAACCTAATCGACTTATGTCACATTTGATTAAAAACCGTAAGTCAACATACATTTTTAACTATATAGAATAAAATTTCTATATTCTTTTTATTAGTTCCAAACAAAATTAAACTACCTTCATTTCTTTAACCAATAAAATCTATCCTTTTTTAACCGATATTTTTTTTCTTTTTAACTTAATCAACTTATCATTTTTCGTGTAAGGATTTCATCACGTTGTTCATGTTATATAGCTATCAGTTAGGGTGTTCATGTTGTTCATGTTATATAGCTTAGAATGGATGCATGGACCTCAGTCGTGAAAGAGTCAAATTAGTGCTATTACTATGAAAAGAAAAGTGGGAGATCCTCAAGAGGGCCTGCATAAGACCTGTGTGGATATGTACAACTTAGAATGGATGCATGGGCTTGGTCATGTAATGGGTCATAAAAAGAAACAAATCATATGTGCCGAAGCTATAACGTCCAAGTCACATTTCATATTCATTTATTTTAATTACGTGTAATTTTATATTTACTTTAGTACTAATACTGAAACAAATCTTTCATTAGAAGATTTATGAAAACACCGTTAAATAATATATTTTTTTAGGCCACCCGTGTAACACATGGGGTCTTAAGCTAGTTGTTTTATATAATTATGATTATGTCATTGCGACGTGGTTTTTTTATCTACGTAGATATAAATTTTACTCGAAAACTAGTTGTGAATAGAAATATGAAACCAATCAAAGCGCAAACTTACATTTCGTCAAATTCGTCTCGTGATTTAGCTTTTTTATATATATACAGTGATGTCGTTTACACTTTTCGTTATTTTAGTTAAGACAATATAACGTTCTATAAAAAAAATCAAATATACAGTTGTAACGTGCTTATCTTTATCTACAATACGACCGAATGCCTGCTGTGAAGCACGGGGAATCCTGCTACTTAATAATATTTATTAATGTCTAGTTATTAGTTATTTAATATTAAAATATCAATTTATAATGCATAAGGAATTGTTAATAATTATAATAACCTACGTTTCATCCTCTCCAAGATCTCCAGCCATCTTTAACCACCACTGCATACCATCGCAGCCACGAACATGGCAACATCCATACACCCGGTTAGTGAAAGAGGAAGAGGTTGAGACCCGATAGCAACGGTGGGGGTGATGACACAGCCTGTTTTGAACCGACACGATTAAATATATTACCATGCTAATTCTACTCCTACATGTATATAACACGACAATATTTAGTTCACTAAACAATATCGTATCTAGAATAGCCCCCATGATAGCAATAATTAAACGAGTTCTTGATTATCATAAGAGATATAATGGTTAACGTATCCCACTAGTCATGCTCTAATTTTCTTCTGTAATACTTTTATCAGAAAAGAGCAGAGGGATTGTCATGTCTTAAACGATAATCAACAATCCAAATAAGAGCAAATTTTATAGAAACTCTTTAGTAAGCAAAACATCTTAAGTTTTCGAAATTAGAGTGGATGAAATAGATGAGATACAAACTTAAGAAGAAGCTTGGAGTAATTTACATTATGGGGTAATCAAGTAAAGCAGACACAAATTATTATATTGAAGATATAGTCTACTATAACACCAAAATAACAGACTAACTCAAGGTTCTATCTGACTTTTGACTTCGCTTTGACTTTGACAAAAATTCAGACACATTCTGAACATACATAAATAACAGATTGCCTTATTGTTCTAAATGAACTTCGGCTTCGCTTTGGCTTTGACCAAAACTCAGGTATTATGAACATACATAAATAAAAAACTAACTTAATGTTCTGCCTGAACTTTGGCTTCGCTTTTGTTTTGACTAAAATTCAGACATTATGAACGGTATAAAATAATAAAACTCAGCTTAATGTTCTACCTGAATTTTGGCTTCGCGTTGGCTTTGACCAAAATTCAAGCATTATGAACAATATAAATAATAGACCATCTTTAGTGTTCTATATGAACTTTGGATTCGCTTTGGCTTTGACCAAAATTTATGAACACGCATGAATATAGGCTATCTCAAAGTTCTACATGAACTTTGGTTTCGCTTTGGCTTTGACCAAATTCATGTATCATGATGAACGTACATAAAGAATAAGGTAAAGCACATAAATATAACATAACACCTTTGGACCAGAAATGAAATATTTATGTAAATTAGGCTAATAATTTATTATGTGTATCATCAAACAATTAGTTTTTGGGTTCATTATCTAACAATACACATGATAACATAAAATGACATAAATTAAAGTTTGGCCATTCGCAAGTTATTGCCATACGAAAGCCAGGTCGTGCAACCGTTAGGGCCATACAAAATAAAATAAAATTAGGCTTGCAAAAATTAAAGCATGCAAAAGTTATATATTTTCGTATAAACAATATGCAGAAGTTATGCAAAATAATTTATACAATATGTCATATGTGAAAGCCTAATATATAACTGATACGAGTCATACGAAAATATAAATTAATTCCTTATATCATGTCACCCTGATTTCGAATGAATTTTTGGTAAACAATAAATCTCATTTGCTAAATCCTTTCATTCGATAAATTTATATTTTTCCCTATAGAAATAATTGTGTACCGTCATTTAAGATCAGAAAATAAAAGATCAAAAATGTTAAAACCGATCACATACCACAATTGATTGCATCCATGTGCAATTTCCATACCAATTAATTTATGAACTTGTGGAACTAAAAATAAATTAATATTGTATAATCAACTTTCACAATTTTTCAATGTGAAGTATACTTAAGATATATCAAAAACAACATGATATTTATCCACATCATGGCCTCATACAATCAAATCCATTAAAGCATATGAGGTTGAACTAATAATAATATGTCTAATCAGACATTTATCAACTGATGGAAATCGATATGGTAAAAAAAAGTATTGTTCCAATAAATCTAATCTTTAGAATTTCATGAATCCATCAAAAAACTTTTGGATAACAATTTCCTCAAATAAAAATTAATTTACGGTAGTTTTAATGTTTCTTACAGTTATGAAACTTAATCATCTAAAGTGGACTTCAGGATTGAATTGATAAAAAAATCAACATACGCTCTGATACCACATGTTGATTATATCTTTAAACATGGGTAAAAAATAAAGAACCCTAATCATGTTTATTCAATCATAACGTAAATATAGATGCCAAGTTAGAGATACTTACTTGTAGGGATGATTATCTTTGAGGATAAAGATGAAGTCATGATTCTTGTTATGGTACCTTGTGTTGATGAATCACACTAGAGAGAATTCTTAGTATTGGTGTTCTACTAGAGTTTTTGATCACCACTTATCATCAATATATAAAGATCAATGCTTAATGGTCATGAATGGTGATCCGTTATAAAAAAATCTATGTATTCTCTATTAATGGTACCTAAAGGGAAATCATAATTGCCCCTTGAACTAATCAATATTTACAATTACTACCATCAAGTAATTGTCGGTGACTAGTTATGTCATATTGGTAATATTACATCTTACAAACATACGAATCAAATACAAGGGTAATACTGTCATTTCATATTCGATGAAACTATGTTTGAGGCCCAGACGCAAACACATTAACAAGACCGCGAAAGACTTGTGCGGATAGTTTGTGAGCCAGAAGAACCTCACCATCGACATTCCACACGCTCTCCTCCCCATATGAAGTGAATGTGAACGTTGTTGTCTGGACAAAATTTTTAAAAAAATGAACCCAACATTTTCACAAGCCGGTATATATTCAACAATAAAAGTAACAAAATTTGTACCTTATAATGTTCCACAAAATCAAAGTCCAATGGGCTTCCACCCTTCCTTGCTAGTTGCATGAGGTGCCTACATGTCATTATCAGTCATGAGTTAGAGCATGTGCTTGAAGCGTTTGTATGTGTGGTAGAGGTGGTCAAACAGGCGGGTTGGGTTGACCCGATAGAATTTTGTCCAAATCCTCCACCAAGTATCAATTTGGTTTCTTTTATGCCAACTCTTACAACAAAAAAGTTACCAGAAAACTTGTAAAATGACAAAAATACCCCTAACTTTAAAAAAATAGAACAATAGTGTACTCTTCAAAAAGTTACCGAAAATTTCGTCAATTTCATGAAGGTTTGGAGGCCGGAACCGGCATAAACGAGACCACGTTGATACTTGGGTTGGTCGTAAAGCTGTCTTAATATTCAAGTAACCTTATACATACTTGGGTGACATATGCATACATTATCTCAAGCTTTTTTATATAATGCCAATAATAATAATAATCAGAATGAAACAGTTTAGAATCTTTCGGCTTCCTTTTTAGCCAAGTTTTTTTTATATATTTATCCATTTGACCTGTTAAAGATAAAAAGAATTACCATAAATAGAAAGCGCGAGGGCAGTCTTTGATCAAAATAAGATGCAAGAACCCATCTGAAAGATGTGCATCGGCAACCAAGCCATCAGGCGCCTTTTCATTTCTGCATGAGATGACCGCAGCACCAATACTAAGAAACCGTCCTTTAACTGTAACTAACTTTGATTCTTGGTGCGAGTCCGATGTTTGGTTTGTGTTACAAATGTGACAATTGACGCGACACGGAACCCTTTTGGGATCCTTTGGTAGGCCCCAAAACGTCTTTAATTTTCTTCCATTCGCCTGTGTATCTGTTTTCTCATGTTCAACTTTCGTAAAAGCTACCTCTGCCTCGTATGACCTTGAAAAACAAACGGGTCACGTTTGGAAAAAATAATAATGACCCGAGAAACAATTGTAAGCCGGTTTTGTTTTATTAACCGTAAAAACAAATACCTGTGTCTAAGAAACACTTTTGTTCCTGCATAATCATATCGTTTTGGCCCCATCCATCGATATTTTTCGCTCTCTGTGATCACGTCTCCGTAGAAACCATACCTAGTAACATTAAACAAAAATAAACTTACCCAAAAGATAAGAATTAAACGAATAAATGAAAATGAGAAAAATACGAAAAAAAAATTACATCAAACAAGGAGAAAACGATAGGAGTCTACCCAGCAAATGAAGCTGTATATCGTACACGAGGCTCGTGTTTGGATATTTGTGATGTTTTCCATGTTACAATCTGAGCTATATCCAGGCGTAACTTTTTACCGATAATAATTTGCAATGCTGATGTCACAGGATCTCGAGCTCCAGTTGTACTGCAAGACTACAGGATATCAAGATTTTGAAATTCCATGTTTAACATAAATAAATGATAATCATTTGACGTGAAAAATACCATATGACAATAGCATCGGTGGACCCGGAAGGAATAAGTCCAAAGCGAAATTGATCATTCGGGAAAGAAATCTCGGGATCATGGGCTGGTTACAAGATTATGTGATATTGAATAATCAGAATAGGATATTGTAAAATGGCCAAAAAGGACATTCCTATATATTGTTGGTACAAATATATATTATGTATGACAATTTAGTTTCCATCAACTATAATAACTTTTTGTAAATTATTCATTATTTAATTTTACTAAATTCACCTATAGTTCAATAGAAAAAGTTTAAAATACAAAAGTCCCTTAACATGCGTAAGTCGGTTTTACTCATGCGTGATTTCTGTTTTTTACCACATACGTAATTAGGGGTTACTCATGTGTGATTTCTGTGTTTTGTTCATGCGTGATTTTGTGTTTAACCGATGCGTGATTAGCGTTTGAATTTTATAACATGCGTAATTTAGTCACGTACGTAGCACACGTTTAAGGGGCTATTGTACGTTAACCTTTCCCTAGTTCAATATATATATATATGTGTGTGTGTGTAGTGAAAGTGTAAAATACAATATTCCTTAACGTACGAGCGTACAATATGAAATTATGTACGTTATAAAACTCAGAACCCTAATCACGCATTTTGAAAAACCATAATCATGCATGTTGATAAACAATAATCACGCAGGTTGAAAAATCATAACCATGCGTGATTATGTTTTTTCAACATGCATGATTAGGGTTTAGAATTTTATAACGTGCGTAATTTCATATCGTACATTAAGGAATATTGTACGTTAACACCCCCCCCCCCCACATATACATATATATATATTCATAATATAACTTATCATAAATTTAATTTCCATCAACTACAATTATAACTTTAAAAAAAACCTATACACTTTTTCTAGCATTCACAAATAAGTCATTTGGCTGTAACTTTGACTGATTAAATCCGTTGACTCTGAAAACTAACAAAAAGATTCTTATAAAGTTTAGAGACTTATCATATAATTATTTTATAATAAAAAAAAGTTATAGTAATGCAAAAACTAGGGACGGTTTTGAGAAGAATAAGATCCAAGGACTTTTAGTCTTAAGTTTCTTAAAGTTAAGGGATTTAGGCATGCAAATATAAAGTACAGGGACCTGCATACAAATTTAGCGAAAGTCCAAATAAACAAATGTTCAAGTAATTGCTTCGAAAAACTTACCAATATTTGGGACTTGTGATTCATCAAGTGATGAACTCAGGAGCGGTGACTCATCCTCACGAGAAGGCAATGGTTCAGCCATGGTTACGGTTGGACCAGAGTCCACTATGTCATTATGGGTATCAACGGTTTGATCATGATCCGGTGGGGCTGGTGGATACGGAGCTTTATGTCTGGACAAGAGAACACTGTTTAGGATCTCATTAAATAGGCCGTCACCTCCCTGAATCACATCAGATACGTAAAAAGTTTAAAGAAAAGTCTCTTAATCAGAATTATCAGAGGTGGCAAGATGCGTGTGTAGGGCATGTTAGATAACATGTCAATATAGATTCGGGTCGAGATGGTCATATTTAGTAGGGGACGGGTCGGGTTGGGATGACCCGTAAAAACCTTTTTTTCTAATCCACATATTGATAATTGATGTGTTACTTATGAATCCAATAACAATATTAATACAACAATAATCTTTAAATTTGAGAAGACATGTGTCACGTATTCAACATGTTTCCTCTTTAAGCTATTTTTATTTGACCCGTTTCACTTATAAAAAGAACCCAAACCCAAATTGGCCCATTTGTAAGTAAACAGGTCAAGCTTGCCACCTCTAGGAATTATGGAAACTAAAAAATAATAAAAGAAACCAAATTCAGATTCACGAAACTTACAACAGCAACAACCCCATCATATGAAGCAAGCTCCCTGCTTGTAATAGAAGTCATTGCATCAAATGCATGACCAGCCCGTTCCGTCACAATAACCTATAAAACAAAATTATTATGATTCAACAAACCAAAAATAGTTGAATATATATAGAGGCCGGTAATTTTACAAAATGCCTTAACGTACGAAGCGTACGAGATTCAGTATCAACATGCGAAAAAAAGTTTATAACATGCGATTTTGGTATTTTTGAACATCATGCGATTTTGGTTTTTTTATAACACGCGATTTATATTCTTTTTATTAATATGCGATTTATATTTTTTTTAACATACGATCTTCTGTTTTTACAACATGCGACTTTTTGTTATAACGTGCGAATTTGACATTGCGTACGCTCGTACGTTAAGGCAAAATGTACGATACACTTTCAATATATATATATATTTCCACAAATTTGTGTTGTACCTTTGTTTTTACTTCGGCTTGAGAAAAGAGTGGAGCGACATTTTCCCAAATTTGGCATCCATTTCTTTTTCCACTCATCGGGTTAACAAAAACCTAATCAAGATTAATAAAAAATCTAGAAAGCTATTAGCTATCTTGAACTTTGACTTATTAAACGGGTAATAAACATTCATAATCAAGATTAAGTGACCACGTGCATATAGTAACTAACTAAACATACCAGAAGATTCTTAGGCCTATCGGTTTCGATGCCAAGGAACGTTTTTATTTTATTCACCCACGTTTTACATGTTTCCTTATTGTCATGACCAAAAGTGTAAACAACTGGAGTCCAAAGAGAGGGTTGACCCTTTGACATTTGTACACCATGCACTTTGAACCGGTACATCTAGAAGAAACATATGAAAGAAATAATCAAATTTATTCATGAGTGAGTCGATTCAGGTTGGGTGGTTATCTCAAAGGGGCTATTACAAAGATACGGTTGAAAGGAGAACGGGTCAAACGGCTTGGAAATCACCCAAATTGTATAGTCAATGCATAAATGATAAAACCTTGACAATTGTTTCTTTTGTTATCTGTAATAATAATTTTGTTTCTGTAATCTTAACTGAAGCGTTAGCTATTTGGAGACATATTCTTAAACAGGCACAAAGATGTTTACGGGTCAACCCAACCTGACCCGTTTTGACTTGTATTAAAAATGATATGTTTCAACCATATCTCATACTGACTTGTTAGTTGTTACCCAAATAGCATAACCCGCCCATCTTGTCACTTCTAGTTTTGATTCTGAAAAACTCTGGCCCGTTTTGACTAGTACTAGTGACCCATTTCAACCAAATGTACATTGGTATGACAAACAAACCTCAGATGAATGACCCGACAAGCATCCTGGGTTTTCATGTATCAAGCCAAAATCTATGAACTCGACAGCATAAACCTCGGAAATTTTGATAAAAGTATCGCTTTTGGAAGCATAAAGTATTCCTAAACAGCATGAGCTATCCTCCTGTTTATTCCAAGAAAATTAGAACACAAGAATAAGGTCAGCCTTGTATAGTATACTTTAAAGGCAAATTGGATTTAAATAATCCCAGCTTTCTCAATTTGGCCGATAATAATCCCAACTCAGTTATTGCCGATAATAATCCGAACTCGTCCACTTTTGGCCAATAATAGTCCGCCGTTAAAAATAGCTTACGGAGTTAAGCTTTTTTCCGAATTACAAACTGATGTTTATGGATTTTGATCAGAACGAGGATACAAGTCGATTTATGTAAAACTTACCTCGAAACGATGCTTCAAACGGCTTGATTTTTGTTAATTAGAAGTTTAAACACCCGAATTGAAGCACCGTTTTCGTCGTTTGGGGCAGTATTTCGAGGTAAATTTTACATCAATCAACTCGTATCCTCGTTCTAATCAAAAGCCCTAAAACATCAGTTTGTAATTCGGAAAAAAATTTAACTCCGTTAAGCTGTATTGCAGACTATTATCGGCTAAAAGTGGACCAGTTCGGATTATTATCGGCCAATAACTGAGTTAGGATTATTATCGGGCAAATTGAGAAAGCTGGGATTATTTAAATCCAATTTGCCTACTTTAAACTGATTAACTAAGGGTAGCAATTCCTGACACATCACAAAAGTAGTCAGGTTTGGGTTGTCAATTGTCATGTCTAAATTTCTAACCCGTTTTATAAACAGGTCGTGTTGGGGTTGACCAGTTTAACCCGTTTGATTAAACGGGTCAAATCTAGGTTGACTTGTTTAACACATTTAATTAAAACACATGTCAACCTGTTTAAAACTAGAATAAAAGTATCAAAAAGTATAGTTATTTTAAGGTTAACCATCCGACCCGTTTACGACCCATTTACAACTTGATCAACCCGAACAATCTGGCAAATGTCAACCTGTTTGACTAGTTTAGATAATATCATGGTTAATGTTTAGAGACAAATAAAAATACGGGTCATGTTCGGGTTCATCAATTCAACCCATCAAACTAGCTTAGGCATAATTTAAAGTGAGTTCAAACATGATCTCAATGTGCTCAACTACAAATATTTTATTCTATTAATAGAAATATAAACCATAATCGACATGAACAATTAATCACACCAAATGCATAACAAAAAACCAAATTCATGTTAAAAACTAACAAAAAAGAATCTCAATTTAACCTGGAGAAACTAACATTTGAAAGCGAATCCAACGAATTCCATGATAACATATCTGATTTAAGGGTAAGAACAATCTCCCCAACTTGATCCATGAAGAAATTTGAAGTCAAAATCGATGGTTTTTCCTCACCCTCATATTGGGTATTTGCTGGAGAATCATCAACATCACTTGAACAACCTGGGTTTCTCTGCATGTCACAAGATTATGTTTGATTATAGAAATAATGGAAATTTGTGAAATGGAGGGTTTTTATCCAGATTTCTTGAATCTGTGAGCTACAAGAAGAAGAAGAAGAAGAAGAAGAAGATTGAAGATGTTATTGTTTGAATAATGGAGCTGTTGTTTGTTGACACGGGGGATTGCGGATTTACAGGTATGTACGATCGAGATCTAAGCTAGATTTTTTTATGAAGAAATTAACAAGTTTTTTTGGGTCAAAAGGTTTGTTATTAGAGGGGCTATTTTCGTTAACTTAGCATTACCCCCCCCCCCCCCCCCCACCCTCCTCTCGTATTGCATGAGGTGTAAAACCGTAAGAAATAGTATCAATGTCTCGTCACCGACTACTAATACTGAAGGTGTGGCGTGTTAATATGAAGAAATTTGATCGAAACGTAAAGTATAGAAGATAATATAACTAAGTCGATTTAGAACCCGTGCGTTACGACGAACCTGTTAAATAAAAAAAATAGACGATGTAAAGACGTTGAACCACACACGCACGTTGCGCCGTGTTAAATTGCAAAATTTAGAATAAAACTGAAGATACATTACCGAGGCCGGATATTACCCACCGAAGGGCGAACGAAATAAACATGTCAGTTCCGTGCCCAAATGAACATGTCAGCTCCGTCCTCCACGTAACTCCGGAGACGAACCACCATTCAAGTGCGTCTGGCCGAATGACGTCATCCCAGTTGACCACTATAAATACCTCACCAAAGTACAACGCCAAGTACGATTTTCTGAACCTTCGTCCTTACTTTCTCTCTCTATTTTCTCTCTCTAAACCAATACTTATCCTCACGCCGGAGGGTGGTCGCAGAGGGGACCTCCCATCTCTGTGGCGAGCCTAACAGTTTTCTGTTTTGCAGGAATCTTTCCTAGCTTTCTACAAGACCCAAACCTTCGATTACAGGCTCCGGCCTTAACTCGACTCTTTGGTTCTTCAATTGGCGCCATCCGATTTCACAAGCTCACAGTCCTTCACCTTTAGTGAATTTCTTGAGCAGTAAACTGATCTATGGCGGCCTCGAGTTCCATGAATTCGGGAACCATAGCTGCTAGTACACAAACTACAGCACCAGTACGTGTTAGCTCCATAACTCCAGCTCCTTTGAGTTCATGGCCAGGAACAACTCTGTCGTTCATACTGGTTCCAACATCTCAAACATCAGAATTCGATGCCGAATTCTTGTCAAAAAATGCAAGTCTTCTTCGAAGGCTAAAAGCCCAGCAGGCTAGAGATGAAGAAATCCTCGGTTTACGAACCAGGCTTTTTCACGATGAAACTCCAGTAAGGACTACGGGTCCTACAATGTTCACCCCTCCTACTTTCTCCACAGTTGTTACCTCGGAAACTTATAACGGATTTGTGCAGGGTTCTTCCGGACCATCTCCCGCAATGGCAATACGAAACGAAACACAAATGGAAGCAATTAATGATCCGGAGCTCACCAAGCCATACCATCCGCTCTCCATGACTGCTAAGTCCAAATTCAGTGCTCGTATAACACACGCCAAGCTCCCTCCGAAGCTCAAGATGCCTACTACAGTCAAAAAATATGACGGTACCACTGATCCGTACGATCACATGTTTGACTTCGATGGGGCCGCACGTGTAGAGCAATGGCCGATGCCGGCATGGTGCTTCATGTTCGCATAAACACTAACCGGGTTGCCCGGGTATGGTTTGACGCATTAAATGAAGGAGAGATAAATGACTTTGAGGAGTTCCGAAGATTGTTCCTCCAGAATTTTAGCCAACAACGGCACTACTCCAAAGAAATCACTGAAGTTCACAACATCCGAAGAAGGGATGGAGAATCTTTGGATAGTTTCATAGACTGTTTCAATCGGGAAAGCATGCAGATCAGCGGGGTAGTTGACCAGTTAAGGATCTCCGGATTCTGTCATGGTGTCCGGAACAACCAGCTGGTCGAGAAACTGCACGAGAATCTGCCGAAAACCATGGAAGTACCAATGGAGCGAGCCAGAGCTTTCGCTCGGGGGGAAAATGCATGTAATCCAGCTCCGGAGTCAGATCATAAGATGTCTTCCTGGAAGAAAAATGGCGGGTCCGTATTCGATAAAGCCCCGTCCAGCAATAGAGGATGATCGCACCCTTACAGCAGAAATGATAGATCTCAGAGAGGACGAAGCTCCGGGTCAAGGTTTTACAACCTGTCAGATCTTTCCAAAACTCCGAGTGAAATCCTCAGTGCTGAAGGAGCAAGCTTT
Source organism: Helianthus annuus (assembly GCF_002127325.2). Lineage (NCBI taxonomy): Eukaryota > Viridiplantae > Streptophyta > Magnoliopsida > Asterales > Asteraceae > Helianthus > Helianthus annuus. The sequence continues at coordinate 114,435,584 of NC_035448.2, read as the reverse complement.
CCAGCCCCACCGAAGCTCCGAAACCCAGGTGACAAGAACTCCAAAAAGTACTGTGATTACCATCATGCTCGAGGTCACAATACAGACGATTGTTGGTCCCTAAAGCAAGAAATAGAAAAAGCAGTGCGGTCTGGAAAATTATCGCATCTGGTGAAAGAAGTTAAAGAAGGAAAGTCTTCAGGAAATTTGGCGGATAATCCAAACAATCAACCAGCAATCTGCATGATCAGAAAAGTAGGTAATCAGGGTATCAAGCGGTCCTGTCATCATATGGCCGCCTGGATGCACCAACCAATCGTTTTCCCTCCAATTACCCCTGGAGAAGTAAAAGACGGACCTATCATAGTGTCCGCGGTCATAGCAGGTCACAAAGTCCGGAGGGTCTATGTTGATAGCGGAAGTGCTACAGAGATTATGTATCAACAGTGTTTTCAACAGTTAGCTCCGCAAACCAAAGCAAAATTAATACAAGTCTCTATGCCACTGGTAAGTTTCTCCGGAGAAGTTGTACAGCCCATCGGGCAAATCACTTTATCTACAACAATGGGGGAAGGAAGCATGGTCCGAACCGTTAATTTGACATACCTAGTGGTAGAAGCAAGGTCCGTCCAAAACGTTATACTTGGGAGGCCAGGCATGTGCGGTTTTGGTATCATCAGTTCCACCATTCACGGTTCTCTAAAATTCCCCACCGAAGCAGGGATCGCAACGTTGCACTCTGAGTCAACAATCTGCGTAGCGGAGGTACGACAAAGTAACGCTGATGTCCAACCTCCGAATCCCCTTATAGAAGAATGGGCTATACACCCACATTTTCCGGAACAAAAAATTGCAGTTGGGGCTCAACTCCCTGAACGAACCAAAAAGAGGCTGTGGAAACTTTTGTCTAATTCACTCGATGTATTCGCATGGCAAACCTCTGACATGGTCGGAGTACCCCGATGTTTGGCCGAACACAAACTGAAAGTATCACATTCGGTAAAACCCGTAGCTCAAAGAAAAAGAAATATGGCTCCAGCCCGTAACAAAGCTATCTCTGAGGACGTGCGAAAGCTACTAAGTGCCGGAATAATCAGGGAAGTACGGTACCAGACATGGGTCTCCAACCCGGTAATGGTAACAAAGAAAGATAAGACCTGGAGGATGTGCGTCGACTTCTCTAATCTGAACAACGCTTGTCCAAAGGATTGCTATCCTTTGCCAGAGATCGACTTGAAGATTGATTCTCTTTCCAGCTTCCCTCTGAAATGCTTCTTGGGCGCATATAAAGGTTATCACCAAATCCAGATGGCTTTGGAAGATGAAGACAAGACCGCATTCGTAACAAACGAAGGTCTTTTCTGTTACACTAAGATGCCATTCGGGTTAAAAAACGCCGGAGCTACGTACCAAAGACTGATGGACAAAGCGTTCAAAGACCAGATCGGCAGAAACCTGGAAATTTATGTGGATGACTTGGTCATAAAAAGTCAGGCCAAAGACAACATGATCGATGACATACTCGAAACCTTCACCAGGCTTCGGAGTATCAATCTCAAACTTAATCCCAAAAAGTGCTCTTTCGGTCTAGAAGAAGGAAAGTTCCTAGGGGTATGGATAACGCGGTCCGGCATACAGGCTCATCCTGATAAAATCAAAGCAGTAATCTCCATGCAGCCTCCAAAGACAGTTAAAGAAATCCAATCGTTAAACGGGAAGCTGGTAGCACTCCATCGTTTCGTATCAAAAGCAGCTGATCGCTCTATCCCTTTCATGAATGTGTTAAAGAAGCGAACGGAAAAAGGTCAGATAGAGTGGACGCCAGAAGCCGATTCGGCATTCCAGGAATTGAAAGTGTGTCTTGGATCGCTACCCACCCTAACCGCTCCAATCACCGGTGAAACTGTCACTGTGTATCTCTCCGCCTCTCATTTCGCTGTAAGTGTCGTACTTGTGGTATACCGGAATCAAGCACAAATCCCACTCTACTACGTAAGTCGCATCCTGAAAGATTATGAAACTCGGTACCCGATGATAGAAAAATTGGCACTCGTATTGGTGCACGCCTCCAGGCGCCTCCGAAGGTATTTCCAGGCTTTTAATATAGAGGTACAAACTGACCTCCAGATCCAACAAATTCTCAGAAAGCCGGAGGTTTCTGGACGCCTAACCAAATGGGCTATCGAACTCAATGCATTCGATATTACCTACCGAACTAGGGGACCGGTGAAGGGCCAGGCTGTGGCCGATTTCCTCGCGGAGGTACCAACCGGAGAAAGCGCCAAAGAAAAGTCCGTCCTACCAAAGGTATGGAACTTATATACGGACGGAGCTTCCAGCAGGGAAGGATCGGGAACCGGGTTAATCCTGATAGATCCAGAAGGAATAGAATACACTTATGCTCTACGTTTCGAGTTTAAAACTTCGAACAATGAAGCAGAGTATGAGGCTCTCCTTGCAGGACTCCAGACCGCGGCTAAAGCCGGTGCGACCTCCGTACTAGCACATGTTGATTCACTACTAGTCGGTAATCAGGTTAGCGGAGAATACGAGGCGCGAGAGGAAAACATGATCCGGTATCTAAGCCAAGTTAACAGTTTGATCTCTTCGTTCGACTCGTGCAAGATTGTTCACATACCGCGGAGCAAGAACAAAAAGGCGGACGCTTTAAGCAAACTTGCCTCGGTGGCATTTTATCACTTGTCTAAAGAGGTGCTAGTTGAAACTCTTCAAACTCCGGCTATCCATCAGACAGTGTCTGTAATGTCAGTCTCCGTACAGGAAAGGTCTTGGATGACTCCGATCTTGGAGTATCTGAAAGATGGCGTACTACCAGAAGAAAAAGCTCAAGCCCGGAAGTTAAGGGTCAAAGCGTTGCAGTATCAAATCCATAACGGGCAACTTTACCGAAAGACCTTCCTAGGTCCGCTCCTAAAATGCTTAACTCCGGAAGAAGCCAGTTATGTCATTAGAGAAATCCACTGGGGAATATGCGGCATCCATGCCGGACCTAGAATGGTCGTTGCTAAGGCTATGAATGCCGGATATTTTTGGCCGGGTACGCATCAAAGTGCTGTTAGCGAGTTACAAACATGTGAAGAATGTCAGCGACACGCGCCTATTAGCCATAGAGCCAAAAACAACCTCGTCCCCGTGACTTCTGCATGGCCATTCCAGAAATGGGGGATTGACATCGTCGGTCCTTTCCAAGCTTCCACCGGAGGGGTGAGATTCCTATTGGTCGCCATTGATTACTTCACAAAATGGATCGAAGCTAAACCCCTCCGGACTATCACAGGGGAGCAGGTGCTGAGGTTTGTCTGGGAAAGCATAGTGTGCAGATTCGGAATGCCACCTTGTATAGTAAGTGACAACGGAAAGCAGTTTGCGGAAAAACCATTCAAAACATGGTGCCAAAGAATGCACATTGAGCAGAATTTTGCTTCGGTTACCCATCCTCAGGCTAATGGGCAAGTAGAAAGAGCCAACCGCAACATTGTGGAAGGCATTAAAAAGCGCTTGGGGAAGGAAGGCGTTTCATGGGCGGATGAGCTCCCGCATGTTCTGTGGGCTCACCGGACCATGCCAAAGACAAGCAACAAGGAAACTCCCTTCAGCTTGACGTACGGTACCGAAGCAGTCATTCCCGCAGAAGTAGGGATACCCACGCCTCGCATGCAACAGAGCCGAGAAGAGAATGAACAAGAACTCCGCCTAAATCTTGATTTAGCCGAGGAAAGGAGAGAACTTGCGGCCATCCGGGAGGCGAAATATAAAAAAGAGTTGGAAAAACACTACAACTCTAAAGTAAAGGAGGCCCGGTTCAAGGTCGGAGAGTATATCATGCGGAGCAACGAAGCAAGCTTGGCTGAGGGAACGGGAAAACTGACGCCCAAGTGGGAAGGTCCCTACCAGATCAAGACAGCAGGAAAAGACGGCGCGTACACCTTAAGCAAAATGGATGGAACCTCCGTTCCTCGTACTTGGAACGGAGTACACCTTAAGAAGTGTTTTCTTTGAAAAATTTATGTTTCAAAATAAATTTGTAAAACGGAAGCTACGAGCTCCGTCACTTTTAGTTTCCTTGTAAAGCGGATGTTTTTACCCGCCCTAAAGCAGTATTATAATTCCAAGAACCGCAGAGGGTTTTACCTGCGGATTGTTTAAAATGTTTTTACTTTGTGCTTACCGGAGAAATTTAACTCCGGATCAATCAAATAGAATGCCATAAATTTTCTGTCAGCAAAAGTTGCAACTTATAAATAACCATCGGCCGAAATCAGGGAACTAACCCTAAAAGGAAAGGACGAACTGGTATCGTTCGTATTTCCCTCACAAAAAATTATCCTAAACAAAATGCAATACGGATCCGCACCTAACTAAGAACGTTCTGAAAATTCGAAAATGTACGCACCAAAATATGGACGCATGCACAAAATAGCTACATTAAAATAACCGGATATATACAACCGGAATGATATTAATATCATTTACAAAAGGATAATTGTCAAGTAAAACATCATTACAAGTTGGAATGAGGTACCTACCCCGGTACCAAACATGTTCACTATTCAAAAGGTAAAATCATTATGCAAACAAACTAAAAACTGCCAAGGTGCATACCCCAAAGAGCCGGGCATGTCCACCTTACTTCTCCGAAGATTCACTGCTTGCGAAGGTTAAAGCCTCTTTTATCTTGAACAACGGTGCATCAATCAACTTGGGAGATCCTCAACCACCGGAAAGGTAAGGGAATCAAAGCATGCAACGACCGTACTCAGTTCTTCCGCAGCATTACGATTCAAGAGCGGGACCGCTGAGTAGGGAGTCTTCAATTTTAAGGCATGGAGATATCCGTTGTGAAGACCAGAATTAACACCGACCGCACTCATTGCATTATTCACAGCGGCCACGGCGGCGGTCATCTCCCGACCCTTGTGTATATTTTTAGCCAAGAGCCGAGCCCCCTCCGAAAGAAGCCATGTCTTCGTAGCATAAAGATCATCAACCGACGCTTTCAAAGCAGCATTCTCCGTCTTAATTCCTTCAACCTCGGCTTCATAATTACACTTCATTTCTTCGATTTGGGCTTTCAGGTCGGCTTCCCCTGCTTTTAACGCATCCCACTCTACATAAAGTGTTAGAAATAATAATGCAAAAAAGAAACTATAATCGGAAAAGGCACGTACCAGCCATCATGTTCGCATATGCTATGCAAGCATTATTAAAGGACTCCTCCATCTTCGCCAGCACCGATTTATGTTCTTCATCCGTCTTTTTCATGGACTCTGAAAAATTTCTTAATTCCGCACTCACCCGATCCCTCTCCTCGGCAGGAGCGGCTTGGGAAGATTGGTTTTGAATAGTTAAAGACTTGATTTTTTCCTGATGAATCTGGAGTTCGAAAGTCAACTGAGCAATTTTCTTTTCCGCCTCTGGTGCCCTGTGGATCTTACGTTTCAAAGACCGGGTTTCCTTCTCCAGGTTTTCTCTCACCGACTCCGACTCCACCCATCGCCGATAAAGCTCCGTCACCAAAACGTTTGATTGAGCTTGGTTGGACAAAACAGCTGCACCCAGATCTTGGCTCTTCATCTTCCGGCTCCTAGCATGATCAACCGGAGTATTGATATTGAATAAAAAAGTTCTTGCAACCAGCTCATCCATCACGGAGTCTGTATTTCGGATGTCCCAATCCGGAACAAATTTGTCCTCAGCTGTTGTAGGATCTATCTCCATATCATCTGAAAACACATCTGCATACCGAAAGAATGGCATCAACTCAGGTTCGAACCAAGAGGGAGGGTGAGAGGACACTTGGTCTTCTTCCTCACCAACAAAACAGTCCGGACCCAAGGATGAACCCAAAGTCGTACCTGAAAAAGTCACCACCTTATACTCACCAGGAGTCTTTCCAGCCCCTTTACTAGACACTTTCGGGTTTTCAACGTCCATACCTTCCACCTCGTTGACCGGAAGGAAACCACCAGAGAATGCTGGGGTAGGTTTGGAGCGTGCTAAAGCAGCTTCCTCCCTTGAAAACTTCCCGCCTGTGAGATGTTCGTCCAGCTCAACCATCACATCGCCACCTGAAGAGAAGAACTTTGCTTACCTTTCTTCAACCTTGGCATCGGAAGATCATCAGAATAACGGATCTTCAAAGACTCCGTCTTCCTTTTACGAGTTAGAGTCTGCTGTTTCACTTCATCGTCGATACCTTTACTTTTTAGAGAAGCAGAAGAAGGTCGGTGACGAAGGGCTTCATCCAAACTGCGGACCTCCGGGTCGCTGTTCACGTCATCAAGAATTGATTTCTTACCAGCTTGGGAGCCGGAGGAACCTGCAGCACCCTTTGAAGATAAAGGAAGAGAAGTAGTTTCTGCTACATCTTGGTCGAGTGCACCTTGGGGAAGGGAGGAAGTAATCTCCGCGGCAGTGTGTCCAGGAGCATCCTGTGGAAGGACAGGCCGAATCTCCTAGGCTGAAGGGGCCACTTGCTTCATGAGGGGAATTTCCCCCTCCCCCTGATCTTCCAGATCAAAGTCGAAAACGTCAAAACTTGGAACCTTCAGAGCATCCAAGAGAGACATAATGGTACCTGCATTTTCAAGAAAAAACGAGTCAGTCAAACAAAAAGAAAACGCCAAAGGGGAGGAAAAGGGCCGGAACTTACGATCATGTTTCCTACGGATGACCGGCTAAACCCTATCCTCTTGGCTCCACCGAAAACAAACTCGACCTAACAACAGAAAATGCTCATGAAGGGGGCGGATCGGGGACTTGTGCTCTATCAGGGAGCGGGCAAGTTCTTGGTCAAAGACGAAGTCTTCACCAAGATCGAAGGACATTGCCTGGTCTTTGAATCGCCATCTCATGTCCTCCGGAAGACAACGGTCATCCAGCCAAAGAAAATTATCTTTCCAATTCTTTAGACTGGACCGTTCGTCGGACGAAGGGGAGGGAATGCCTTTTCGGTGGGCGAACGTATACCAGTCCCCCGTAGTAATGAACTCATAAAAATACCGAAAGACGTTCAGGTCCGGTCTTCGGTCCAGAGCCCTACACGAGATTTCAAAATGATTCACGCGGCTTAGGCCGAACGGATTCACTTGACTAATGTGAACCCGGAAGAATTGAAGCACCCTTATCAAAAACCTTGAAAACGGAACCCGATAGTTTGCAAAATTGCAAACACGGGTGTTGAGAGGAAACTTCCCTTGGCGAAAGGGATAAATAGTTTCATCTTTCGAGGGCAGAACCGGGTTCAAGTCTAAAGGAATGTTATATTCACGGACAAACTTATTCAACTGGCGTTGAGTAAGCATGCTCACACTCTCTGACATATTGTCTTTACCAGGTGCCATAATGAAAAATGGGACGCACCTTACCTTGAAGAAGAAGAGACTAAAAGAGGAGAGGATAACAGGGAGAGAAGGAAAATGAGAAGAAAAAAGTAAAAATGAAAAGGTGAAGGATGAATTTATAGGGGTAATAAGTCGGTTTAGGGGAAGTCACATCAAACCGTCGCATCAGTGAAGTCCTCGCGAATTCCAACAAAGGGGTTCATAGCCGTCACGGGTGGGTGACTAACGGTCGAATAACAAAAGCCACTCACGCCACATCATCACCATTCGAAACACGCCACGTCATGGACTCAGACCACTTCAATTGCGACACGTCATCTGAGCAAGACAAAAACATTGAAACAACATTTTGTCAAGTCTCCACCAAGTGTAACACCTCGAAAATTTACGTCCAATAATGTATTGACACGTGTCATAGGGTTCCGGTATGTGAAAACAAACTTTAGAGGGACTAAAGTTGACAAATAGTGAAAACTATGGAACGTAAGGGTCCAAAGTGTCAACAATGGCTAAATAGACTCTATGATAACCCTACATGGTGTTTATAACCCTAAACGGATAGATCATGGATCATACGAAGCGGAAATTGCACGAAAGTGAGGAATTACAAACTATAGGGGCTAAAAGTGTCAACATGTTGAATTTATACCTCTGAGTGAACTTTTGGCAGACCCGAAGCTTTGTAATGCTAGAATATACTCACTAGAATATGTGGTAAAAATTTCATGAAGTTTCGTTATCGTATGAGAAAGTTATGGCCAAAACCGTACTTGAGGGGTTAAAAGCGTCAACGTCGAATTTCATGGCTTTTCGGGTGAGCGCAAAGTTATCCGAGGACATTACCATGTTGGTAAATGCCCCAAGGTTCTTAAAAACCAGATTTGAGGGTTTACGAGTCAAGATTCATAGCCAAAACCTCGCGTGCAAGGACAGGGACCAAAACTGCCAATAATTAACAAAGTTTGGCAGCTGCCAATAAACCCAGGTGCAGCAGATTGCGAGCAGGGGCTGTTTAGTCCATTTTTTTGAGTGGGAAACAGCTGGGATCACCTCCAATTCTCACCAATAGATGGCCATGCATGTCTAGGACACCTGGTGCACTCTTACAACTCCTGAATTCACCATAAATCAGATCAATCTTTCATTTTTGAGGCACTTGTGATAGTAACAAGAACACCCACAAGCTTGCAAGAACTCTCAAGACTTTTCCAGGAGCAATCTGATCGACAAGGCCACTTCCTAGTGTTATCTAAGCTTCATTAGGACCTTTGTAAGCCTTCATATCATTCTCTAATTCGTTCTAGCTTTGATTATTAGCCAAAAGTCAAACCGTGGTTCATATAGTTTGACTTTTCGATTAAACGAATTTGGCTCTGTCATTTCTCAAATTGAAACCACTTATAAGTTGGTATTTATGTGGGAAACAAACCCTCAAAAGGGTATTCTCTGATTCCCACTCTAAGCATGCTATTTGTCGAGTCAAAAATGTTCTTAAAAAGTCAACAGAAATCGTTTTTGCGAAATATAGCATAAATAGTAATGTAGATGACATGCAATCAGTTTGATCATCAAAAATAACTTTATAATGAATATAAGAATGTGTTTCATCATAATCAACTCGACAATCTTTAGTATAAACTCGGATCGGAACCGAAAGTCTTATAAAACGACTTTTTCGTTGACTCTCGATTCGGATCCATGCATGCATGTTTGAGATCTGTATTGGAGTTTATTTTTGACCATTTTTGTTTATGTTTAACTTTCTGGAATTTTTACATCTTGAGTCTATGCTTAACCGATTCATATGCATGTTTCCGATTATGCTTAAAAGTCGACTATTTTGCCCTTTTTGATATAAAACGTGATTTTTGGAAAAGTGAAAGAGTAGAAATCTTTATTATTAATTTATAAACTTGCACCGAAAAGTTGAGATCAGTTGGTGGTCCAGATTTTGAGTTATGGCCGATAGCGTAAAACTATATATTTATGTTAAATAAACGGCGCATTTAGCGTATAACCTATTTAAGGCCACTTTTTGATATAAAACTTTTTACCCACTGATGTTATATAATATTCTGGGATTTTTGAAGATTTTTATTTAATTTTTGGCTGATCGGATCATACGTCGCTAAGTCGATTCGGTTAATGCCGGTTTTGACCGTTTAAGCCATAAAATGAGTTTTATAAATCCTTTTGACCCCAAACCTTTTTCTACTGATTTTATTTGTTAAATAAATTATTTTGAGCATTCTGGAAATATAAAAATCTCAGCTTTCTTTTGAAAACCCGGAAACGGCTCTAAATCGCATTTTTAAGCGTTTTTAGCGCATAGTAAGCGTTATGCTCATATTAAACATATAGGATTCATACCTACTGATGTATTTAGCATATTTTCATATAATAACAGTAAGTATAAATGTTTGAACTCAGATTTCCAGTTTTGGCATTTTTAGCCCTTGTGAAATTACTAAAATACCCCTACGGTGCATAGTTTGATTTTTAAATGATAAGTTTTGTATACGGGTCATACCCTACTGTTATAACATGTCAAACTAAGTATATTTACTGTATAAATCAGACCTGTAACTCAGATTTCTAATTTAACTCTTTTATAATCTTTTAAATGACCAAAATGCCCTTATGAGGCGTAAATTGAGTTTAAATACATTCGGGGCATAATAGGACATAACTTGCTGATATTATATAATATTTAAAGCATATTATCTCAGGGAACTTGCATATGACTCTTTTGGTTACCCGTAACGCCCTTTTTGCGTTCGGTTCGGTTTACGTAACTAGTTTGCGTAAATTGACCGAAACGGGTCAAACGTTATCATTTTTATCTCAAAATCCAGAATGTATTTAGTATACCCATATTATACAAGTATTCAAACTTGTCGGGTCTAAATCACATTCTATCCGGTCTTTCGCTTAATCGTGCGCTTGTACCGTATCGTCCTTAAAACTAACCGGTCTAAGCTAAAGCTTAAATAAAGACCCGTTAGGAATCTAATAGGTTATTATAAACCTTTGTTCCAGAATAGGAGGCCCAGTAAAAGCTATCTACACTTACCAATTGTGATTCATACTTACTCAGGTAAATACATTTTGACTTATTTTCCCTATACGGGCTTGGGGTACGGTATATAGAATACCGCTTGATCGAGCGCACAAATCTTGCACCCTTGGGTATGTAATTGGAATAGTTTGTTCGGCTCGTTTAAACAGTCTTATTTTACTTTAAGCATTTGGGGGGTTAATGACCGTGTCCCGGATATCCTTGGCATTATCTTACGAGATGGCCACGACCAGAGCACGGGGTGTAGGCGTACACCCGTCGTGTATAACTCTTTAATGTGGTGTGTCAATTAATCTTTAACCCGGACAAGATCCCGGGCTACCGAACGTACGAGTAGCATGTAATTCGTTCACAAGTTTATATTGCATAATTATCCCAAGTTAATAAAAATATTTATGCCATGTGCATTTAAATCAATTTTCAAACATTTTCAAAATGAGTCAGTTGATTTGTATTTACCAGTGTAAACTGACGTATTTTCCCAAAAGGTTAAGTGCAGGTACTATACGAACTAGGCTGGCTGTCTCCTAGAGCGTCCACAATAGTCTCGCAAGCTCGGACGACAAATAAACTGTTGAACAATTTATCTTATTTTATTTGATCCGCCTGTGGATCCGTTTCAACTACTTGTGATATTTATTATTACATTTTATTTAAAGTTGAAATGAATCTATTTATGCTTCCGCTGTGCTTTATTATGTTGTGTTGTTTGTCTATGACGATGCCAACTACGTCACCATACCCCACACCGGGCCCACCGGTGACACGTGGAGATCGGGGTGTGACAGGTTGGTATCAGAGCCAACGCTGAGTGAATTAAACACTAGTCTTTTGTGTTTAATCTCAGTTACACAATTGCACATTCCTCGATTTTCGAGTCTAGACAAAGAACTTAGGAAATGTTCAAATTCCTTTTATTTTTATTTTCTAACTTTGTCTTATATATATTTTGTGGTGCCACTTGTTTGATTTTTGACAGGTTCAAAATGCCGCCACGTGTACGAGGAAGGGGACGAGGAGCATTCGCCACCTCTCATGACCATGAGGCAGGTCCTTCGCATAGGCGAGCCCCATCAGTATCCCATAACACTGATGCCCGAGATCTTTGGAGATCGTTCGCTGAACCCGCTAGGCACTCACTGAGTACCTCACCTTCCCTACCACACTCCTTTGGGCCTCATTCTGAAAATGAGCCCCACAACTCCCACGGATCCTTCATTCCTCTACCCCAGTCGCCTTATGATTACCCAGCACCCGTCTATCAGGGCCTGTACAACCCTGATGCCTACTTGGAAGAACCAGTGGGTCATAACCCACTCGGACCTGAAGACCACTTCTCGGGTGGCAATGAGATGGAGGTCGATGAGGACACCGATCCTTCCATGCCACCGTCCGGCACTCCGAACCACCCCATTGAGATATCTGATGGGTCACCGTTCAGGGGATCACCTTACAATGGTGTTGACAGCTACGAGGAGAGGTTTAAGCAGCACGACTGGGTTTACACCCCTAGCTACCATAACTCTCCCATGCACCAGTCCTACCACAGCTCTCCCGTGCACTCTCAGCATCACTCCCAGCAGCAGCTTCAGCAGCAGCCTCAACAGCAGGACCCTTCTGAGGGTTTCTGGCGCGACGTGGTCACTCCGCCGCCGCCACCACCTCCGGTTTTGCCACCTCCGCCTCAGAGGCGAAGGAGGAACGCCCGTATGTCTACGCGAGGAGGGATACGCATTGGCACCCCTCGACATTCAGGTAGCAGCCGTTACTCGCCGCTTCACGAGGAGTCAGAGATGGGAGAATCTCAGCATCCCGTCTCAGAGGTGACTTCTGCGCCTATTGCGCCACCGCCACCACAGGATTTTGGGAACCCAATCCCTGCGTATGCTAGCGCAGCACAGTTCAACCCTTTCGAGCCGACTTTTCCCCCAGGGTATGACTATACAGGGGATCCTTACTGGTTAGCTTCGGGCTACAACCCTCTCAATCAGGAGAGTGCTTTTGGAGGTCCCTGGGCTACGGGACAATCAGCTTTTGGGTACTTACCGCAAGGGTACCAGCAGCCGCAGCCTCCACAGCCACCGCAGTATCAGCCACCGCCGCCGGCGCCAATGATGTCGCCACCGCAAGTTCAAGAAATCCTTCAGGGGATTAACGATGTGCGACGTGAATTGCGACATGAAATGCGGGAAGATCGCCGACACAACCGCGGAATGTTTAAGAAGATGGTTGACTTGATCAAGGGTAAGGGTAAGAAGGATTATTAAATCCTTTGTTTGATAGCTCATTTACTCATGTCCCTGCGAGGACATTTATTCTTGTACTCTACCCCTACGTGGGTATATTTCTCTTGTTCTACCCCTGCGTGGGTATGTTGTTTCTGTTTAACCCCTGCGTGGGTTTGTTTTGTTTGTTTTGTTTGTTTTGTCTGTTATTTGGTTTAGCCCCTGCGTGGGCATGCTATTTGAGAAAAGTCCCGTTTAGGGCAAAGTTGTACTAGTTTATTTTATTTAAAATGGTTAATTTAAATTTTTCATTTTATCTATGTGCATGAATATAATATTCAAATAAATGGAAAATATCAATTTTTATTTGATTTGCCATTTTAATAAGAATCTTAAGAAGGTAAAACCTAGCTTGAATGTCTTATTAAAAGACCTGGCCAATATGGTAAAACCTGGTTAAAAAGATTCAAATCTCTGTTAACATCTGTGAACATGTTAACATTCTTGGCTAAGCGTGATCTGTAAAATCACACAAGCCACCCTTTTATTAAATTATCTACAGATTATATCTGTATACAAGTCTGATTATGACTTGATACCTACGGGTTATGACTATGTCATATAAAAAACAAAAAGGCAGTTGTGGTTTATAACTCCCTGCCAAGCAAAGGATTATTTGTTTAATTACACAATTTTTAATCCTATAAAAATCTAAATTTAAAATTTAGAAGTTGTCCGAAGTGACTAGGCCTATGGTGCCAATATATATATATTTCATTCTATAATATAGTTGCTAATAAAAGTGCTGAATGAAATTAAATAAATTAACTATTATGGTTATTAATACCATGGTTAATAAATCGTCAAGAACGATAATACTGTTAGGTTTCTAAATAGACCTTGTCCTTACTTTATTGTAGCTCTTAAAGCTACATGGCAAAATCGGAAGAAACAAACAGTCGTTCAGGGGAACACCCAGATGACACAAAGATTCATGTAACTGGTGCGGAACTGCAAGCACTAGTTGAAAACGCTGTTGCCAAAGCTATGGATAGGCAATTCAGAGAATCGAGCGGGACTCGGAGTAGGACCCGAACCGTATCGCACGCCAAGCCCAAGACTCATTCGGAGGCTCATAGCAAGCCGCCTTCTAAGAAAAACGAGCCGAAGAAGGATGATGAGGATAATCACTCCTCCAACCACAGCAGTGTACCGAAACAAGAAATCAAGCAGAAGCATGATACGCACAGCAAGTCCTGTACGTACAAATATTTCGTTTCATGCAAACCCAGAGATTTCACTAGGGAAAAAGGAGCAGTCGACTGCATGATGTGGTTAGATGAGATGGATACGGTTGTTGATATCAGCGGGTGTGCTGATAGGGACGTAGTGAAGTACGTGTCCCAATCATTTAAAGGAGATGCATTAGCGTGGTGGAAATCACTCCTACAAGCTGCCGGTAAGGCCACACTGTACGATATGTCATGGGATCAGTTTGTAGCCCTGATCAAAGAAAATTTCTGCCCGCAACATGAGGTCGAAAGGATTGAGTCGGATTTCGTCTCCCTAGTGATGAAGAACCTCGACTGTCAGGCATATCTCACCACCTTTAACACTTTATCTCGATTAGTGCCATATTTGGTGACCCCAGAGCCGTGAAGGATCGCCCGTTTTATTGGGGGTTTGGCACCAGAGATCAAGGCGAGCGTTAAGGCATCAAGGCCTACGACATTCAGATCAGTAGCTGATCTATCCCTCTCCCTCACTCAAGATGTAGTCAGATTGACAGCCCTTAAGAGCTCGGAGGAAAACAAAAGGAAACGTGAGGATGACACCTCACGAAGGTCGGAGAAACGACACCGAGGGAACAACAACCATAGGAAAGGGTCGGGATTCAAGAAGGGAGATCATCAGTCGGGTGAGAAACCCAGGTGCAAGGTTTGTAGGAAGCATCATTTTGGGAGATGCAGGCAGGAGTCTAGATCCCAATCTCAGCAGAAATTATGTGGGATTTGTAAGTCCCCGGATCATAAGGCATTAGATTGCAAGAGGCTTAAGGACGCAACTTGTTTTGGTTGCAATGAGAAAGGGCACATCCGGCCAAATTGCCCAAAGAATGCCAAGAAAGCTGATGAAGGAAAGAAGACCAATGCGAGAGTCTTCAAAATGGACGCCAAGGAAGCAATCCAAGATGACAACGTCATTACAGGTACTTTTCTTGTAAATGATGTTTTTGCTAGAGTTCTATTTGATTCAGGAGCTGATAAGTCATTTGTAGATGATAAGTTCTGTAAGTTGTTAAACCTACCTGTTAGAACCTTAAGTGTGAAGTAAGAGGTGGAATTAGCCGATGGAACCATAGAGACCGCCTCGACTGTTCTAGATGGATGTGTTATATCCATTAGGAATCATTCTTTCCCGTTATCCTTGCTTCCCTTTAAGCTAGCTGGATTCGATATAGTGATAGGCATGGATTGGTTATCGCAGAACCGAGCCCAGATTGTGTGCAACAGAAAGCAAGTGGTAGTTAAGACTCCATCTGGTGAGTCACTTACTATCCAAGGAGATACCCAGCATGGATTGCCTGAGCAAGTGTCCATGCTCAAGGCATCCAGATGTCTACAGAAGGGATGTGTCATTTATATGGCACAAGTTACTATTGATGAGCCAAAGCCGGAGATCGAAGATATCCCGGTTATCTCAGAATACCCTGAAGTATTCCCTGAAGAACTACCCGGTTTGCCACCGGATAGGCAAGTGGAGTTTCGAATAGACATCATTCCAGGTGCAGCGCCTGTAGCGAGAGCACCATATAGGTTGGCACCAACGGAGATGAAGGAGTTGAGGACGCAGTTGGATGATCTGTTAGCTAAAGGTTTTATTAGGCCTAGCTCGTCTCCTTGGGGAGCGCCAATCTTGTTCGTTAAAAAGAAGGATGGATCGATGCGTGTGTGCATCGATTACCGTGAGCTTAATAAAGTCACTATCAAGAATAGGTATCCGTTACCCAGGATCGACGATCTGTTCGATCAGTTGCAAGGAGCAAGCTACTTCTCAAAGATCGATTTGAGGTCAGGCTATCACCAGCTAAAGGTCAAGGAGGAAGACGTACACAAGACTGCGTTTAGGACTCGTTATGGACATTACGAGTTCCTAGTGATGCCTTTTGGGCTCACCAACGCACCAGCCGCATTCATGGATCTCATGAATCGAGTCTGCAAGCCTTAAGATAAATTCGTCATCGTCTTTATTGACGACATCCTTATCTACTCGAAGAGCCAAGCCGACCATGAGAAACACCTTCGTTGTATTCTCAAACTTCTGCATCAGGAGAAACTTTATGCCAAATTTTCGAAGTGCGAATTTTGGCTTCGAGAAGTCCAATTTCTTGGACATGTGGTAAGCGAGCTGGTATCCAAGTAGATCCCGCTAAAGTAGAAGCAGTCATGAATTGGCAGGAGCCGAAGACTCCTACAGAGATTCGCAGTTTCCTCGGATTAGCAGGATACTATAGGCGATTTATCGAGAACTTTTCAAGGATTGCCGCGCCCCTAACTTCGTTGACTCGTAAGAAGATTAAGTTTGATTGGGGCCCTAAGCAGCAGGAATCCTTCGACATCCTGAAGAAGAAGTTGAGCAATGCGCCAGTGTTGACATTGCCCGATGGTATAGAAGAATTTGTGGTGTATTGTGATGCGTCACATACTGGTATGGGCTGTGTACTCATGCAAAGAGGCAAAGTCATTGCCTACGCTTCTCGACAATTAAAGGTGCACGAGAAGAACTACACCACCCACGATTTGGAACTGGGTGCAGTTGTATTTGCATTAAAGCTATGGAGACATTACTTGTATGGAACCAAGTGCATAATTTATTCGGATCACAAGAGTCTTCAACACTTGTTCAATCAGAAGGAATTGAACATGCGACAAAGGCGTTGGATGGAAACTCTCAATGATTACGACTGCGAGATACGATACCATCCAGGCAAGGCAAATGTAGTTGCCGACGCCTTAAGCAGAAAGGAAAGGGTGAAACCAATCAGAATCAATGCCAAGCGCATTGAAATAAGGAATAGTTTGAATGAAAGGGTGTTAGCTGCACCGAAGGAAGCTGTGTTGGAAGCTAACTATCCTGAAGAGAAGTTAGGAGTAACTGAAGAGCAGTTATCCTACGACAAAGATGGTATGCTAAGACTGAACGGACGAATATGGGTTCCAGTATATGGAGGACTTCGGGATGTTATCCTCCAAGAAGCCCACAACTCTAAATATTCCGTTCATCCTGGAGCTGATAAGATGTACCAGGATCTAAAAGCAAACTACTGATGGATTGGTTTGAAGAAGTCAGTAGCTGAGCATGTAGCTAAATGTTTGACTTGTGCGCAAGTCAAGGCTGAGCATCAGAAGCCGTCAGATTTGCTTCAGCAACCTGAAATTCCCAAATGGAAATGGGAAATGGTGACAATGGATTTCATCACCAAGTTGCCAAAGACGAAAAAGGGAAATGATACCATATGGGTCATCGTAGATAGACTGACGAAGTCAGCTCATTTTCTACCCATCAAGGAGACGTATAGCTCCGATATGTTAGCTCAATTATATGTTGATAAGATTGTAGCGCTACATGTTATACATGTATCTATTATCTCTGATAGAGATACTAGATATACGTCGCATTTTTGGAAGAGTTTCCAACAATCATTGGGCACTCGTTTGAATTTTAGTACGGCTTATCATCCTCAGACCGATGGTCAGAGTGAGCGTACTATTCAAACTTTGGAAGACATGCTTCGTGCATGTGCGATCGATTTGGGTGGTAGTTGGGATAAGAACCTACCACTAATTGAATTCTCCTATAACAATAGCTACCATTCCAGCATAAAAGCTGCGCCTTTTGAGGCCTTATACGGTAGAAAGTGTAGATCGCCCATCTGTTGGGCAGAAGTTGGAGATGTCCAACTAACAGGACCAGAAATCGTTTTTGAGACGACGGACAAGATCGTTCAGATTCGCGAACGTTTGAAAGCTGCCAGGGATAGGCAGAAGAGTTATGCGGATCCTAAGCGCAAAGATTTTCACTTTGATGTAGGTGATAAAGTGTTGCTTAAAGTATCACCTTGGAAGGGGGTAATGCGATTTGGTAAGAAAGGCAAGCTAAGCCCGAGATACATAGGACCTTTCGAGATCATCGAACGTGTCGGAGCAGTTGCTTATAAGTTAAACTTGCCTGAAGAACTTAGCGCTATACATAATGTGTTCCACATCTGTAATCTGAAGAAGTGTTTCGCTGACGAATCACTGGTTATACCGCATACATATATACATATAGATGAGAGTTTGAAGTTCGTGGAAAAACCATTGTCGATCGAGGATCGACAGGTGAAGAAGCTTCGAAGGAAGTATATACCTATTGTCAAGGTCAAATGGGATGCCCGTAGAGGTCCCGAATACACATGGGAAGTGGAATCCACGATGAAGGAAAAATACCCTCATTTGTTTCAGTAAATCTCGAGGTCGAGATTTCTTTTAAGGGGGTGAGGATGTAACACCTCGAAAATTTACGTCCAATAATGTATTGACACGTGTCATAGGGTTCCGGTATGTGAAAACAAACTTTAGAGGGACTAAAGTTGACAAATAGTGAAAACTATGGAACGTAAGGGTCCAAAGTGTCAACAATGGCTAAATAGACTGTATGATAACCCTACATGGTGTTTATAACCCTAAACGGATAGATCATGGATCATACGAAGCGGAAATTGCACGAAAGTGAGGCATTACAAACTATAGGGGCTAAAAGTGTCAACATGTTGAATTTATACCTCTGAGTGAACTTTTGGCAGACCCGAAGCTTTGTAATGCTAGAATATACTCACTAGAATATGTGGTAAAAATTTCATGAAGTTTCGTTATCGTATGAGAAAGTTATGGCCAAAACCGTACTTGAGGGGTTAAAAGCGTCAACGTCGAATTTCATGGCTTTTCGGGTGAGCGCAAAGTTATCCGAGGACATTACCATGTTGGTAAATGCCCCAAGGTTCTTAAAAACCAGATTTGAGGGTTTACGAGTCAAGATTCATAGCCAAAACCTCGCGTGCAAGGACAGGGACCAAAACTGCCAATAATTAACAAAGTTTGGCAGCTGCCAATAAACCCAGGTGCAGCAGATTGCGAGCAGGGGCTGTTTAGTCCATTTTTTTGAGTGGGAAACAGCTGGGATCACCTCCAATTCTCACCAATAGATGGCCATGCATGTCTAGGACACCTGGTGCACTCTTACAACTCCTGAATTCACCATAAATCAGATCAATCTTTCATTTTTGAGGCACTTGTGATAGTAACAAGAACACCCACAAGCTTGCAAGAACTCTCAAGACTTTTCCAGGAGCAATCTGATCGACAAGGCCACTTCCTAGTGTTATCTAAGCTTCATTAGGACCTTTGTAAGCCTTCATATCATTCTCTAATTCGTTCTAGCTTTGATTATTAGCCAAAAGTCAAACCGTGGTTCATATAGTTTGACTTTTCGATTAAACGAATTTGGCTCTGTCATTTCTCAAATTGAAACCACTTATAAGTTGGTATTTATGTGGGAAACAAACCCTCAAAAGGGTATTCTCTGATTCCCACTCTAAGCATGCTATTTGTCGAGTCAAAGATGTTCTTAAAAAGTCAACAGAAATCGTTTTTGCGAAATATAGCATAAATAGTAATGTAGATGACATGCAATCAGTTTGATCATCAAAAATAACTTTATAATGAATATAAGAATGTGTTTCATCATAATCAACTCGACAATCTTTAGTATAAACTCGGATCGGAACCGAAAGTCTTATAAAACGACTTTTTCGTTGACTCTCGATTCGGATCCATGCATGCATGTTTGAGATCTGTATTGGAGTTTATTTTTGACCATTTTTGTTTATGTTTAACTTTCTGGAATTTTTACATCTTGAGTCTATGCTTAACCGATTCATATGCATGTTTCCGATTATGCTTAAAAGTCGACTATTTTGCCCTTTTTGATATAAAACGTGATTTTTGGAAAAGTGAAAGAGTAGAAATCTTTATTATTAATTTATAAACTTGCACCGAAAAGTTGAGATCAGTTGGTGGTCCAGATTTTGAGTTATGGCCGATAGCGTAAAACTATATATTTATGTTAAATAAACGGCGCATTTAGCGTATAACCTATTTAAGGCCACTTTTTGATATAAAACTTTTTACCCACTGATGTTATATAATATTCTGGGATTTTTGAAGATTTTTATTTAATTTTTGGCTGATCGGATCATACGTCGCTAAGTCGATTCGGTTAATGCCGGTTTTGACCGTTTAAGCCATAAAATGAGTTTTATAAATCCTTTTGACCCCAAACCTTTTTCTACTGATTTTATTTGTTAAATAAATTATTTTGAGCATTCTGGAAATATAAAAATCTCAGCTTTCTTTTGAAAACCCGGAAACGGCTCTAAATCGCATTTTTAAGCGTTTTTAGCGCATAGTAAGCGTTATACTCATATTAAACATATAGGATTCATACCTACTGATGTATTTAGCATATTTTCATATAATAACAGTAAGTATAAATGTTTGAACTCAGATTTCCAGTTTTGGCATTTTTAGCCCTTGTGAAATTACTAAAATACCCCTACGGTGCATAGTTTGATTTTTAAATGATAAGTTTTGTATACGGGTCATACCCTACTGTTATAACATGTCAAACTAAGTATATTTACTGTATAAATTAGACCTGTAACTCAGATTTCTAATTTAACTCTTTTATAATCTTTTAAATGACCAAAATGCCCTTATGAGGCGTAAATTGAGTTTAAATACATTCGGGGCATAATAGGACATAACTTGCTGATATTATATAATATTTAAAGCATATTATCTCAGGGAACTTGCATATGACTCTTTTGGTTACCCGTAACGCCCTTTTTGCGTTCGGTTCGGTTTACGTAACTAGTTTGCGTAAATTGACCGAAACGGGTCAAACGTTATCATTTTTATCTCAAAATCCAGAATGTATTTAGTATACCCATATTATACAAGTATTCAAACTTGTCGGGTCTAAATCACATTCTATCCAGTCTTTCGCTTAATCGTGCGCTTGTACCGTATCGTCCTTAAAACTAACCGGTCTAGGCTAAAGCTTAAATAAAGACCCGTTAGGAATCTAATAGGTTATTATAAACCTTTGTTCCAGAATAGGAGGCCCAGTAAAAGCTATCTACACATACCAATTGTGATTCATACTTACTCAGGTAAATACATTTTGACTTATTTTCCCTATACGGGCTTGGGGTACGGTATATAGAATACCGCTTGATCGAGCGCACAAATCTTGCACCCTTGGGTATGTAATTGGAATAGTTTGTTCGGCTCGTTTAAACAGTCTTGTTTTACTTTAAGCATTTGGGGGGTTAATGACCGTGTCCCGGATATCCTTGGCATTTTCTTACGAGATGGCCACGACCAGAGCACGGGGTGTAGGCGTACACCCGTCGTGTATAACTCTTTAATGTGGTGTGTCAATTAATCTTTAACCCGGACAAGATCCCGGGCTACCGAACGTACGAGTAGCATGTAATTCGTTCACAAGTTTATATTGCATAATTATCCCAAGTTAATAAAAATATTTATGCCATGTGCATTTAAATCAATTTTCAAACATTTTCAAAATGAGTCAGTTGATTTGTATTTACCAGTGTAAACTGACGTATTTTCCCAAAAGGTTAAGTGCAGGTACTATACGAACTAGGCTGGCTGTCTCCTAGAGCGTCCACAATAGTCTCGCAAGCTCGGACGACAAATAAACTGTTGAACAATTTATCTTATTTTATTTGATCCGCCTGTGGATCCGTTTCAACTACTTGTGATATTTATTATTACATTTTATTTAAAGTTGAAATGAATCTATTTCTGCTTCCGCTGTGCTTTATTATGTTGTGTTGTTTGTCTATGACGATGCCAACTACGTCACCATACCCCACACCGGGCCCACCGGTGACACGTGGAGATCGGGGTGTGACACCAAGACTCAACAAACTGGGGGACTTGAAGATACATATCCGAGGCCGGATATTACCCACCGTAGGACGAACGAAATAAACATGTCAGTTCCGTGCCCAAATGAACATGTCAGCTCCGTCCTCCACGTAACTCCGGAGACGGACCACCATTCAAGTGCGTCTGCCCGAATGACGTCATCCCAGTTGACCACTATAAATACCTCACCAAAGTACAACGCCAAGTACGATTTTCTGAACCTCCGTCCTTACTTTCTCTCTCTATTTTCTCTCTCTAAACCAATACTTATCCTCACGCCGGAGGGTGGTCGCAGAGGGGCCCTCCCATCTCTGTGGCGAGCCTAACGGTTTTCTGTTTTGCAGGAATCTTTCCTAGCTTTCTACAAGACCCAAACCTTCGATTACAGGCTCCGGCCTTAACTCGCCTCTTCGGTTCTTCAAAAACAAAACGTTGAACTTTATACGCATGTTGTTGTAAATTTCGAGCGAAACATAAAACAAAAAAATTGTGAAATATGAAAAGTAGGAGACCAAAGTTGAAAGTAAAAAACCGTAAGGTTAAATTTGCAAAAGATGAAAACTTTTGGATTAAAAAGTAAAAAAAATCCAAAAGTTTTGGGTTAAACTAGTGGGTTCCTCATGTTATGCAAGGATCTAGTATTCATCATTTTGGTTTATTAACCATCAAAAACCGCGGTACCGGTTCTGATAATATCGATTCGGAGTCGGCTCGGTATGTCAAGAGTATAAGGGCGGAAATTCTTGACACGACCCGACACGAAAAGATATAGGTTTTTAGTCGACTAACACGACCCGTATAAAAACAGGTTGGGTTAGGGTTGACCTGTATTAAAAACAGGTCGGATTCGGGTTTACCCGTATAAAAAACAAGTTGACCCATTAACCCGTTTAAGTATTAATAAAAGAAACTTTTATATTTTTGTTTTTTCACTTTTCCATTTAAATGGTTAGGTATAATAATATTAATATGGTCACACCATGTTATCTACGTGCCCCACTTATACTCACCATTGAACACGTTATTAATAATCTACTTAAATCTAACAACCCGCTTATAAATCATCAACATGTATGACTAATTTAAAAAATGGGTTAAACGGGTCGTGTTCAGGTTAACCCAAATTTATGTGTGTGCGGGTTAGGGTTGAACTCTTTGACCCGAATAATAATATTGGTTGCATTCAGGTTGCATATTTCAATCCACTAACCCACAACTCGTTAACTCACTAAACCAACACGATTGACACCCCTATTAGAGTATATGCACTCGTGTAACCTACAATAAAATAAAATAAAACACTTTATTTTGAATAAAATTCATTGTCAACCAAATTAAATGAGTTAAAACGCATGTATTATATATAGTATTAAACGGATAAAAAGAAATAAAACACTTTATTCTGAATAAAATTTCAGTGTCAACCAAATTAAATAAATTAAATTCATTTATTATATATAGCACTAGGTTAGAACCCCATGTATTACACGGGTTGAATAAATGTAATTTTATATATTAAATAATAAAAAATTATATCTTTATGAACCCTGTATATTGTACGGGTTAAATAAATGTAATTTTATATATCAAATAATAAAAAATAGTTTTATCTTTAAGAACCATGTGTATTACACAGATTAAATAAATGTAATTTTGTATACTAAATACTAAAAACGTCGTATCTTTAAAAAACCCGTGTATAATCGGGTTGAATAAATTTACCAAATAATAAAAATATTACATCCTTAAAAACCCGTATGTTACACGTGTTGAATAGATCTAAAAAAGAGTTATATATTTAAAAACCATGTGTATTACACATATTAAATAAATGTAATTTTGTATATTAAATACTAAAAACGTCGTATATTTAAAAACCCTGTGTATAGTCAGTCGGGTTGAAAAATCTACCAAATAATAAAAAAATTGTATCCTTAAAAACCCCGTGTATTACACGTGTTGAATAAATCTAATTTTACATAGCAAATGATAAAAAGTTGAGTTAATTACATAGTTAGTCCCTGTGGTTTCCACAAAATAACATACTTAGGTACTAATAGTTTAAAATCACCTTCTTAGGTATTAACTTTTTATTTTGTAACGTTTGGAGGTATAAATATAAGATAAGTAGGAAAGAGAGGTATTTGTTTTAAAAATATATTAAATTAACAATTTAGATTTGAGGATAATATTTTATTAAAGTATGATAAAATTTAATATTAATTTATTATTTATTTATTTAGTTAATATAAGATAAGTATATATTTGAGGATACCTTCTATGAATGACACGTGTCCAAAAATTGGTTTCTTTTATTATAGTAGATAGATTAGGTTAGAACCTTGTGTAATACACGGGTTGAATAAATGTAATCTTATATACCAAATAATAAAAAAAATATCTTAAAAAACTCCGTTTATGACACGGGTTGAATAAATGTAATTTTATATACCAAATCACAAAACAATATATCTTTAAAAATCTCGTTTATTACATAGGTTGAATAAATGTAATTTTATATATTAAATAATAAGAAATTATATCTTTAAGAACCCCTTGTATTGTACGGGTTGAGTAAATTTAATTTTATATATTAAATAATGAAAAAAATTACATTTTTAAGAACCTCGTTTATTGTATCGGTTCAACACAGGTAATTTTATATACCAATCGATAAAAAGTTATATCTTGTTAAACCCTGTGTATTATACGGATTAAATAAATCTAATTTTATATACCACACAATAAAAAAAAGTTATATTTTTAAAAACCCGGTGTATTACACGAGTTGCATAAATGTAATTTTGTATAGTAAATAATAAAAATATTATATCTTTAAAAAACCTCGTTTTTTACATGGGTTGAATGAATCTAATAAAAAATTATATCTTTAAAAAAACCAACGGATATACTCGATATATGATGGATGGGATGATTGCGGTGATGATTCTTATAACTGTCACATAAACATAGTGAATACCGTATTTGAATTAAGAGTTGAACACGAAAATAAAAATATAGAACCAATAAACATTGATTAATGTTTTTGTTTACCCCTTATAAACATTTATGAAATAGGTTATACGCTTAACTACTTTAGTTTAATAAAATAAATAAATCATTTACATTATATTAATTTATATTTAGTGTACGTCTTTTGTTAATTTTAGGATAAATAATTTTGAGATCTAGTAAATATTTCAAAATATTATATTATCTCCTATACGAATTGTTTAAATTTATATTAAATTTAAGAGTTAATTACATAGTTAGTCTTTGTGGTTTGCACAAAATAACATACTTAGGTACTAATAGTTTAAAATCACCTTCTAGGGTATTAACTTTTCATTTTGTAACGTTTGGAGGTATTAACGTTATTTGTAGGTTTAAAATCACATTCTATTAGTATCTAAGTATGTTATTTTGTGCAAACCACAGTGACTAACCATGTTAATACCTTATCTTTTAATTAATACTAACTATCTATAATTAAGTAGGATAGAGAGGAAAAAAACTAAAAAATAGATGACTTCAATGAATGACATGTGTCATCTTATTGGTTTCTTTTATTATATACTACTAGCGGTAAGACCTGTGTGCAAACACGGGTCGTTTCTTAGAAAACCATGCATACCCCATATTGACAGAGAGTAAAAAAATAATTAGTGCAGACTTATAAAATTGATATACACTAATGGTCAATAGGTTTATTCAACAGCAATTCCATTATGTTGATAGCAAACTACTGTTGTCTATTAACTGTTAAAAACTTCTGTTACTTTCCAACAGACTTTTCTAAAAAATGTTATCCATTATCTCCAACAGAGCTTACCAGATGGATAGCTTAAAGTGAAACCACTATTTTCAAAACCATCTGAGATACTATATTTTATTAACTTTAGATCGAAGGCAATTCTTGCAATAAGAATGAGAAATATACGGTACTTGTAATTTAAATTCAAATAAAGTTAAAACCAATTTTTGCAAATAAAGTTGACCAATTCCATTGGTGATTGCTTAAAGTGAAACCACTGTTTTCAAAAAGTCTGTTTGACCAAAGTCAAACCACTGTTTGCAAAACTATGATTCTTAGTGGTTCAAAATCTGTTTGACTTTTGGTCAACATCTGTTTAACTGTTGGTCAACATCTGTTTGATTTTTGGTCAACAACTGTTTGACTTTTGGTAAACATTTGTTAGACTTTTGGTCAACGTCTCATTTAGTATTCAACAGAGAGTAAAAAAATAATTAGTGCAGACATATAAAATTGATATGCACTAATAGTCAATAGGTTTATTCAACAGCAATTCCATTATGTTGATAGCAAACCACTGTTGTCTATTAACTGTTAAAAACTTATGTTGCTTTCCAACAGACTTTCCTAAAAACTGTCATCAATTATCTCCAACAGAACTTGCCAGATGCATAGATAGTAAGTATCAGATGTTAGAAAACCATGCATAACACAGATTGACAGAACATATAGATATGTGTATAGATATTGTACCAAAACGTGTTATCTGTTATAAGTAAAAGGCAACTATAAATATGCATCATCAGTTAATATAGAAAATACATATGAGTATTTCCATTGTCCTATCCACAAAAAAAAAGTAGCAAAGCTGTTTATAGACATAACTACATATAGAACATGTCTAAGAAGCAAAATTAGTACCACTGACGAACCAGATGAAAAAACAATTATATTACTATGGTTACAATCATGAGAGTAGGGAAAACATCAAGGTGGGATTTCATTAAAAACAATTGAAGTTTTGTGCTAATATAGATACTATTAATTAGCGACATTTTTATGAATTATGATGTTAGAGTGGGAGTTGGCTACAAAGTCATTTTTCCTAAAAAGTGTAGAAAGTGTTTTGGTGATGATACGTGGCTTCTCTAGTATTAATAAAAGGGTATAATTGTAATTGACTAAATAAGTTATATATGGAAGAGATATTTTTAATAACTAATTGAGATTTTTATGGCAACTCCTATATCTTAAACCCACTATTGATTAAGTACATCACGTTAATTGCATCTTTTACCTCACATTCATCTTATCTTTCGTCTAAAGTTCGAAGCATAAAACACATTCATGACGTTGTGTTTTATCAGTTTCTGATTATTTACATGGTGTTTATATCACTTTTCACAATAAAACATAGTATCTTTCATCTGAATTTTGAAACATTAAACAAATTAATTATTTATTGACCTTGTGTTTTCTCAGTTTTTGGTTTTTTCACACTGTGTTATATTAGTTTTCACAATTACACACACCCCTCACACATTTCTTTCGTAACATAAAAAATATTCATTATTTCTTGACATTGTGTTTTATCGGTTTCTAGTTATTCACATTGTGTTATATCATTTTTCACAATTAAACACACCTCTAACGCTTAAAACATACCGATGCTTGAAATACACAATAAAAAACACACCCAACATCTATAACTACGGGTGCAAACGAGCCGAGCCGAGCCCGAGCCTTACCTAATCGAGCTAGGCTCGTTACAACTTACTGAAGCTCGAGCTCGGCTCGTTAGTAAAATTTAAAACTCGAGCCCGGCTCGAAAGCTCGATCTAAGTATATATGGCACGAGTTAAAACAAGCTAAAGCTTGACTCGAGAGCTTGTTTTTTGTTGTTATTGAGCCAAGGCTCGACTCGAGCTTGGCCCAACAGTTTGAGAACTCAATTAAAAAAACATCTAGGTCATTCAAAAAGTAATGCATAATTTAAACCCTAAAGTATACTAAGCTCGATAAGGCTCGACGAGCCGAAACGAGCTTCACTTACAAGGCTCGAGCTCGGGCTCGATATCTAATTGATCCTAAATTCATGCTCAGGCTTGGGCTCGAGCTCGATAAGGATCGGCTCGTTCGAGCTTTTTATCAAGTCGATCTCGAGTAGCTCGCGAGCTGCTCGGCTTGTTTGCACCCCTATCTATAACACATTTCTGATTCTCTTTGCCCCCAACAATCATACTTTAAATCAAATCAAAACAATATTGAAAAAAAGTCGTCAGTTCCATTAAAATAATATAGAAGCATTGTTCCATATATAAATTAGCAACTTATATGTACATTATGACTTGTACATTGTGCTTTGGGTATTATTCCATATATAACTTAGCAAGTTTTTTGTGCATAATAACTTGTAACTTATGTTTTGGGCATTTTTCAGAAAAAAACCTTAATTTTTTACTTTCAAACCAAAAGCTTTTACTTTTTTACAATTTTAACCCTACGTAATTTGTTTTTTAACTTTAACCCAAAACTTTTCATTATTTTCAATTCAACATCACAATTTTGTCACTTATAGTTTTCTCGCAAATTTTCGTTTTACGTATAGTTCTAAATTTTTCGAGTTAATGCGACGCAACTTACGAGTGTGCTTCAACTTTTTTATGTTTTGTTTCAAATTTTGCAAGTTAACACGGCGCAACGTGCATGTGTGGTTCAACGTTTTTACCTCTATTTTTCATGTTTGACAGGTTCGTCGTAACACGCAGATCCTAGGTCGAGTCAGTGTTGGTGGTCGATGACGGTTGTGTGACATTAGTACTATTTGACACCGTTTTACGCTCCGCCGCAACGCGAGGTGTGCTTTGGGGGGGTTTCAAAGAAAAAATGGTTATGCATATGGTGTCGTAACCTTTGCTTTGGGGGTTTTCCAAAAAAAAATGGATTTTTCTTTACTTTTTACCCAAAAGTATTTCATAAATTACTTTTAACCAAAAACTATTTGTTTTTTTTTTACTTTTAACCCAAAACTTTTTATCTTTTGCAATCTATCCTCACAACTTTTTTTACTTTCAACTTTTGTCCTTTATAGTTTTCATTTTCCGCAAATTTTTCGTTTTATGCTTGGTTCTAAATTTTGTGACTTAACACATCACAACGTGCGTCTTTGGTTTAACATTTTTACGTTTCGTTCTAAATTTTGCGAGTTAATACGACGCAACGTGCGTGCGTGTGTGGGTGAACGTCTTTACATCGTCTACTTTTTCCGTTTGACAGGTTTAACATAACGTGTGGGTCCTAGATCGACTTAGTTATAACTAAAGAATCCCCGCCGCATTGCGGCGGGTCGCATTCCGACGTAAACTTTTTTTTATAGACGAGTCAGGTCAAATATAATACGTTTTCGTTTAAAGATACCATTTTACGTGCATATTTTTATATACGTTTTGGTATAAATTCAAGTTATACGTTTCGACGTAAACTTTTTTGGGAAATGGTTCACGCATATATAATATGTTTTCGTGCTTATTTTATGTATGTTTCGTAAAGTTTGTTTCGAACCGAGCAGAGTCAAATTATGGTTTCTTTCTCTTCCCTTTTTTCGAAAGCTCTAATTAAGCCCTTTCGATTACATGTGCATATTTTCCTTCATACCCGTTACGTTTTCTATGTATGAGTTGGGTCACATATAATATGTTGTGATTGTTCGATATGAATTTGTTTTACTTTACATTTGATCCAATCACAATGCTTATACATGTTACATTGAGTTCAACTGGATACGTCGAAATGTGTGTTTTCATATGGTTAATGCATCATATAACGTTTGGACTAATCTATTTAATGTTTACGATGTACCCGCGCCGCAACGCGGGCGGGTCTTAACCCTAGTTTTTCAAAAATAAAAAAGTTGATTTTTTACTTTTAACCCAAAGGTTTTTACCTTTTGCAATTTTAACCCTACATAATTTATTTTTTTTAACTTTAACCCAAAACTTTTCATTACTTGCAATTTAACTTCACAACTTTTGTCACTTATACTTTTCATCTTTCGCAAAGTTTCGTTTACGTATAGTCAAAATTTTTCGAGTTAATACGACGCAACGTGCATGTGTGGTTCAACGTTTTTATCTCTATTTTTCCATGTTTGACAGGTTCGTCGCAACACGCATATCCTAGGTCGAGTCAGTGTTGGTGTTCGATGACGGTTGTGTGACATTAGTACTAATTGACACTGTTTTACGCCCTGCCGCAACGCGGGGTGTGCTTTGGGGGGTTTTCAAAGAAAATAATGGTTATGCATATGGTTGTTGTAACATTGGGTTTGGGGGTTTTCCAAAAAAAAAAAATTGATTTTTTTTTTTACTTTTCATCCAAAAGTATTTCATAAATTACTTTTAACCCAAAACTATTTGTTTTTTACTTTTAACCCAAAACTTTTTATCTTTTGCAATCTATCCTCATAACTTTTTTTTACTTTCAACTTTGGTCCTTTATAGTTTTCATTTTCCGCAATTTTTTCGCTTTATGCTTGGTTCTAAATTTTGTGACTTAACACATCGCAACGCGCGTCTTTGGTTTAACGTTTTTACAGTTCGTTCTAAATTTTGCGAGTTAACATGACGCAACGTGCGTGTGTGGGTGAACGTTTTTACATCGTCTGTTTTTCCCCATTTGACAGGTTTAACATAACGTGCGGGTCCTAGATCGACTTAGTTATAACTAAAGAATCCCCGGCGCATTGCGGCGAGTCGCAATCCTAGTTTAATATTATAAAACAATAAATTATTAAAAGATACCATCGATATCTGCAGACAATCAAATTCAAATAAGAACACAATTATAAAACAATAAATTATTAAAAGATACCATTGATATCTATATACAATCAAATTCAAATAAAAACAATTTTGTATCAAAATAGAAATGATATAGAATTATGCCGACACTCGAAATAATAATAAAGTTGTGTCTTGAAATGATAATAAATTATTAAACCCAATTAAAATTAAACAAGTATTTAAAAGTACATTTTAAAACACACAAGAGAATCATCTATAAGTTGTTGGTTTATATCCCCATTCAAAAAAAAAAAAAGTTTTGGTGAGAGATGTGTTATATGATGTTCTTAAGCGGGCCGGGATCTCTGCCAAAAAGGAGGCTCCAGTAAATTTTCTGACTGACCCCTTAGAGGGGAGGTCCACTTTACGCCCGGCGGACATCCTTGTGTTTGGATGGGAAGGGGGGAAACACGCTTGTGTAGATTTAACTGGAGTCTCCCCCCTTGTTGGGCTCAAGGACAAGGGCTTTGTCGTAGGGCAAGCGGTGCTCAAGGCAGAGGCGAGCAAAGTGGCAAAACATGAGAAAGTCTGCCTGGAGAATCAACATGTGTTTGTCCCGTTTGCGTTTGATACCTTTGGTGGTCTCGCTCCTGACGCTGTGCGACTTTTGAACCGGGTTCAAAAAGTCGTTAATAGTAATTCTTCGGCGCTAAAGGTTTCAAACTTTGTATTTAGTAGAATTGGTTTTTCTATTCAAAAGGGAGTGGCGGCGCAACTTGTTGCCCGACTACCTGCCATTGCTTTGTAATTGCCCTTTTTCGTGTGGGATGATATAATGATGTCAATTTATAATGTCAAAAAAAAAAAAAAAAAAGTTTTGAACTAAATTGTAAATTGAATCCATGATTTTTGGAAATTTAGTTTTTTTATTATACAAGCTGATAAGTGAGTGAGAGAGATAAGTTTACAAGAACAAGAGAGTGGTTTTATCGAATTACGGTTACTTGATTTTTTTTAAAACACGTCAAGTGATTTTTTTGTCTTCCATCAATTAAATGAGTCCATATTTAAACATAAATATTACTAAAATGCCATTGATCTCAACCATTAAAAACATTTATTCAATGGTCTAAAACGTTTCCTATGTAGAAAAAACACACTTTTTAGAGGAACCTCACCCTATAATGTATATCTATTACCTTTAGACGAAATAACTGATACAAATTGCTTATTAAATTATTAAACTGTCATTTTGAATTCGTTAATAAGAAAAAAACACACATAAATATAAAAGAATGTAAAGCAACAAATCTTATATTGATGTTGAAAGAAAGTAATGTCAAAGAAAATGTTTCGCCACCACTTTACGTTAATTTAAAAGATGTCTTTAAACAAGGGAGGATCCCAGCTTGAGCCAGGGGAAGTCCGGCCCCTCCTCTGCTGTCTTTTCCCTTCGAAGTGTTAATTTTATTGAACTTTTTATCAACGACAATTTTTACTTTTCTTCATATACGATATACATTGAAAATCAATGATTTATCAACCACAATTTTAACTTTTCTTCATATACCATATACATTGAAGATCAATAATATTATTGTGATATGAGTATACATGCTGTAATAAAAGTAGCATATAACAGCCGGCATATTGTGATAACGTCAAGATCCCTTTCAAATATATAAATAAAATTATTGTTTTGAACTCGATCGACTTGTCGGCTTTATTATGGAGGACGACACTTTTAAATTGAGGGGTTCCTTTCATGTGTTCTGTTTGTCGTGAAAAGAAACAAAAATACATTGTCATACACATATCACATTCTACACAATTTTATATGTATAATTATGCATCGCCAAATAAACATAACAAGGCCGGCATACTAATAATGTAAAGTTATCATGATGAGGATGGGATATCTTAAACCTTGAAAAAGTACATGCTAGCGAACTATAGTTATAAGTTGCAATGAATTTCCAATGTAACTATATAAGTTGCAATGATTTTTCAATGTAACTAACAAATTTTCCTCGAGTAATGTAGTGGAAACCTTTATATATTAAAATATGAAAAAATCTATTACATTTTGGTATATTTTATAAATGATACATTTAAAGGTGAATCCGTTTTGGTTGTAACTTGTTTTAAACCCAAGTAAATTTATATATTTATTAGACCATGCGTAGTGGTAAAAAAAGCGGGAGTTTTTTTTGCCAAATAATGCCCAACCACGCCCGATATCGGCCTCCGGGGCGTTTTTTTGGCAAAATTTGGTTTAGGCGTTTTATTTTCCATGCCCAACTTCATTTCTTGTGTCCAATCACCTTCATTTTCCTTTTTGTAAAACCAATTAGATTTTTTGATTTTTTTTATTTAATTTTATTACAAACATAATGCCCCACAATGCCCACATCCCCACTACACCCATTTTAGAAAACGCCTCATAATGCCACATTGCTGATTGGGCTGCCACATGACGCAAAACGCCCAAAAATGGGGTGTTAACCACTACACATGGTCTTACACTTATAAAACTGAAGACAACAGATAAAATTATTATTTTATTCTATAAGATATATTATAATATGAAAAACAAATAAACTAATAATATCAATATGTAATTCAGTAATTGTCGTTAAGTTGTTATTTATATTAAAAACTTGATTGAAAATTTGTCATTTTAAAATGAAAAACTAAATAATTTAAGTGAAATTAACATTCGTAGAAAGGGTGGAAATACAAAATAACGGCAACTATTGTGGTGTAGTTTGTTGTCTGTTTAAGTTTCTTTTGTTTGTAATTTGTTGTTTTGGTTTTTAATGAAATAGTATCGGCTGAAACGTAGAAAAAGAAGAAGAAAAAAAGACAAGTGTGAATCGGATATATTTTTTTTTGAAGGGCAAAGGTTACATAATCACTTCTAAAGTACACCAAATTCACCTCATGTCAGGAATTGAACACTAGTCTCTCCCCAAGAGACACAAAGCGAAATTGCCCGTAACGCCCCATAGCACCCCGTAAAGGTGCCATAAGTCAATCTATTAAAAACAAAACTACGATTAAGATGTGACATTGACGTTGCAAAATGCCATAAAGATACTCCAAGAACTGAGACCCTGAAGTTCTAGCAACAACTATATATATATGAGTCGTCTTCACCAATTCACAACATTCACAAAATTATTCAGGTTCATTTCAAGCAACATTAATTCACCATGGTTAAAGCAATTAGACTTTATGAACATGGAGCTCCTGAGGTGATTTTCTTCTTCCTTCTGTAATTAGTTGAAATTCTTACTTTGTTATATGAATTAATTTACTAATTCACGAATCAAATCTGCAAACATTTTATTTGAATTTATATTTTTCTTTGTACTTTGCTAATAAATTAATTTATTAATTCACAAGTTTTATCCTTAGGTAATAAAGTTATATAAAAACATGATAGTAAAAATTAATTGAAAATGTCAATGGGTAATTTTTAACTACAAACACAGTTTTGTTTGTTTATTAATTAATGTTAGTGAGTTGATGTTACAGATGATGAAACTGGATGATGTGGAGTTAGGGGAACCGAAAACAGGAGAAATAAAAATGAAAAATATTGCAATAGGGATAAACTATTTGGATGTTTATATGCGTAAAGGTCTATTGATTGGCTACTCGCCACCAGTGCCCTACACACCAGGTGTTTCTTTTTTGAGAAATTTACGAAAAATGTCATTTGACCAACGTTCTTTACGAAAATGTCACGTTCATGCGTCTGTGGACGGACTCCTCCACATGGGATGCGTCCGGATGCAAGGGATGCGTCGGGGAGGGCATGGGATGCGTCGGGGATGGACTCTTCAACATTTGAAAGGACACGTGTCAGTTCCTCGTTCATGGACTCTTTAAGGTGACACACAGACTCCTCCCATGTGGAGGAGTCCGTCCACGGACGCATGAACGTGACATTTTCGTAAAGAACGTTGGTCAAATGACATTTTCGTAAATTTCCCTTCTTTTAATTCCTCATTCCATTCAAACATTTTATATAGTGTTTACATGATCCAACTATTGATTATAAGTTTTAAACTAAGTGTATTTACTGTCAAAATGAAGGTATGGAGGCAGCTGGAGTTGTTATAGCAGTAGGTCCAGAAGTCACTAGCTGCAAGGTTGGAGATATAGTGGCATATGCGGGTTTCCCTGTGTGCGCTTACGCTGAAGAACAAATACTTCCAGCAGAAAGAGTTGTACAGGTTCCGCCTTCTATCGATCCTATTGTAGCAGCTGCCGCAATCTTTAAGGGGTTGACCGCTGAAGTTTTGGTCCGACGTTGCTTTAAGGTGCTTAATTTTTTTTATGAGAATCTATAGGGTCAAAATGGGTGTGTCTATGACTAAATGGTTGATTTTGGAAGTAGGTTGGACCTGGGCATACAATCCTTTACCATGCCGCGGCTGGAGGCGTTGGATCTTTAGCGTGCCAATGGGCAAACGCGCTTGGGGCTACAGTTATTGGGACCGTTTCCACAAAAGAGAAAGTGGTTCAAGCAAAGGAAGACGGATGTCACCATGTCATCAACTACAAAGAAGAAAACTTTGTTGATCGTGTTATGGAGATCACATCAGGGAAAGGAGTTGATGTTGCTTATGACTCTATTGGGAAAGACACATTTGAGGTAAAGACTCACTGCTACAGATTTGATCATTGCGACAGGTTTTTGCAGTGGCCATATCTCTGTCGCTAATATCTGTTGTGACAGAAATGTTAGTAACTGAAATTAGTGACCAAAGTTTCCACCTCACAACATGTGACTGATTTTGCGACCAATTTGCCACCAAAAATGCGACATTTTGAGACCTTTTTTTTGCGACGGAAATATTGTGATGGAGCCTTTTTGACTGATTACTCTGTCGCAATAAGTCGAAAACATGATCTTCAAATTTTGAAGAATAAGGACATTTTTTTAAGTTTTTTTATGTCATTATAAAAATTGAGGAACAAATATGTTTTTAGTTCTGTTGCAAATTTGTGACTATTTGGTTTCGGTAGCTAAACGCCCCGCTTGCGGTGTGCACATATAATGTATATATGTGTGGGCCCTCGGGGGCAAAAGTGAAATTGCAGTAATTTTAAGGTTATTTTACTAATTTCATGAAAATAACGTTAAAAGCAGCGGACGGTTAATCACGCATCATATGGTGGCATTGATAGCCGAAAGACAAAAGGGTACATCACTAATCGGCCTTTGTCCCGATTGTTGAGTGTTATGTGCCTTATGTCTAAGGCTTGATGCAAAACTACTATCAAGCCGGGGGTCTCACTGGAAGCAGCCTCTCTATTCCTACGGGGTAGAGGTAAGGCTGTCTAAATCTTACCCAGACTCTACCTAGCTTTGCTATTGGTGGGATTTACTAAGTATGATGATGATGATTGGTTTCGGTAGCTAATAAACAAATAAACGTAACAAGTAAAATCCTACTCATACATGTAGTATTCACTTGTAGAGACATGTGCCCATCAACAACATTTATAGAAAAGGTGTTAATAAATTAACAAAAACTTGTGTTCTTGAAGGGATCATTGGCGTGCGTAAAGACTCGTGGATACATGGTTTCATTTGGGATGGCATCCGGAGAAGCCGAGCTAACCTATAGGCACCTCACTTACAAATCAGTGTTTTTCACTATCCCACAATTTTTGCTTTACACAGAAGCACGTAGCGATCTCGTCGCAGCTTCACAAGAGGTTTTTTCTAATATTGAGAAGGGAGTCCTGCGAGTCCGGGTCAACCAGTACCCTCTGTCGCAAGCAGTCCAAGCCCATTCCGACCTCGAGAATCGAAAAACGACAGGCTCCATCGTGTTAATACCAAGTAAATGATATATATATTGCTGCCAACGCTTTACAATTTTCATTAAGTTGTGTGTTATTGTGTAGTTTTGTTATAGTTGATTGTTGTTATTTTTGGCCGGGTTTGAAATAAATGAATGAAATGCTACTAGGGGTGTAACCGGGTACGCAACAAAGTTTCGACGTTGGTTTTGAAGTTTGCAAATGTACCCTTTAACACGTTAATGTCATTGTAAGGCCTCGCGCAATGCACGAGAGGTAAATGGAGTCTTTTGTTTAAAATAGTTTTTAAATTTTATAAAGCCATAACATGTTATATGGTTTTAATACGTTTTCTTATATGTACTTAAAAACGATAATGTCATTGTCGCAATGAATGTAACGAAGTTCGCAAACGTGATGTTATATGCGGTCCCGCTGCAACTTTGATCCAACTGCAGTGCTTATATATGTTAGTACATTGAGTTAACTCGAAAACATTGCAAGACAAATTTTCATATGTGTAATGCATCACATAATGTTTGGGCTAATTCATACGAAGTTAGCAACGGGCTCACAGCACATCGCCTGGGGGTCATAATACTAGTTAGTCTTAAAGAGGTATATATTTAGTGCTTCACAATTTGGCTTTAATAGGACATTTCATGTATTTGTGGATTAATTTTGTTACATAAAGTTAGATAGGTTATAAAATGATATTTTGGTGTTTAAGATGATGTAGATACTATTAATGATTTGATACCATCACTACCACTACTATATTTTTGTTATTATTCTTGTTATTCTTATTCATATTATTTATTCATATTATTCTTACTACTATTAATATTAACTAGTTAATTTTCCACCTGCGCGTTGCGGTGGGGATCCAATGACTGCAAAACGCGTGTCAGCAATGGCAAGCAGATACCGAATATCAAAACATAAACAAAAATAACGTGGTAAGAATAGTCACTCCGTCCTAAAAAACAATTTTAAATAACCTAATATATAATAATAAGACCCACACGTCCTACACGTTGAAAATTAGGTTGTTTTCAGTTCAGTTATTACAGTGCTAACACGTTAAAATATGGATGAGCTCGGTACCGGTAACGGCACCGAAAGTACCGATCCGGAAAATCATCGAAATTAGGTACCGGCAACGAAAATGCTCGGTACAATACGGTATGGTATTTGAAGGAAAAATCAATAAATACAGTTATAGTGCTAGACCGGTGTCGAACCGAAAGTAACGATTCTAAAAACGCCAAAAGGTGGGTACCAAATTGGTACCGAAAATGATTTGGTATAGTAAATTTGGTACTGATACGATACCGGCTTGATTACAGGATTTGATACGATTTGCTAATCAATAATCTAAATATCCAAGTTAATTTTACATGCTACAATTCACTCATTACAGAAAAAGACAAAAAAGAAAGCAAAATAAGTTGTTGTGTATATAAAACCTCAGTCAGTCAAACGAAATACAATTTACTTACTGTGTGTATGAAAAGTAATATAAACGGTGCAATTACTTGCATTGCTATGTTGCTACATGATTTGATGAGCTCGGTACCAACCGGTACCGAAAATACCGTTACCGAAATCCCCAAAAGTGGGTACCGGTACCGAATATACCTGGTACGGTACCGGTCGGTACTGGTATGGCACCAGTATTGGAGTGTAAAAACCGGTGAATACCGGTATTTTAGGGTAAAAACCGGTGAATACCGGTGCCGAACCGGTACCGAAAATACACCCGGTTTGGTAAATTTGATTCTGGTACCGGTACCCAATACAATTTGCTAATCACCTATTGATAGTGTACATCCGGTTTGGTAAATTTGATTCTGGTACCGGTACCCAATACAATTTACTAATCACCTATTGATAGTGTACTGCCATGTGGCATGTAACACTGTTCAAAACCTTGTGTTTTTAATATATAGGGTAATATAATATAATATTGTTATTATCTAATTATGTAATATTATGTAATCACCTAACAGGTTATTTTCTTGTGTTAGAAAAAACAAAAGCAATACAATACTCAATATAAAAATAATACAATGTTTTTTTATTATATATTTTTTAAATATTAACGTATGAAAACTTCATACACATTTAAAAAAGTGAGGCAAAGCCGTTGTTGTATTTGATCCATATATTTTATTACTATCTATATTCCATCACTTTCTTTTTGAACGGTGAATTTCTTTTTGAGTGACCCAATGTCACACCGCCTAAACGGCGGTGCTAGTCAAGATATACTCAGACTACTATGTCTTAATCGGGTCCGTGCTGGGTTGGTCAGACTTGGTTACGGTGTTCCCCTGGAAACCGTACTGCCTCCACACGAGATGCCTCGCTGAATTAACAGCCGGATGAAAACCGGGGTGCGGCTCAGGATCGAACCCCCCTCGGTGGGTTTGTCACCATCATTGCCTAATATCCACCCCAATATAACACAAATGGGAATTGAACTTGAGTCTCCATTGGAAAAGCAAAGTCTCCTACCACTGGGCCACAAGGTAGAGCCGTATAGGTATAGGTATAGTATCTACTGTTTTTTTATTTATTTTTCTCTGTTTTTTAACACAATTATATTTGAGGTTATACTACGGGTTAATTAGGTGTAAAATAAGTCAATTTTGCATATCCATTGGACCCATTACATTATTGCATGCTCAATAGTTATCGTCCTTGTGTGGTCCACTGGTCCTTGTATATTATGTTGCATATAAGACTGTCTCTTTTGATAATTTTCCAAAAGGATTAATCTTTTTAGGAGAGAAAAAGTAATCTAATTATACTTTTTCATCATAACTTCTTTTCATCCAATAGACAATCAATGTATAATATAAACTAGTGGGTTATACGCAGTAACCGAAAGAGATGCACTCAAAAGAATATTCACACATATTTAGGGGGTGTTTGGGGTTGAGTTTTGAAAATAGATTATGCGTTTTGAATAATCAGAATCAGATAATTAGCTGTAACAAAACGTGCTGCAGAAAGATAGTGTTTGGATTTGATTATGTTGTTTGATATCACAATAATCAGATAATCAACATTGTTTGGATTTGATTATGTTGCTTGATATCACAATAATCAGATAATCAACTATTTGAGTGTTTGGCAAGTATATATATTTCAAAAAAATAAATAAGTGAAAACGTAAAAAATCAGTTTTTGGATTATCACGTTTTCCTGCAGCAAGGGGTGACCTACTTATGGATTATCACGTTTTGAACTCTACAAAACGTAAAAAATCACTTTTTATTAATTTTTTACCAAACACTCAAAATAAATTTTTTGCGATTTCAAAACACAATAATCAAATAATCAGGTTGAAAACGCAATCCCAAACACCCCCTTAACATTAATTAAAAACCATAAAACAAATAATTATACCTATGTTGTTCGACTGATAATGGTTCATTTCGTCATGGTATTGTTACCCACCTTGCGAATACAACTCCGTTTTCAATGAATTTTATATTGCCACGTTGAGAAAACAAACAAATGAATACGGCACCATTAATGATTTTGTTCAAACGATAACGGTTTTGTTCCGCATGGTAAAGAAAATCATCAATTGGATTTGACCCGTTTGAATAAAACTTTCATTGATTCATATATAAAAATAAGCGCGTTGCAATGGTATATTTAATATTTTACAAAATGTTATTATATTTATATAATGCAGAAAAAGAAAAACGACGTAATTTTATTTAAAAACTAAACTTTTTACATGTACTTAACGTAACAATTGGACGTCCATCCCATTATGAGTGAGGTCTAAAGTGTACCAAACAAAACGCTGGGATCAAAACTGTAATATAAACATACCAAGGGGGCATCTGTGTAATTCTTTCTAACCAGATTCAAATGTTAATCTATCTACTATAATAAAAGAAACCAACTTTGAGACACGTGTCATTCATTGAAGGTATTCTCAAATCTATATTTATCTTATATTAACTAAATAAAAAATAAACTAATATTAAATTTTATCATACTTTAATAAAATATTATCTTCAAATATAAATTGTTAATTTAATATATTTTTAAAACAAATACTTCTCTTTCCTACTTATCTTATATTAAATATATATAAATAATAAACTAATACTAAATGTTATCCTAATTTATTAAAAATATAACTTTTTTTATTATTTGGTATACAAAATTATATTTATTCAGCTCGTGTAAAATGCGGGGTCTTGAAAAATATAACTTTTTTTATTATTTACTAAACAAAGTTACATTTATATAATCCGTGTAATACACGAAGTTTTTAAAGATATAATTTTTTTATCATTTGCTATGTAAAATTAGATTTATTAAACACGTGTAATACACAAGGTTTTTAAGGATATAATTCTTTTATTATTTGTTAGATTTTTCAACCCGACTAAACACAGGTTTTTTTAAGATACGACGTTTTTAGTATTAATATACAAAATTACATTTATTTAATATGTGTAATACACATGGTTTTTAAAGATATAACTCTTTTTCAGATCTATTCAACACGTGTAACATACGGGGTTTTTAAGGATGTTATTTTTTTATTATTTGATAGATTTATTCAACCCGATTATACACGGGTTCTTTTAAAGATACGACGTTTTTAGCATTTAGTACAAAATTACATTTATTTAATCTGTGTAATAAACATGGTTTTTAAAGATATAACTTTTTTTTTATTATTTGAAATATAAAATTACATTTATTTAACCCGTACAATATACAGGGTTCATAAAAATATAACTTTTTTTATTATTTAATATATAAAATTACATTTATTCAACCCGTGTAAAATACGGGGTTCTAATCTAGTTAAATAACTATAAAAAATAAACGTTGGCCCACTTCTCTTTATAATTTACAACACATCCTATAAACAACTTTTTCACGCCTATAAAAACCATTTTTAAGCCACAACAAAAAAAATCAAACACGTCAAGCAATTCACTTCAAAGAACATTTAACATGGTTAAAGCAATTAGAGTTTATGAATATGGTGGCGTTGAGGTGATTCTTCTTCAATTCTTTCATTTGTAAAACTAGAAATTCTAGCATTTGTGGTTCAAATTCTATAAACATCTTGTATGTCTTATGGTCAACTCTTGAAGAAAGTCAGTGGGCGTTGTTTGTATAATATTTATTATCTTTTGTTATAGGTGATGAAGTGGGAAGATGTGGAGCTAGGAGAACCGAAAAGCGGACAAATCAGAGTGAAAAACAAGGCGATTGGGGTAAATTATACAGATGCTTATGCACGTAAAGGTCTACTGGAATCTTTCAATCAGCCATTGCCATTCACACCAGGTGTTTTACTACTTGTAATCATGACCGTTAGCAGCTTGATGTTTTTCCTTTTATTTTCTAATGCTGTGAGATTCGAACTTGAGACGTGTTGTATGTTTTAGGAAATGATTTACCAACTCTTCTACGAAGATAACATATAACATTTTATATTCCACATCAACTTTGAAGGTTGTGAAGCTGTTGGAGTTGTAATAGCAGTCGGCCCTGATGTCACTAACTTCAAAGTTGGAGACATGGTGGCGTTTGCTTACCGCTTCCAGGCGTCCACTTATGCTGAAGAAATGGTTCTTTCTGCGGATAGAGTTGTAGCAGTTCCGCCTTCTATAGATCCTGTTGTAGCAGCTGCTGTAATCTTTAAGGGATTGAGTGCTCAAGTTTTGGTCAGACGTTGCTTTAAGGTGTTTAATTTTTTTATAACAAAAAATTGTTCAACTTAATATAAATGTAACAAGGTAAGAATGCGTATATCAGACCACCAGACCTCAGAGGTTTGGCGTAAGTGTACGAATATTTTTTTTTTAATTTTGGAAATTAATAGGTTGGACCTGGACATACAATCCTTTTCCATGCTGCAGCAGGAGGTGTTGGATCTTTGGCGTGCCAATGGGCAAACGCGCTTGGAGCCACGGTTATCGGGACTGTTTCAACAAAAGAGAAAGCGGTTCTAGCAAAGGAAGATGGTTGCCACCATGTCATCATCCACAAAGAAGAAAACTTTGTTGATCGCGTTATGGAGATCACATCAGGAAAAGGAGTTGATGTAGTATATGACTCTGTTGGGAAGGACACATTTAGGGTGAGTCATGAAATGTGACAATACAAACATATATATTGAAGAATATTTCACCTCTATATATAATGTTAAGTAAAAATAAACACAACTAATAAAATCGCATTAATATAAGAAGCTATTGGTAGTGTCTAGGGACGGAACCACAATGTTAGGAGCCGTAGCACGGGCTACGGCTCAACCCCGTATTCATAGTGTATTTTCCCGATTTTATACAAAGGATACCCCTAAAAAAATACTAGGATACTCCTAAACAAAAAATAGGATACTTGATATTACTAAAATCTCATTTTTTTATAAGCCCAAACATTTTACAACCCGAAAACTTGTATAATAATTAAGACTGAATGATAAAACAAGCCCGAATTAACAAAAATAGAATTGAAAGAAGACACTAAATATAATTTATAAAGTTAGCCCAAGATCCAAAACAATATTATAATTGAATAAGTGATCTTGCTCGTTTTATGGTGGAAAACGGAACACATAGTTCTTGTCCTTTGGTTTATCGGGTACTGAAGCTAGCTTTGGTTTTATCGGTTGCAACCGCTAACATTGAAAGATGTTTTTTTTTTCTAAATTAAAACTTGTTAAGACGGATTTACGTAATCGAATGGGCCCGAAATATTTGAACAATGTTATGATTTGTGTGGTTGAAAAAGAAACTTTTGATAAAGAAAAAGATGATGATGTAATGGAACGATTTCAAGCTATGAACAAAAAGATGACAAATCTATTAGGTTTTTGTTCTACTTTATTGATTATCATTTTTCAATTATATGATTACACGGTAAAAAATATTCGGGAGACCCCTAAATTAGTAGGCTAGCTCCGCCACTGGTAGTGCCTTGAGAGAAAACTATTGCTAGCAATATATTAGATAATCATAAATATAGCCGGGCTAATACAATTGTTATAGTAATTTAAGAAATTGTTATAATTAAATGTTTGTTTTTGAAGGGCTCGTTGGCGTGCTTAAAGGTCCATGGGTACGTGGTGGCATTTGGGATGGCATCAGGTGAACACGAACCTCTAAGATTCATACAAGCGGCACAAAAATCAATTTACTACACTGCTGTATCAACATATTCTTATGTAGCACAACGAGACGAGCTTCTTGCAGCTTCACAAGAACTATTTTCTAATATCGAAAATGGAGTTCTGCGAGTTCGTTTATACCAGACATATCCTCTGTCACAAGTAGCGCAAGCCCATTTAGACATGGAGAGTCGAAAATCCACCGGTTCAATCGTGTTGGTACCCGATGCCTAACCAATTTACATATGTTATAGTTCATTAACGTCGGTTTTTTAAGTGTGATGATAAATTAGTTAATTTGTATTAACTATTAAGTTTGTTGTTTCATTATAAAAAATATATAAGCTGATATAAATCTTCACTTATTATTTTTTTAAACGACATACGGTTAGGATATCGCTAACCAGGTTAGTAGTTAGAAATCTTCACTTATTATGATTTATGTTCAACACATATTAACTTGTAGGGAATAGTAACGTACCTACCTTACCTTACACATTATTATTAGCATTAAT
The DNA here is from genome assembly GCF_002127325.2 of Helianthus annuus. NCBI lineage: Eukaryota > Viridiplantae > Streptophyta > Magnoliopsida > Asterales > Asteraceae > Helianthus > Helianthus annuus. Next base: position 114,391,840 of record NC_035448.2, on the reverse strand, counting down.
TATAGCTCATATAATTATACTTTAAATTGCAGCATAATTATATAGTCTTAAGTGTTATGCTGGTGTGTTCTAAGCAAGGTGTTCATATTGTGTTTGTACAGGCATAAAAACCTTCTTATTTCCTTGTGCCACAGTTCCAAAACTTGCTGCTGTTTCTTTGTGTGTTTATTTATTTCATGATGTCAAACACGGTGTTTGAATTGATCAGCTTCTGTAGAGGGCCGCAATGAGCTCATTGCTTATCACTACAAGAAAATTCAGTTTTAGCAGCGACAAAAATCGTCGCTAAAGATAGCAAAAGCCGTCGCTAAAGCTAGAAAATATGCAATGGGCTAGAAGTAAAAATAGTCATATTAACAGTAGTAGACATAGCCTCGTAGGATAAGTAAATTCAAATCATACCCGACCGTTGGTGAGGGTAAATTCGAAACAACATTTAGAAGACCAGAAAGTCCACCGTACCTAGTGGCGAAGCTTGACCAAAATTTTCGGGGGGGGGGGGGGGGGGGGGGGGGGGGGGCAAAGTCATGAGACCCAATTTATATATTATATAAATATTTAGGCAAAATTATTGAGGGGCCTTACATTTTTAACTGAAACATTGGAGGGGACGGGTGCACCCCCTATCCCCACTAAGCTCCTCCCCTGACCGTACTAGCCACATTACAAGTTCATTGGTTGGATGGGTTGAGCCTGTATCAAAACTGGATGATTTTTTCATATGATATATTGAAAACCATAGATATATCTCATTAATTAATTTTTGACCATTGGGGCTTAATGTGTTAGTAGATTCGTTTAGTTATACAACAAGTCAATTAGTCTTATAGAGGTATATACTTAGACTTAGTGCTTCACAATTTGGCTTTAAAGGGACATTTCATGTATTCGTGGATTTAATTTGGTTATATAAAGTTAGATAGGATATAAAATGATATTTTGGTGTTTATGGTGTAGAAACTATTAATGATTTGCTACCGTCCAATATTTGTGTTATTTTTTTTGAACGGTAAACGAATCTTTCAAATGGGCTATTGGTGAAATTTACCACATCGGAATACACTCGCTTTCGAATCGGGGAAAACCCTCACCTAGGGCCGAAGCCCGCGAACACTCGCCCGAATACACGATAGTGCGGTGAGGTAAAATCCGCTCAGTTCAAGGATCGAACTAGCGAGCGATCGCCACCTATTTGCCTAGTCTCCTATCATCACCAGGTGCCGTAGAAAATAATGAGGAGGGCAGGAATCGAACTTGGGTCCACTGTCACACCCCCAAAATCCACACGCGGAGTATCACCGCCTGGAGGCGTGACATGACCAGGATCAAGCCACCAATCATATTGAACATTATAAGTAATAAGTAAAAGTCATTCATCAATACGAAAGGTGTTCAAAAACCAAAACATAATCAAGTGTGTAGCGGAAGCAATAATGTAAAAACCCAACATAGTAATAAGTTTGAAATGTCATAATTGATTAACATGGCATCCACGATCCATGTCCCACAACGACTGCTCCTCCCTGTGCAAGCTCCACGAGTACCTAACGACCTGCAAGGCATGTAACAACGAGTCAACAACAAAGTTGAGCGAGTTCACAGTTGGTTGTTTAGTTATAGTATTCGTTTCGTAAATCATTTGTTCGTTCTGTACCAGGTATCGTATTAATTCGTATCGCGGTCTCCCAGACATGTATGCGAAGGTTAGTGGGGGTTTCCCATGTATCCTAGACTAGTTGCATTTGTATTTGTATCGCGGTCTCCCAGACATGTTTGCGAAGTTTAGTATTCGTATCGCGGCCTCCTAGGCATGTGTGCGAAGATTAATGTTTGTATCGCGGCCTCCTAGGCATGTGTGCGAAGATTAGTGGGGGCTTCCCGTGTTTTATTTGTCACACCCCGATTTTCGGTTTGTGCGGAAGCGTATGGCGAGGTGTGACGAGAGCGGCAATCGTTACAATCAATCGAGTAAACAACACATTTGAAACATAAAAGATGTTCATCCATACATTTGATTCGAAATCATAATTTACATTACATATGTCTTGTTTGAAACTTGAAACAACAACAACTTTAACCACATTATTCAAAGTTCAAAACATAACAACCGAAAACAGATGACATCACAAAAGCTTGCGTTCTTGATAACCACTTGAACATATTTTTCCAAAGCCGTCCACTAATCTCCTGTAATACATGTTAATTTTGAAAAAAGTCAACAAAAGTTGAGTGAATTCATGTTATTTTGTTTTTGCATCAAATGAGTCTCCAAAACATTTGAAGTAATAAAATTCGTTTTTGTATAGTATGATAAAAAAAAATTGTATGATCATTAGTGTGTTGCAAGGACACTAATATGTATGCCGAATAGGAGGCAACCAAACCTTGACAATTTATCGTGTGTGTCAACGACACTAGTTTGGACACAAAAGCACTCTTGACGATCGTGGTTATCGTTGTCGTTAAGAGTGGGGCTTGCCAAAACCCAAATAGATCAATCCGTTTGTTCCTCGGTACTTGTTTATTCATTAATGGCCCCTTTATTTTAACACCTATCTGCATGTGATCAAAATAGTTTCATCGTATTATCATACTATTTGTAACATGTATACATCCCCGAAGTTTAAAACTATAAACATTCAAAGTAAAAGGGGAAGCATGAACTCACAGATTTGCGTTCTGTGCAAATCTCTATTCGATTCCTTGTTCGCGGTTCGTTTCTCGACCTACAAGTGTTCTAATCTAGTTAGACACTTAGGTTTATGTTTATCGTACAAATATTCTATCTTGTATTTTGTTTTTGTGTTTTCATATATATATAACTTCCTTGTATATATATTTATTCTGTTTGATTTATGTTTGAATGGGCTTAATTTATGTTTTATAATTTAAGTCCATTTTGGATATTTGGTGCTTATGGGCCTAGCCCAAATAACTTTGTTTAAAAATTGGTCAAGCCCAAATTAATTTGTAGGAGTGGGCCTTAACCCAAAACATTTTATAAAAGTAGGCCTAGCCCAATTTAGTTTGTAATTGTGGACTTAGCCCAAATAATTTGTGTAAGAATGGGCCTAGCACAAATTGTTTTCTAAAAAAAATATATCTAGTCCATAATGATTGTAAAGATAGGGTTTTTAGCCCAAATAGTTTGTAAAGTGGGCTTTAGCCCAAATTTGACTAAAAATATATTTTTAGTCCATTGTTTTATAAAAGTGGGCCTAGCCCAAATTTTATTTATGACAAATGGACCTTAGCCCAATTTTAACTTATGGACTATTTTCTTTATTTACAAGACTTTGGGCTAGTCAAAATAATAATAGTAATACTTGTATTCTTATAAAAATCTAGTTTTTATAAAAATTATTACTTATGCCATAATTAAACCTTTTTAGTGCATAAGCGTTTGTGACGGCTTGTATTTTGTTATAGTCGTTTACTACATGTCGGTTTGATTTATTCGTATCGTTTGTCCCGTTTGTGTCGTCCGTCTCGTTTTTACCATTTGTTTTGTTTGTGCCATTTTAGTTTGTCCAAAAGTCCATATTCTCCAATAGTGTCCGAATTTGTCCATTTGTGTTTTCGTGTCCAAGGATGGACATTTTATTTCGTTTTTCAAGTTCATATATATACTCTTGTAATTTTTATGGACGTGTATCAATTTTTCATTTGTTCCTACTTGAACTAACATATGATGTACACATCAAAAAATATATATACTTATGATACTTGATGAATATTTTTGTAAGTACACATTTTATCCAAAAATATATACTTGTCATTTTTATTTAGAAATCTTTTTATAAAACATGGATTTATGTCTTTGTCCAAAACTTGTTTAACCATGTTCAAGACCCCAATTGTTTGTTTTAGTTACATACTTCCTTGTTTAACAACTTTTAGAACATAACAAAATTTATAAAAATTTTGCCATAGTTTTGTTTGAAATATGGATTTTTCCCCAAGTTTATACAAAACTTGTTTTCAAATTATTTCAATACAAAACACCATCAAGTATCAATATCTATCAAAATTTGTTAACAAAAGTAGCATGAACTTTCCGAAAAAGGAAACTTTATTCCTTATTTTTGCCAAAAAATTGTAGAACGAGATTTTATGAAAAACTCTTGTTCTAGATGTCTTACAAGGTCATTTGAAGCACAAATATGTATTCAAAACGTTTACTACCAACATATTCCTTGATTTTGATCATTTCCAGAAATGGAAACTTTATTCAAGAAATATTTCAAGAAATTATTTTCTTGGTTTTAAATGTTTTCTTACATTTTACTAGCATGCATGTTCATAAAAAATTTCATGTTCATCACTTTGTTGATGGATCTTGGTTGATCCTACATGCATGTATGTAGGTTATATTTTTGAGTAAAAATAACCAAGATTCAAATTTATTAGTCTAGATTTCTCCAAGTTCATCTCTTAATCATAGAAAAATCATGTTTAAAAATAATGATTTTTAGTTGTTTCTTGTTATTTTTCAAGTGGGTTTATAATGAACTTGTAAAAGAAATCAAAAATAAAAGTGAAGCTAGTATGTTATTCTTACAATTTTTTTGCAAGGAAATAAAGATGATGATAAGAAATCTTGTTGATCCAAAGCTTCAAGTTCCACCAAAAAGGCTCCTAATAGCTTTTCTAAACACCCTTGTAGCTAGTTTTATCCATGGACCTCCATAAGTGTATGAATTCTTGAGTTTTTGAAGATTAAAATGAAAGTGATGTAAGGGGTGTTTGGCTTGAATGATTTTTAGAGAGAGAGGGGTAAGAAGATGGTAAATTTTGATGGTTTTGGGGATTATGGAAAAGTGGTGGAGTGTTAGAGATATCAAGATCTTGGAAAAAGGATACTAATCATACATTTGAGCTTCCAATACACTATCAACAAAATGAGTAGGCTCATGGGGCCCATTAATTTCCGAAAATCAGCCGAATATGGAGTTATTTTGCTGAATTTTTATTAAAATCTTATTTAAACAATAAACTTTAGTATTTTTTTAGAACTTTGACATTTTTTATAAAAATATATACAACGTTTTAAGGTCTAATATTTTAAAGTATTGTGACACCAGATAAAACTAGTTCACCAAAAATTTTAGTTCGTAATTCGGGTGAAAAAAGTCGGTTCGGGTCCTGTACCGGGTTAAATACCGACACCGTGTTTTGTTTAGATTTATACATGACAAAAATTATTTTTGCACATGTTTTATCGTCCGAATAATTAATACAACGTTTTGGACTAAAAATTTTATTACTTTTGGCACGGTTCCGGTACCGGCTTTACTGACTGGCAGTTTACTGAACTAGCCGTACAGCTTAACGCAATAAGATTCGATTACGGATTTTGTGTCGTTTTTAATACCCATTATATTATTTATGTAAAATAATATTTATTTTTGGGTTTTCAGACAGTTACTGTTTTGTTCTGCGGAATACTGTACACTTCCGCATGATTGCTGTATTTTTCTGCGGACTTGGACAATTTGGTTTTTTTTTTTATTTGGAATTTTCTAAATAATAAGGCACCTATTATTTTAAACAAAGCTTTTATAGAATATTTGTGTAGACATATCTGGATGTCTTATTTTTATCTTGTCCGACTGTACCGCGACTAGTACTAACAAGTATCGTTTATTCACGTTCTTATTGTTAGTCTAGGATATTGTTTCCAATCGCAACGGATTTGCTATCATAATTCACTATGATTTTTATATTTCCTAGACTTTTAAGACTTAATTAATTAAAATCAAGTCAAACACGCGAAAATAATAGTTGAAATAGTTGTTCAGGTTGTACGGAATTACCGGAATTTTGCCGTTTGTCACATTCTCCCCCTGTTAAAGGAAATTTCGTCTCGAAATTTTAATCTGCGTCCCTTCTTAGTTGGGACTTTCTTAAACAAATAAGGGTACTTCTTTTTTTATTTCATCTTTTCGTTCCCATGTGAACTCGGGTCCTCGTTTCGAGTTCCATCGGACTTTGATTAGTTTGATTCGACTTCTCCTCGTTTTGTGAATCTTTGAATCTAGAACCTCAACAGGTTCTTCGATGAAATGGAGTTTGTCGTCTACATGGATTTTCGTCCGGGGGAATAATAAGTGTTTCATCCGAAAGACACCTTTTCAAATTCGACACATGAAAAGTGTCGTGAACGCTACTGAGTGTTTCTGGCAGTTTTAACTTGTAGGCAACGTTTCCAATCTTTTCCAAGATTTCGTATGGTCTTATGTATCTCGGGCTAAGCTTCCCTTGCTTACCGAATCTAGCTACGCCTTTCCACGACGAGACTTTTAGCAAAACCTTGTCTCCAACCTCAAAAGACAATGGTCTATGACGTCTATCCGCGTAGCTTTTCTGTCTGTCTCGAGTCGCCTTGATACGGTCCCTAATCCTGAATATCAGTAGTTTCTTGAACTAACTCAGGACCTAACATTTGTTTGTCGCCTAGTTCCGCCCAACATAGCGGAGATCGACACTTACGACCATATAACGCTTCGAATGGTGTGGCTTTAATACTCGTGTGATAACTGTTATTGTATGAGAACTCCACTAACGGTAAGGGAGTATCACAATTTCGACCTAAGTCCATCACACAAGCACACAACATATTTTCTAAACTTTGGGGATGAAAGGCCGTACTCAAATTTAATTGGGAATCCAAAGGCCTTTTGAAAAGACTGCCAAATCCTTGATATAAAACGACCGTCTCGGTCAAAGATTATCGACAAAGGTACACCATGTCTTGCTACGATTTCTCTGAGATAGATTTCAGCTAACTTCTCAGTACTATCTTTCTCACGAATAGGCAAGAAGTGAGCTGACTTGGTTAATCAGTCGATGATTACCCAAATCATGTCGTGACCACGAGAAGTTATGGGTAATTTGGTTACGAAATCCATAGAAATATGTTCCCATTTTCAATTAAGGATTGCGGGTTGTTGTAGCAATCCAGATGGTTTTTGGTACTCGGCCCTAATTTTAGCACATGATAGACATTTTCCTACATATGTCGCAATATCACCATTGATATTAGGCCACCAATAAAATTCCTTGAGATCGTGATACATCTTATCTGCTCCAGGATGTATCGAATATTTGGATTTATGAGCCTCGTCAAGAATTAGGTCTCGAAGACCACCAAAACGAGGAATCCAAATTCTATTCATGAAATATAAGGCTCCGTTCTCTTTTGGCTCTAGTTGTTTTTCCATACCTCTAAGCATTTCTGCTTTGACATTTTCTGATTTTAATGCTTCTTGCTGAGCATCATGAATTTGAGAGGTAAGGTCGTTATGAATTGTGAGTCTTAAAGATCGCACACGCAAAGGTTTAACTCGTTCCTATCGACTTAATGCATCCGCGACAACGTTCGCTTTGCCCGGATGATATTTGATCTCGCAATCGTAGTCATTCAACAATTCGACCCATCATCTTTGGCGCATATTTAACTCTTTCTGGTTAAATATATGTTGAAGACTCTTGTGATCCGTGAATATCGTGCATTTGGTACCATAAAGGTAATGACGCCAAATTTTTAGTTCAAATACGACTGCACCTAACTCTAGGTCATGGGTGGTATAGTTCCTTTCGTGTATCTTTAGTTGGCGTGATGCGTATGCAATAACTTTTTCCCTTTGCATTAAGACGCATCCTAACCCTTGTCGTGAGGCATCACAATAGACTACGAAATCATCCGTACCGTCTAGTAGTGACAAAATTGGTGCATTACAGAGTTTGTCTTTAAGCAGTTGAAAAGTTGCTTCTTGTTTCTCTCCCCAATCAAATTTCTTATCTTTTTGAGTGAGAGAAGTGAGTGATTGAGCAATCTTAGAAAATTTTCAATGAATCTTCGATAATAACCGGCCAATCCTAGGAATTGACGTATTTCGGTCGGTGTCTTTGGTGTACTCCAATTATTTATGGCCTCAATTTTCGATGGATCAACATGTATGCCTTTCCCGTTGACTACATGTTCGAGAAATTGAACTTCACAAAGCCAAAATTCGCATTTGGAAAATTTCGCATACAGTTTCTCCTTTTTCAACAACTCAAGAATAGTTCTAAGATGGTGCTCGTGTTCCTCCTTGTTTCGTGAATATATCAGTATATCGTCGATAAACACTATCACAAATTTGTCAAGGTAGGGCTTGCACACGCGGTTCATTAAGTCCATGAACACCACTGGTGCATTTGTTAAGCCAAATGGCATAACAAGGAACTCGTAATGACCGTAGCGAGTTCGGGATGCCGTTTTTGGAACACTTTCTTCTTGAACTCTGAGTTGATGGTATCCTGATCTCAAATCGATCTTCGAATAATAGCTCGATCCTTGAAGTTGATCGAATAGATCGTTAATCCTCGGTAATGGATACCGATTCTTGATTGTGAGTTTATTCAACTCCCGATAGTCTATGCACATCCTAAAACTTCCATTCTTCTTCACGAACAGCACTGGAGCTCCCCAAGGTGAGTGGCTTGGTCTGATGAAACCCTTATCCAACAACTCTTGAAGTTGTGTGGATAATTCTTGCATTCCCGAAGGAGCTAATCAGTATGGAGACTTTGCCACAGGTGCGGCACCTAGAATTAAGTCTATTCGGAATTCTACATGTCGTTGTGGAGGTACTCCTGGCAAGTCTTCTGGAAAGACTTCAGGGAATTCCTTTACAACCGGGATTTCGTCAAGTTTTAGCCCCTTGTCCTTTTTGTCAACTATGTGCGCTAAGAATACTATACATCCTTTTCGTAGGCACTTTCGGGTTTTCATACAAGAAATGATTCGTAACGGTATTTCATTTTTCTCACCGTGAACAAGAAGTGTTTCTTTATTAGGAAGGGGGATTCGAATGATCTTGTCCTAACATATGACTTCGGCTTGGTTGGTGGATAGCCAATCCATTCCAACAACAATATCAAAACTACCTAGTTGGACGGGCATTAGGTCAATTTTGAATTTCCGTCCTCCTAACTCTTAGGAGCATCCTTTAACAATTTTATCGGATTCAATCACCTTTCCATTCGCTAATTCGATAGTGAATGGAATATCTAGTTTGGTTGACTTTAGTCCAAGTATATCTTTAAATTCTAAAGATATAAAACTAAAATTTGCACCGGTATCAAACAAAATAGAAGCGAAATAATCGTTGACAGGGAACGTACCGGTGATTACGTTGGGATCCTGTCGCGCTTCTTTAGCTCCAACCACAAAGGCTCGTCCGCGATCTTTGTTTTCTTTGGGACAGTCCTTCCGGAAATGTCCCATACCACCTCAATTGAAACAGCCTTGGTTTTTTTTCCATCGTTCGTTATCGTTTCCGCTGCCTCTTTCCTTCTTAACCACCTTGTTGTTACCCCAACATTTTTCTGTGCGGTGACCCATTTTCCCGCATTTATCACACTTGGTGGCTTGGCATCCGCCATAGTGGTGATAACCACACTGTTTACACTTAGGTGCATTTCCATTATATTTCTTACCACTCGTTTCCGTTGTGGCAACGAATGCCTTGGTTTTTCTTATTCGTAGGGGTTTTCTTGTGTTTGTTGTTCTACGTAGAACCTTTCTTGAAATATGAATACTTTCTCTTATTGTTACTCGAAGTAGACTGACTCCACATGCGTCTCCTTTTTCACCGCACCTTTATTCAGTTTTCTGATCCTTACTACATCCTCCTAAGACTTAAGGCAAGAGTTATAGCCTGAGCAATTCTCAATATGGTTCTTCCAGTTCTGCCGTTGTTTGCAGTATGGTTTGCTTCATGTTGTACGATTGCTTCTGCAACTCGCTGGTTCAGTAGAGCATCAAGCTGAGCTCGTGTTATAGGTAAGGGTTCCGTTTGGGCTTAAAAAGTGCTACTTGGTTCTGGTGCCATGAACTTCATATATATATATAAAAATATATATCGAAGAGATTAGACATGAACGAAAATATAAAGACATCGTCACGCACTATGATCATAAGGGTCAAGATAGATCATATTGATACTTATGCAAATCTTTCGCACCATATTCATCACATCCTTGCAGGGATGTAAAAAAAATTACAAAAGTGTGTCAATAAGAAAATACCAACTTATATATGCCATGTCACCTTTTTACAATTATTTTTGTGAAGAAAAAAAAAATAATCTCGGAGTTACATCACTTCGGTCGATACAAGACATATAGTAATATATAAAATAAGGTGAAGTCTTTTCTTCACATTGTTCCTTGCTTGTTATTCAAATCTCCAAGTCTTCAACAGTCTTTAGTCGTTCACAAAATCGGGTATACTTCCCAAAAGATAGTAATTGAACATAACTACCATGGTTTGGGATGTGAAATTGAAGACATAGAAATTAGACTTGGAAGGCACGTAACCTCCTCCTCGAGACCAAAAATGTGCCTAATGGTAGCAATCGAGTGGTTCTCAAGGGTACGAATGCGTTCCTCAAATGATAGAGGCGCTTTATGGAATGGAGAGTGTGGAGGTACTGATAGGGGGAAAATGATGGTAATGGGGCATTCCGGGGGAGGTCGAGTAGAAGAAATCTGAGTCTCAAGATCATGGACTCGTCGAAAGGGAATACTAAGATGAATCTTAGAAGATAAAACTCACAGTTTATAGTAATAAGCAGAAAATGGCATGGACGATAAGGATTAGATGGGTTCATGTCCGGTGGTGGAGATTGAGAATGTGCATCGGAATAGTAAGGTGGAGAGTTGTGGGCGATAGGATGTATGTGTTGTCCATATGCCTAAACGGAACAACCATCTGTTGAGGAGGGGAAAACCAACGGTCACTTCTATCCTTACAGTATGTATTCCATACTCAATGGACCTTCATCGTCCAAAATAAGGAAAATCCTTCGTCGCATTAACTTATGTGACGAATACATTGGTATTGTTTGAGCTCAACGAGTTCCAACAAAGTTGTTATGATTTCTATAGATGTCGAATGGAATATGGTAAGAGACTTGCGCCATGGCTCGTGCCATATTATCCTTTGAGACTAAATGAATGTCAAATGACGGTTTTTATCAAAATAACTCCCATAAATGTGATAAAGTGTTATAGGCATCGTGAGATTAACTCAAATGTTGGAGTTTTAGAATGTTTGAGGAAAATCCTTCCTGGATGGTTTTCCTAATTTGTTTGCTTAGATGACTAATCTCAACTAACTTGTGATATAGATCGAATCTTAGGCACGAAATGAATACGTTGAGTTTTTAATGCATTGTGGGGAGTCATAGTAATCACCTTAGTTAGCATTCTAAGAAATGGAAAAATTGAATTCTCAAGTAACAACTCAAGAATTTTAAACAGGTAGTGATCATTAGTCTGACCCGCAGGGCCCACCAGGATTTCCATCCACTGCAAGTTATTATTACGTGGGCCCCCGTAATAATAAATTGCCTTGTATGGTCACCCTAGCGTTCCCTCGTTCAAAACAGACGATCAGTTGGAGAGGGGAACATGACTGTCTATTTACCTTTAACATAGAATGGAACTGCGTGATGGTCCACGCGTTAATACTTGTAGCCATCGCTCGCGGAATGGCACGGCGTTAAGAAATATAAGTAAAGAGGATTCTTAACAATAATGGTATAATGGGCACCTTCAAGATGAGTGTTTCATCTTCCTTATCTTGACAGGACTGTCACCAATCATGATTAATATGAACCATAGGAACCTCGTTCCTACTAACAGAGTGTTCGTCCAAGGCTACCACCTCCGCCTCAATGTCATCATCGAGGTCAAGCATTTTCCGTATCCGAGGGAAAACAACCATCTTTTATGGAACGTTAAGCTTAGGATTTCACTTAGGGACTACGCCCTACCATAAGCTCATCGACAGATGCGAGGTCAATACGCTTGTTATGAGAATCCAGAATAATAGAATTTGAATACAAAGATATCATGGTTATGGCAAAATAATCCGTACAACGTATACCTGTGAATAACTTATAAATAATCGATTTTGGGGCAACTGTAATTTTGTTTTCATCGTTGTTTATATCATATATCGTTTCCAGTTTGACTTATTGTTATCGTGTCTAAACGCCATAGACTTGTACCAAATAAACTAGTCTTTGGTATCATCGTTTCGAACTATCGTTTAATACTATCACATAGTATCCTTGCATTATCGTTTTGTATTAGTGGACGCTTTGTAAAAATAAAATGTAGAACGCTTGTTATAAAGAACATCGTTTTGAAATTGTAGACTAGACTCAAAAAGAATCTTAGTTCACTACAATTGATGCTCTGATGCCAGGTCTGTCACACCCCGATTTTCGGTTTGTGCGGAAGCGTATGGCGAGGTGTGACGAGAGCGGCAATCGTTACAATCAATCGAGTAAACAACACATTTGAAACATAAAAGATGTTCATCCATACATTTGATTCGAAATCATAATTTACATTACATATGTCTTGTTTGAAACTTGAAACAACAACAACTTTAACCACATTATTCAAAGTTCAAAACATAACAACCGAAAACAGATGACATCACAAAAGCTTGCGTTCTTGATAACCACTTGAACATATTTTTCCACAGCCGTCCACTAATCTCCTGTAATACATGTTAATTTTGAAAACGTCAACAAAAGTTGAGTGAATTCATGTTATTTTGTTTTTGCATCAAATGAGTCTCCAAAACATTTGAAGTAATAAAATTCGTTTTTGTATAGTATGATAAAAAAAATTGTATGATCATTAGTGTGTTGCAAGGACACTAATATGTATGCCGAATAGGAGGCAACCAAACCTTGACAATTTATCGTGTGTGTCAACGACACTAGTTTGGACACAAAGGCACTCTTGACGATCGTGGTTATCGTTGTCGTTAAGAGTGGGGCTTGCCAAAACCCAAATAGATCTATCCGTTTGTTCCTCGGTACTTGTTTATTCACTAATGGCCCCTTTATTTTAACACCTATCTGCATGTGATCCAAAATAGTTTCATCGTATTATCATACTATTTGTAACATGTATACATCCCCGAAGTTTAAAACTATAAACATTCAAAGTAAAAGGGGAAGCATGAACTCACAGATTTGCGTTCTGTGCAAATCTCTATTCGATTCCTTGTTCGCGGTTCGTTTCTCGACCTACAAGTGTTCTAATCTAGTTAGACACTTAGGTTTATGTTTATCGTACAAATATTCTATCTTGTATTTTGTTTTTGTGTTTTCATATATATATATAACTTCCTTGTATATATATTTATTCTGTTTGATTTATGTTTGAATGGGCTTAATTTATGTTTTATAATTTAAGTCCATTTTGGATATGTGGTGCTTATGGGCCTAGCCCAAATAACTTTGTTTAAAAATTGGTCAAGCCCAAATTAATTTGTAGGAGTGGGCCTTAGCCCAAAACATTTTATAAAAGTAGGCCTAGCCCAATTTAGTTTGTAATTGTGGACTTAGCCCAAATAATTTGTGTAAGAATGGGCCTAGCACAAATTGTTTTCTAAAAAAAATATATCTAGTCCATAATGATTGTAAAGATTGGGTTTTTAGCCCAAATAGTTTGTAAAGTGGGCTTTAGCCCAAATTTGACTAAAAATATATTTTTAGTCCATTGTTTTATAAAAGTGGGCCTAGCCCAAATTTTATTTATGACAAATGGACCTTAGCCCAATTTTAACTTATGGACTATTTTCTTTATTTACAAGACTTTGGGCTAGTCAAAATAATAATAGTAATACTTGTATTCTTATAAAAATCTAGTTTTTATAAAAATTATTACTTATGCCATAATTAAACCTTTTTAGTGCATAAGCGTTTGTGACGGCTTGTATTTTGTTATAGTCGTTTACTTCATGTCGGTTTGATTTATTCGTATCGTTTGTCCCGTTTGTGTCGTCCGTCTCGTTTTTACCATTTGTTTTGTTTGTGCCATTTTAGTTTGTCCAAAAGTCCATATTCTCCAATAGTGTCCGAATTTGTCCATTTGTGTTTTCGTGTCCAAGGATGGACATTTTATTTCGTTTTTCAAGTTCATATATATACTCTTGTAATTTTTATGGATGTGTATCAATTTTTCATTTGTTCCTACTTGAACTAACATATGATGTACACATCAAAAAATATATATACTTATGATACTTGATGAATATTTTTGTAAGTACACATTTTATCCAAAAATATATACTTGTCATTTTTATTTAGAAATCTTTTTATAAAACATGGATTTATGTCTTTGTCCAAAACTTGTTTAACCATGTTCAAGACCCCAATTGTTTGTTTTAGTTACATACTTCCTTGTTTAACAACTTTTAAAACATAACAAAATTTATAAAAATTTTGCCATAGTTTTGTTTGAAATATGGATTTTTCCCCAAGTTTATACAAAACTTGTTTTCAAATTATTTCAATACAAAACACCATCAAGTATCAATATCTATCAAAATTTGTCAACAAAAGTAGCATGAACTTTCCGAAAAAGGAAACTTTATTCCTTATTTTTGCCAAAAAATTGTAGAACGAGATTTTATGAAAAACTCTTGTTCTAGATGTCTTACAAGGTCATTTGAAGCACAAATATGTATTCAAAACGTTTACTACAAACATATTCCTTGATTTTGATCCTTTCCAGAAATGGAAACTTTATTCAAGAAATATTTCAAAAAATTATTTTCTTGGTTTTAAATGTTTTCTTACATTTTACTAGCATGCATGTTCATAAAAAATTTCATGTTCATCACTTTGTTGATGGATCTTGGTTGATCCTACATGCATGTATGTAGGTTATATTTTTGAGTAAAAATAACCAAGATTCAAATTTATTAGTCTAGTTTTCTCCAAGTTCATCTCTTAATCATAGAAAAATCATGTTTAAAAATAATGATTTTTAGTTGTTTCTTGTTATTTTTCAACTGGGTTTATAATGAACTTGTAAAAGAAATCAAAAATAAAAGTGAAGCTAGTATGTTATTCTTACAATTTTTTTTGCAAGGAAATAAAGATGATGATAAGAAATCTTGTTGATCCAAAGCTTCAAGTTCCACCAAAAAGGCTCCTAATAGCTTTTCTAAACACCCTTGTAGCTAGTTTTATCCATGGACCTCCATAAGTGTATGAATTCTTGAGTTTTTGAAGATTAAAATGAAAGTGATGTAAGGGGTGTTTGGCTTGAACGATTTTTAGAGAGAGAGAGGTAAGAAGATGGTAAATTTTGATGGTTTTGGGGATTATGGAAAAGTGGTGGAGTGTTAGAGATATCAAGATCTTGGAAAAAGGACACTAATCATACATTTGAGCTTCCAACACACTATCAACAAAATGAGTAGGCTCATGGGGCCCATTAATTTCCGAAAATCAGCCAAATATGGAGTTATTTTGCTGAATTTTTATTAAAATCTTATTTAAACAATAAACTTTAGTATTTTTTTAGAACTTTGACATTTTTTATAAAAATATCTACAACGTTTTAAGGTCTAATATTTTAAAGTAGTGTGACACTAGATAAAACTAGTTCACCAAAAATTTAATTCGTAATTCGGGTGAAAAAAGTCGGTTCGGGTCCTGTAACGGGTTAAATACCGACACCGTGCTTTGTTTAGATTTATACATGACAAAAATTATTTTTGCACATGTTTTATCGTCCGAATAATTAATACAACGTTTTGGACTAAAAATTTTATTACTTTTGGCACGGTTCCGGTACCGGCTTTACTGACTGGCAGTTTACTGAACTAGCCGTACAGCTTAACGCAATAAGATTCGATTACGGATTTTGTGTCGTTTTTAATACCCATTATATTATTTATGTAAAATAATATTTATTTTTGGGTTTTCAGACAGTTACTGTTTTGTTCTGCGGAATACTGTACACTTCCGCATGATTGCTGTATTTTTCTGCGGACTTGGACAATTTGGTTTTTTTTTTATTTGGAATTTTCTAAATAATAAGGCACCTATTATTTTAAACAAAGCTTTTATAGAATATTTGTGTAGACATATATGTATGTCTTATTTTTATCTTGTCCGACTGTACCGCGACTAGTACTAACAAGTATCGTTTATTCACGTTCTTATTGTTAGTCTAGGATATTGTTTCCAATCGCAACGGATTTGCTATCATAATTCACTATGATTTTTATATTTCCTAGACTTTTAAGACTTAATTAATTAAAATCAAGTCAAACACGCGAAAATAATAGTTGAAATAGTTGTTCAGGTTGTACGGAATTACCGGAATTTTGCCGTTTGTCACATTATTAGTCTAGCTGTATCTATAGGTGTCCTACACCTAACGAGGTCAGTAGTACATACTCCAGTAGCAATGAAAGTACAAGTAATCATTCAACCCCATTCCCAACCCCGGGAATCCCATGCCTTGGTAAGAGTGTGAACTCGCCTTGGTTTGCTCGGTATGCTAAATTACGTTCTCACAAATAATCAGTCAAGTCCTATAATTAGGCACGTATGCGAAATCAGTTCAAGTTCGTAAAGTTTCACGTACAATCAGTATTACAAAGTGACTTGGCAGTTAACATCAAGTAATACATAAACAGTTTGTCAATCATACCAGGTTCAGAGTTACATGCAAGTTTCTTAACTAAGTTATCATGCTCAACAGAGTTAATGTATTTATTAACTGAGTTAATAAACTTAACAGATTTAACAACTTAACATGATTAGAATACATAACAGGAATAGTAACTGACAGTGCTAGTTAACTAACAGAGTTAACAAACAAAGTTAACAAGCTAATAAAGTTAACTACTTAACAGAGTTAATGTCCAGAACACTCGACGAAATCACCAGTGGCGAAATCACCTAATGGCGAAAACACTAGTTGGGCGAAATCCCCTTTTGGACGAAAACACTAGAGTTTTCGTTGAGTATGGGGTGTGACGAAAACACAAGGTGTTTTCGTCTGACTATGGTGTTTTCGTGATCCCTATGTTTTCATCTGCTAACTCATCATCACTATCAGTTACAAACGCAACACAGTAATACCTAATCGTCACTTACAGTTACATGACCAAACATCAACGAAATCATTAATCAAATCATCAATATATTAACATATAAATTATCAAACATTGCGAGACCGACATCACAATTAAATCAGTAGATCATCATTAAAATAATCAGCAATGGCCAATAAGTGTAGATTCTTTTCATGTTGCTATTTGACCAATTTATGTAGTGGCTGCAAGTTTCAATATCATTGGACCATCTCTTGCATATTATATCTAATCTAAATCACATACCCACTCACAATCACATGCAAATTCTAAACACAGTAGCCGCCCATTTAAGAAGTTGTCCATATCTATTTGACTACAATTTCAAACATCACACATGCAAACCTTAGATCTCAATTATGGCCAATTGAAGAGATCATGTGCAAATGTCAGAGATCAATCAGTATAGAAAGCATCATCCATTTTCTATGTATGTATAGCACAAGACAAAAAGCCACTAACCAATAAACATATAAACAATACGTAAATATGAATAGCACAAGACAAAAGCCACTAACCAATAATGATCAAAACAAGAGATTTTTGGCTTCGAATAAGAGGAGCAGCCGTCGGGTGTAAAGCAAACCGAGAGAGAGAGGAGATGTGATTAGGGTTTTTGCTAATTAGGTTTTGCGTGAAGATTAAATAACAAAAACTCCAAAATCAACAACTACTGGGCCGAAGCCCATATGCTTTTCGCTGGCCTCTTGTGGACGAAAACACCTGAGGTGTTTTCGGTCATAGGGTGTTTTCGTGTGGGAGGGTGAGGGCAACATTATTAACTATATAAAACATATATTATTAATACAGAATACACATAACAATGTATACCACCTATAATGCACACCATACACACACACACATATATATATATATATAACACTTAACACCCACCATTTATAACATACCAACCACAATACGATTTAACATATTATAATACGTACGGTTGTGAAACAAACAAGTCGTGTAAACAAACAATCCAACAATTACGTGCACTAATGCGAAGATGGAATCTTGGAAACTCGAGTTGTCACATTATCCCCAACTTGAAAGAAATTTCGTCCCGAAATTTAGCATGCAGTTACTGAGGAAGATAGTTGTGTTGCGTTGTTTCCTGGTTTTCCTGGGGTGTCACATCATCCCCCTGTTGGTTTGGAATTTCATCCCGAAATTCTGTAGTAGCTTCAGCCTCAGTAGTGGTTGCGCTGTTTTCGAATAACTGGGGATACTTGAGTTTCATCTGATCTTCTCGTTCCCAGGTGAACTCTGGGCCACGACGGGAGTTCCAACGAACTCGAACAAGAGGTATTCTAGTGTGCTTGAGGACCTTAACATCCCGGTCCGTGATTTCAACTGGTTCTTCGACGAAATGCAACTATTCGTCGATAGTGAGCTCCTTCAAAGGAACTATGAGGGTCTCATCTGACAGACACTTCTTCAGATTCGACACGTGGAAAACGTTGTGAATTGCACCGAGTTCTGCTGGTAGGTTCAGTTTGTAGGCCACTTTGCCTATTCTTTCTATGATTTCGAACGGTCCGACATACCGCGGATTGAGCTTGCCTCGTTTACCAAAACAAACTACACCCTTCCAGGGCGAGACTTTGAGTAGCACTCGATCCCCAACCTGGAACTCGAGCGGTTTCCTGTGCTTATCAGCGTAGCTTTTTTGACGGTCGCGAGCTGCCGCCATGCGTTGTCGTATCTGTGCAATCCTTTCAGTAGCATTAACTACAAGTTCTGGACCTGTGATCTGACTATCGCCCACCTCTGCCCAACAGAGAGGTGATCGGCATTTACGCCCGTATAATGCCTCGAATGGAGCAGCTTGAATGCTGGTGTGGTAACTATTGTTATATGAGAACTCCACTAACGGGAGATGTTTTTCCCAGCTGTTGCCGAAATCGATTACAATGCACGTAGCATGTCTTCCAGATTTTGAATAGTGCGCTCAGACTGCCCATCCGTCTGAGGGTGGTAAGCCGTACTCATGTCTAACCGTGAGCCAAAATATTTGTGCATTGCTTGCCACAGTTCCGAAGTAAAACGTGCATCGCGATCTGAGATAATAGAGGTTGGCACCCCGTGCCTCGAAACAACTTCCTTGAGATATACGTCTGCTAGAGTGGAGAACTTATCCGTTTCCTTAATAGCCAAGAAGTGTGCAGATTTCGTGAGTCGATCCACGATCACCCAAATAGTATCGTTCCCACGTTGCGATGTAGGCAGGCTAGTGACAAAATCCATGGAAATTTCCTCCCATTTCCATTGTGGTATCTTGGGTTGTTGAAGTAGGTTAGATGGTTTCTGGTATTCGACCTTGACTCTCGCACAAGTCAAACACTTGCTGACGTAAGTTGCGATGTGGGCCTTCATACTAGGCCACCAATACGTAGTTCTGAGATCGTGGTACATTTTATCCGAACCTGGATGTACCGAGTAGCGAGACTTATGTGCTTCATCCATCACAAGCTTGCGTAAGTTGCCATAAAGTGGGACCCAAATACGCCCTGTTACATAATAGGTGCCGTCTTCCTTTTGTTCTAATCGTTGCCTTGAACCGCGTAAGGCTTCAGCCCTGACATTTTCTGGTTTCAATGCTTCTACCTGAGCATCTCGTATCTGTGCCGAAAGACTAGACTGAATGGTAAGTTGTAATGCTCGCACACGCCTAGGTGCAGTATCTTTTCGACTGAGGGCGTCAGCCACAACATTGGCTTTGCCTGGATGGTACTTGATGGCATATTCATAATCGTTTAAGAGTTCGACCCATCGACGTTGATGCATGTTCAATTCCTTCTGCTTGAAGATATGCTCGAGACTCCTGTGATCGGTGTAGATGGTGCACTTGGTACCGTACAGGTAATGCCGCCATATCTTAAGCGCGAAAACAACAGCTCCCAGCTCCAAGTCGTGTGTGGTGTAATTTCTTTCGTGGATCTTAAGTTGGCGCGAAGCGTAAGCAATGACTTTATCCCGTTGCATCAATACGCAACCAAGACCCTGTATTGATGCGTCACAATAAACCACGAAATCGTTTGTGCCCTCTGGCAATGAGAGAATAGGTGCGCTGCAGAGTCTATCCTTTAAATGCTGAAAAGCTGTTTCCTGTGTATTACCCCAACGATAAGTAACACCTTTCTGAGTCAGTAGTGTAAGCGGCTGTGCAATCTTTGAGAAGTCTTTGATAAACCTCCTGTAATAACCCGCCAAACCCAAGAATTGGCGAATTTCTGTTGGTGTGCGAGGTGCAGGCCAGTTCTTAATCGAGTCTACCTTGGATGGATCAACATGAATCCCATCCTTGTTTACCACGTGGCCTAGAAAGTGGACTTCACGAAGCCAGAAGTCGCATTTCGAAAACTTGGCGTACAGCTGTTCTGATCGAAGGAGTTCCAAAATAAGTCGTAAATGCTGCTCGTGTTCCTCCTGACTCTTAGAGTAGATCAGAATGTCGTCGATGAATACAATCACAAACTTATCCAGGTAGGGCTTGCACACTCTGTTCATAAGATCCATGAAGACTGCAGGTGCGTTTGTTAACCCGAATGGCATAACTAGAAACTCGTAATGGCCGTAGCGAGTTCTGAATGCTGTTTTGGAGACGTCCTCATCCCGGACTCTCAGTTGATGGTAGCTTGACCTCAGATCTATCTTTGAATAGTAGCTCGACCCTTGTAGCTGATCGAATAAATCATCAATACGTGGCAGAGGGTAGCTATTCTTTACGGTCACCTTGTTGAGTTCGCGGTAGTCAATACACATCCTAAAGGTACCGTCTTTCTTTTTCACAAATAATACTAGAGCTCCCCAAGGCGAAGAGCTTGGACGAATGAAACCCTTATCCAAGAGTTCTTGCAGTTGCTTGGACAGTTCTTCCAGTTCTGATGGAGCTAAGCGATACGGTGCTCGAGCTATGGGTGCTACTCCTGGGGCTAGCTCGATTTGGAATTCGACTTGGCGATGAGGCGGTAGCCCAGGTAAATCTTCAGGAAACACTTGAGGAAAGTCGCGTACTACTGGAATATCCTCTAATCTCTTCTCTTTTGTTGATGCGTCAGTAACAAGTGCCAAAATGGCAGTGTGGCCCTTTCGCAAACACTTTTGGGCCTTCAGGAAAGAGATGATACCAACCACGGCACCACTCTTGTCACCTTGAACTTCGAGAGGTTCCTTGCCAGAACGGGGAATACGAACAATCTTCTCCTTGCATAGGATCTCTGCTTGTTGTTGGGATAACCAATCCATTCCAATGACGATGTCGAAACTACCCAGAGCTATGGGAATGATCGATGGAGAAAGTCTGACCAGCGAGGATAAGATTACAACCCTGAACTATGTGTGTGGCCTCTAGTCTTTTACCGTTAGCTAACTCTACGACATGTTTAGTGTTCAAAAGTATGGGGGTGCGCTTGAGCATTTGACTAACTTTCAGAGACCATATAACTGGTATCCACACCTGAATCAAATAATACTGTAACATAAAAGTCGTCGAGAAGAAACTTACCCATTACCACGTTAGGATCATTCCTTGCATCACCCTGACCCAGCACAAATGCACGACCCCTAGCGCCGTTGTTTCCATCATTGTTTCCCCCGTTGTTGTTCCCGTTGCCCTGATTATTGTTGTTGTTATTCTGGTTCTGGTTTAACTGGGGGCAGTCACATTTGAAGTGGCCTTCAGCACCACACTGAAAGCATCCCCTATTGCCTCGCTGCTGCTGGTTTCGTGGAGCTGGTGGTTGTTGTTGCTGGTTCTGATTCGCAGGTCGTGAGCTCTTGCAATCTTTAGCCTCATGGCCCATCTTGAGATACCTCTGACAACGACCCTTGTTGCACTGGCCATTGTGGTTCCTGTTGCATGTGTTGCACCTTGGAAGGTTTCCTCGGTATCCACCCTGTCTTTGATTACCAGGAAACTACTGACCAGGGCTCTGATAGTTATCAGTCTTTCGCTGCTGTACCTGAGACTGAGCTGTAGCTGAACCCTTGCTGGAATCCCCATCCCATTTCCACTTGTTGTCACTGGGAGTAGCGGAGGTAGTAGCATTAGTAGCACTGATATGTTTGGGTAGCTTGTTCTGTTCTACTGCCTGATCTGTGAGGCGATGAGCAAGACGAGTGATATCTTGAATAGTAGCAAGGTTGGCCGATGTCACATGACTTTGAATTTCTGGTACTAACCCCTTGAGATACAACTCAATACGCTTGATAGGAGGGTCCACCATAGTTGGACATAAGATGGCCAGCTCGTTTGACCTTTTAGTATACGCCTCAATCTCTGACCCCGTCATTTTCAGATTGAAGAACTCCACTTCTAACTTGTGGATGTCATCACGTGTGCAGTATTCTCGCTTGATTAGTTCCTTGAAATCGTTCCAAGGGGTGGCGTTAGCAGCTGCCAACCCTAACATCTGAACTTGCGCATTCCACCAAGTCAGCGCAATGCCTTCGAGAGTACCAGTGGCGTACTTCACCCTGCGAGCCTTAGGGCATTCATACATCTCAAATACGAACTCGAGCTTTTCAAACCAATGGAGGAGTCCAATCACTCCTTCAGTGCCACTGAATGTGCTAGGACGACAGTCCATGAAAGTCTTGAAAGTGAAAACGGGTTGCTGAGCGTGTTGACCTGTTGTTTATAAGAATCAGGACAAGGTTAAACACAAGAGTTGGTTTAGAAGTGTAGGATCTAAAGATCCTAGTGTGAGTTACGATTGCAGGGTATACCTCCTGCTTGTGCGGCTGCAAGTGCCGCTGTTCGTTAATCAGAGCCGTCAACTGGGTTTGTGTCATGTTAATGCGTCCAGCCATGATCTTCATGGCAAAGGCAACATAAGTGAGAGAGGTTCGCGAATAATGAGATGACAGAAGAGAGTAAGCACACAAGTGTTCTCAAGCAATAGCTGTTACGTTTATCTAAGCACACCATGAGCAAAGTTCTATGTAATCTAGCAAGTAGGCAATGTAAACATGAATAATAGTACCTAGTGTGTTGAGTCTTGCACGTGGAGCGAAGTGTCGTTGTGGATCGTTGAGCACTGTACATGTTATAGTCTGGTTTTAATAAAAACATTTTCCCCTTATTAAAACCAAGTTCTCTATAACCAATGGCTCTGATACCAATCTATCACACCCCCAAAATTCACACGCGGAGTATCACCGCCTGGAGGCGTGACATGACCAGGATCAAGCCACCAATCATATTGAACATTATAAGTAATAAGTAAAAGTCATTCATCAATACGAAAGGTGTTCAAAAACCAAAACATAATCAAGTGTGTAGCGGAAGCAATAATGTAAAAATCCAACATAGTAATAAGTTTGAAATGTCATAATTGATTAACATGGCATCCACGATCCATGTCCCACAACGACTGCTCCTCCCTGTGCAAGCTCCACGAGTACCTAACGACCTGCAAGGCATGTAACAACGAGTCAACAACAAAGTTGAGCGAGTTCACAGTTGGTTGTTTAGTTATAGTATTCGTTTCGTAAATCATTTGTTCGTTCTGTACCAGGTATCGTATTAATTCGTATCGCGGTCTCCCAGACATGTATGCGAAGGTTAGTGGGGGTTTCCCATGTATCCTAGACTAGTTGCATTTGTATTTGTATCGCGGTCTCCCAGACATGTTTGCGAATTTTAGTATTCGTATCGCGGCCTCCTAGGCATGTGTGCGAAGATTAATGTTTGTATCGCGGCCTCCTAGGCATGTGTGCGAAGATTAGTGGGGGCTTCCCGTGTTTTACTAGTCTAGCTGTATCTATAGGTGTCCTACACCTAACGAGGTCAGTGGTACATACTCCAGTAGCAATGGAAGTACAAGTAATCATTCAACCCCATTCCCAACCCCGGGAATCCCATGCCTTGGTAAGAGTGTGAACTCACCTTGGTTTGCTCGGTATGCTAAATTACGTTCTCACAAATAATCAGTCAAGTCCTATAATTAGGCACGTATGCGAAATCAGTTCAAGTTCGTAAAGTTTCACGTACAATCAGTATTACAAAGTGACTTGGCAGTTAACATCAAGTAATACATAAACAGTTTGTCAATCATACCCGGTTCAGAGTTACATGCAAGTTTCTTAACTAAGTTATCATGCTCAACAGAGTTAATGTATTTATTAACTGAGTTAATAAACTTAACAGATTTAACAACTTAACATGATTAGAATACATAACAGGAATAGTAACTGACAGTGCTAGTTAACTAACAGAGTTAATAAACAAAGTTAACAAGCTAATAAAGTTAACTACTTAACAGAGTTAATGTCCAGAACACTCGACGAAATCACCAGTGGCGAAATCACCTAATGGCGAAAACACTAGTTGGGCGAAATCCCCTTTTGGACGAAAACACTAGAGTTTTCGTTGAGTATGGGGTGTGACGAAAACACAAGGTGTTTTCGTCTGACTATGGTGTTTTCGTGATCCCTGTGTTTTCATCTGCTAACTCATCATCAATATCAGTTACAAACGCAACATAGTAATACCTAATCGTCACTTACAGTTACATGATCAAACATCAATGAAATCATTAATCAAATCATCAATATATTAACATATAAATTATCAAACATTACGAGACCGACATCACAATTAAATCAGTAGATCATCATTAAAATAATCAGCAATGGCCGACAAGTGTAGATTCTTTTCATGTTGCTATTTGACCAATTTATGTAGTGGCTGCAAGTTTCAATATCATTGGACCATCTCTTGCATATTATATCTAATCTAAATCACATGCCCACTCACAATCACATGCAAATTCTAAACACAGTAGCCGCCCATTTAAGAAGTTGTCCATATCTATTTGACTACAATTTCAAACATCACACATGCAAACCTTAGATCTCAATTTTTGCCAATTGAAGAGATCATGTGCGAATGTCAGAGATCAATCAGTATAGAAAGCATCATCCATTATCTATGTAGAGCACAAGACAAAAAGCCACTAACCAATAAACATATAAACAATACGTAAATATGAATAGCACAAGACAAAAGCCACTAACCAATAATGATCAAAACAAGAGATTTTTGGCTTCGAATAAGAGGAGCAGCCGTCGGGTGTAAAGCAAACCGAGAGAGAGAGGAGATGTGATTAGGGTTTTTGCTAATTAGGTTTTGCGTGAAGATTAAATAACAAAAACTCCAAAATCAACAACTACTGGGCCGAAGCCCATATGCTTTCACTACGCCAAAATAGGGGTACGACCACACTTTTGGCAAAACCGCCCTGCCACACATTTGAAAAAATATGTGGCGAAAGGTCCTTTATAACATTTTAAAACACTTTTAGCCACACATTTTATTATTAATGTGACCATTGCACAATAGTTCAAAACCTTTAGCCACATTTTTCAAAAAAAATGTGACATTGACTTGCCGCAACTCTAAAAGTGTGGCGAAATGTGACCTACCGCCATAATATTTGTTTGATTTTCTAATTCATGTGACAGTAACACATCTTTTTGAAACCTTTAGTCACACTTTCAATAAAAATGTGACAATCACTAGCCATATTAGAAAAATGTGGCTAAATGTTACTAACCGATACAATAGGCTTTTAATAATGTTGTTAAAAGATAATAAATATAGCCACTTATAAGTTTTTGTGACTAAAAACATTTTTTATTAGTCACTCGTAACATTTTATGTGTAACTAATTAAATGTTTTGAAAAAAAACCGTAACTAAAAGTGGTCTATTGCCACACTTTAAGTAATTTACGTGACCATCCATTTTCACTCTTTTATCTCCTCCATTTCTTCCATCCCCACCAAGCAAAAACCATAATCCCCAATTACCATTTTCACCCAAAATTCGACATAATAAACCATCTATTGGAGGTCGTTTCGAGGTGTCGGAATGGTGGTAATACGGTTGTTGATGTTTCTTATGGTGGTGATAGTTTGAATTTGTGCTCTCAGAGAGTGGGAGGTCTGTGTCTAGGTGGAATAATGGTGATGGTTTTCCGGGTAAACTTACCCCATTCCACCGCTGCTGCTCCAGTTCACGGTCTCTTCGTGCAAATTCAATTTTCAAACTCTAAAACCGTGTTTTAATCTCTATCACCACCAGTCGCCGTCGCGTCGCCGCCGTCACACACTCTCTCTACACTCCGGCGACACTAATCCTCCTCACATCTCAACAATGACATCAACCGACATTGCAAATTTCGATCTCAGGGTACACTATCTCATCTCTTAAATTCAATTTCATCTTCAATTGTTTGTAATTTCTCATGAATTTTACCTGTTTTCATGAATTTGTTTGCTCGATCTATAACCGACACTGTCCAGCTATGGCGCGTTTTCGCTAACGGTTCACGCGGTGGTCCGAATGGACGCCGTTAACATTTACAGAAAGCGTTAACTACTTCACTACTGATATGAAAATCGGATTCTACGCCAGAGAACACGACGATGGTGAGGAGTTTGACGGTGTGTTGGGGACGTTAGCTCACGCGTTTGCACCGCCTAGAGGCTTGTTGCATCTAGACAGTGACGAAACGTGGATTGTTGGTGATATATTTGGTTCTGGGTCTGGAACAGGAACAAAAATGGATCTGGAATCAGTGGCGGTGCATGAGATCAGGCATTTGTTAGGGCTAGGACACTTTTCGGTGGAAAATGCGATTATGTTTCTAATTTCTCATGAATTTTACCTATTTTTCGTGAATTTGTTTGCTCGATCTGTAACTGACACAGTCCAGCTATGGTGCGAGGTACAATTTAATCGTTTTTTCACTTTTTCGCTACGAGTTGGGGTATCGAATTTGTTCGAATTTTGTAAGATTTGTTCTGTACTGTTGTGCAGTGAGTATACATTTGCTGCCGTGGATAATCTGGACCATTATATGAAGTATTTGAACCAGACGCTAGTCACATTTGGATTTCCGGCTTCTCTGGATTTGTTTGCAACTAATCCGGTTTGAGAATTTTGAGTTTGTGTTATGATTTTGACATTTTGCTATTTTAGTTTGTGTTTATTTTTTGTTTATGGGTTATGTTTAGGTTTCGGTTGCGCGAACTTGCAATTGCATATACTCGTTGTTGCAGCAGAGGCAACGCGATATTGAGTTTCGAGAGTCGACTAATGATAAGAGGCAACTGTGAGGTTTTTGTTGTTAGAAGTAGTTTAGTTTACTTGAGGCATTTGGTTAGTTAAGTATCTCACCGCTTCTGCGCATTCGGTACCGATACCCGGTACCAAACGAAGTCCATCATGACGTACAATCCTCAAAATGTGTGTTTTTTAGTGCAGTTTTAATTCTTTAACCATATGGAGATTAAAAGCATTCACTTACAAGGTTTTATAGATGTTCATTTGTTATTTAGTGGTTTAACTAAAAATAAGTAGGTTTATACTTGAAAGATATATCAAACGGTGCATTAAAAGATATATCTTTTTGGTCATGGTCAACTGTACTGTATGTCGAAATAGTGACATACGGTTGATTATGACCAAAAACTATAACCATCAAAAACTGTATCCATCAGATTCTTACAGTACAGTTGACCATGACCAGTAAGATATATCAACTGTATGTCGCTCTTTCAACTTTCAAGATATATCAACTTAGGCAAGTATGAGAGATATATCAAACAGTACACTAAAAGATATATCAACTGAAAAAAGTAGGTTCATACTGCTGTTATTTAGGTTGTCAGCACACAAAGATATATCAACTTAATTTCGCCTTTTAAATCTTAAATTGTTATTTAGTCGTTTAAACCGTGATGTTATTAAGGTAACTATTGTTACAATCCGTCACAGAACGCTCACCTAACCAACTTCTTCTTTGACAGTAATCAAGACATGAGCATCGCTCTGTTGAAGGAGATAGCAACCTCTACCCATCAATTCAATCGTCGAAGCATCGAGACGGCTGCCTCGCTTGCCATTGTGGCGTTCACGAGTTTGAAAACTAAAAAACAAGGTGGTAATGTTTTCGTGTTATCTTAAACAACAGAAACACATTTTATCCCACAGTTAACAATTTATTTGACCCGCCCAGGTTAAAAATGCAGAAGTTGTTATACAAGAGTGTCGTGAATACGCTTTAGATGCATTAGGATAACTATAGTACTAAACTCGATATTATACGCTTTAATTCCTTCAGCAACTGTTTCAATAGGCGAATCTGATGGTTACTGTTACTTTTTTTGTCCGATAGCTTTCATTCTGTTAGTGACCTCAGCTAACTGAAAAATTAAAACGTCAGGATGAGGCAAGTGGCTGGTGGTTTGAATGGGTAATTTTCATAGGCCGCTCAAAACGTGCAGGGTCGTATTGAGCTGGCCGCGCCACTACTTGCCCAGGTTTTTTGTATTTTCTGAATATTTAATGTTGGAACTATATTAACGAGAGCTTTAGCACTGAAATGATAATATTTTTTTTTAAATAGAACGATTTTGGTCGTAGTGAACATATGAGTACAAATAAGACTCATTTTGACCTGTTTAGCCCCTGACCCATTTTGTCTTTGCTTAAATTATATAATTTACCCACTTCAACAGGTAGAATACAACCTAGGTTGTTGATAGCTCGTCAATATGTTTTATTGTATAGTACTTTATTAATTTACAAGTAGGGGTGTAAACGACCGAGCCCGAGCCAAATCGAACCCGATTAGTTGAACCCGGTATGGACACGAACCGTAGGGTTGAAATCTGTTCGTAACCCATACTTTCAAACCAGTCATAACCCTGGTTTCAAACCAGTCAAACCCAATCCCGAACTGGTTTGGACAAAAACCTGATTTGACCATCTTTGATCCAACCTGAACTGGTTTCAACACCAACCGGTTTGGGCTCAGAACTCGATTTCTGCATGACTGCACCTGTAGTCAGAGCGCTCTGTTAACTGTGGGGCCACATTTACTTATTAGATGTTGTAACCGGACAATATAAACTAAAAACAGTTGCTATTATTATAGTTTTTGAGCAAATGCTCTTCCTTGCGAGTTAAATCTTGATTAGTTATTAAGTTATTCCAGCTGAAGTTATGAACTCCTTGAACATTCCCAAGGGAGTAAGACGTAAGAGCATTGAACACTCATAGGTAACCTCCTTTCGCTTTTTTAGGCTTTATTTCATCAAAATTTTGTTCTACTTTTAATTTTTCGGATCATTAATTTATGGCGGCTAATGTGGAAAAAGGATAATATAAATGGATATCAAGTCAAAATGAACTTTGTTTATTACAAGCTCTGGTGTATTATGCAGAATGAAAATCTATACAGCCTTAAAAGAGAGCTTGGAAAGTATGGAGCATCTAATTTCTTCAATTCGTAGACTTCTTCTATCGCTTGTTAAGGTGATCATCCTTTACCTTAATCTATTGTAATGATTTAACATGATTCGTGTTAAAATTGCCACCTACTCAGGTGAAAGAATAGGTTCCAGCTGAAGATACGCTCACAGTTGCTGGCAGGAAATCATAAATTATCGAGAATGTTGTTACAGAAGCAAAACTTCTAAAGAATGCACTCGGTAGCACGCTTCCTATAAGCATACTTCATATGAAACTTCAATTCTCATATTTGGTCTTGTAGTCGCTTTTGTAATTGAAAATGAGATTTATATGGGAAGATGGGGAATCTTTTCGACCCGAATTGTTTCGACGCGAACCGTTTCAACCCGTACAGTTCCCACACGAACTGCTTTAACGGGTCAAAATAAGTAAATCATTGGTGAAAAAAGCATCATGGCTTAACGTAGAATAGAAAACGCAGCAGCCGCGGCTGTTGACTTCTGGTGAGGTGGCTAAAAAGCGAGTCTGAAGCGGCATTACTAACTGAATTGTAAGAGCAGCATAGCGCCTTAAGGTGAGGCGGCTAAAAAGCGAGTCTGAAGCGGCATTACTAACTGAAGTGTAAGAGCAGTATAGCGCCTTAAGGTGAGGCGGCTAAAAAGCGAGTCTTTTACCATCCCTTTGTAACACCTCGAAATTTTTGCGTCCTATAAAGTAATGACACGTGTCATAAGTTTACATGTGGTAATAAATACTAAAGAGGGACTAAAGTTGACAAACATAGAAAGTATGTGAATTCAAGGGTTCAAAACGTCAACAAGGGGTAAATATACTTTACAGTAACCCTACATGATGCTCGTACCTTCAAACGAATGAATCATGGACCATACGGAACGAAATGTGGAAGAAAGTGAGAGATTACGAGCTACATGGGTTAAATGTGTCAACATGTTTAAGTTATACTCTGAGTGACCCTTTAACAAACCCGAGGCTTGGTAACAGTAAAATATGCCCACTAGAATGCACGATATAAATTTCATCACGTTCCGTTATAATATGAGAAGGTTATGACCAAATTCGTTTAAGAAGGGTTAAAAGTGTCAAACATTGAAAGTTATGACTTTTCGGGTAATAATAAACTAACCGAGGATTAATAAGTTGGGTAAAAGTCACGAGGCCCTTATACGTAAATAAGAAAGGCCCAAAATGCAAAGTTACCCCTCCGTAAATCCAAGAGCCATCTGCAATGATTGTAAAAGATTTGAAAAATCTTACAGCAGGTCTCAGGCGGGCCGCGTAAAGGTTAGCAAGGGCTTTACGCGGGCCGCGCTAGCAGTTGAAAGATATGGGTTCTGTCAGAAGGATTCATACGGGCCGCGTAAAGGTTAGAGGACCTTTACGCGGGCCGCGTCAATGGCCCAGATACAGAAAATGCGGACAGAAGCACTGTTTGTTGTTTTAACCGACTTAGGAGCCATTATTATCAGCATGGGTGCCCCCTAAACGACCCCTAGGACTCAGGGACACTTGTTGGTGATCTGGTTACACTTGTAGACCTTGTTGTCATGATCTAATGCATCCAAGATCACTATATAAAGGCCATGAGTTGCAACAATTTAGTTCACACCTCATTCTGCTTTCTTGATCATTTATGAAGCTCAAGGATCCTCTCTAAGCACCTCTGGTCGTGTACTAGACTTCTGTAAGTGTGCTTAACCCTTCTTAGTTAAGTGTTTGCTTAGTTATAGCTTAGAAGTCAAACCGTCGTAATTAACGGTTGACTTAACGATTAATCACTAATGGTCCAGTGATTAGTCGAATCAAAGGTAGTTATATGTTGGTAATTATGTGGGCATTAAACCCTTAAAAGGGTACCCTCTGATTCCCACTCTAACTAGTCCAAATGTCGGGTCAAAGTTGCTTAGAAAAAGTCAACAGAATGCTAATTTTCGATTTAATGCATAATTAACAATGTAGATGGCATGTAACCTTTTTTACCACTCATATAACTTGATAATAAGTATTATAACTGGTCTAAGCTTGTTTGATCCAACCATTTACTGTTTTAACCCGGTTCGGAACTGAAAGTCGCAAAACTTTGACTTTTGCTTTGACTTCAGTTCTGACCCGAATTGTTATGACTTAGATATGCCTTAGGACTCTCTTAGGACCATGTTACATGATGGTATAACCTTCTGTGGCTGGTTCGTTGTTTGTCCGAGTCATTTACACATTTCCGTTATGTGCTTGAATGTTGACCATAATGCCCTCTTGACCTTAAAACAAGAATTTTGAATATGTGAAAGGACAGTAACCTTAGTTACTGATTTCTAAACATGTCCCCAAAAAAATTTCATGTCAATCCGAAGTCCAGGATAGGAGTTATGCTAAATAGCGCAATTAAGAAAACTTTAATGATTAAACGGCGCAATTAGCATAAAGCCTATCTAAACCCAAATTTCGACACCAAACCTTTTATACACTGTTGTAATATAATATTTTGAGATTTTTAAAGATTTTTAATTATTTTTAACCTGCTCATAACCTGCGGTTATGGCCTTGATTCGGTAGATACCGAATATACCCTTTTCGGACATAAAATGAGTTCTACATAGTATTTTGACACGAATCCAATTGCTACTGATTTTAAATAATAAATAAAGTATTTTGAACTTTATAACCATGTCAGAAAACTCAGATTTCCTGTATAACCCGGAAATCTCTTTTATAACCTTTAAAATAACCAAAATACCCCTACGGGGCGTATATTGGGGTTAAACTCGTTATGGGCATAATGCAAGATATCCCACTGATATCACAACCTATTTAGAGCATATTGACTTAGGAAACCTGTGTAAGACTCTTGCGGTTACCCGTTACGCCATTTGCGCGTTCGGTCTGGTTTATGTAACTAGTTTACATAAATTAGCCGAAACGGGTCAAACCTTGTCGTTTTTATCTCAAAATCCAGAATGTGTTTAGCTTACCCATAATATACAAGTCTTCGAGCTTGTTGGGTCTAAACCACATTCCATTTCCGGTTTTCGCTTTTCATGCGATTAAACCGTATTTATCCTTTGAAACTGACCGGTCTAAGCTTAGGCTAAATTAAAGACCCGTTAGGATTCTAATAGGTTATTATAAACCTTAGTTTACCCATAATATACAAGTCTTCGGGCGACTGAACGCATAACGAACATGTAATTCTTTTACAAGATTAGATTTGATTAATTATCCCAAGTTATACAAGTTTGTGCCACGTGCATTCAAATCAATTTTATTAAACCCTTTTTCTAAAAGTGTCGGTTGAATGTATTTACCAGTGTAAACTGACGTATTTTCCCCAAAAAGATTAAATGCAGGTTCTACACGAAATAGGCTGGCCACTCCTTAGCATCGTTAGAGTCTCGCAAGCTTGGATGCCATTATCTGTTGAACAATATCTCCTTTTTATTTTGATCCACCTGTGGATCTATTTTAGCTAATATGTGATACTTGGATATTACATTTTGTTAGTTGAAATAAATCTATCTTTATGCTTCCGCTGTGCATTTAAATATTGTGTTGTTTGACTATATTGTTGCCAACTACGTCACAGTAATCCCCCACCGGGCCCACCGGTGAAACGTGTGGAAATCGGGGTGTGACACCCTTGTTTCTTTTTTTTTGGGTAAAGGGTTACCCCGGTGATTCTATTAAAACAATCCCAATAAAGTACAGGTAGTGAGGATGAGTTCCACACTAAGTCATATACAGGACATGCCCCGTATATGTAAACCAAAAACAAAACCAAACATTCTAAGACAACCCATAACCTAGCCTACATTACATCATGAAACAAAGTAGGCAAGACCAAAACACGAAAAACCAAAAAACGACTCAACCTCCATCATCAAAGATGAAATTGCCACAAACTGGCAACCCCTTGACTCGAATCACTACATGTCTAGCCATTGGAACCCTTTGTGGAGGAGTTGCTTGCCCGAGCTCTAGAAGATGAAGGATGTGTTCCCGAAGTCATAAATTCATTAGTTTCATTGTAGACTTCATCGACCTCCTCCTCATCTGAATCCTGCTTGTCATTAGACTGCTTGACCTTCTTCTCTAAACGACCCACCGTACTACATCCCTGACCACCATCCCTTGTTTCTGCACATGCAAAAAAAATATATTAATAAAGTAAAATAGGGATATATATATATATATATATTTTATGATGGTTACTGTGGTGTTCTTTTTTAATTATTATCACTTATAAAATTATAGATAACTTGCAAGTAAACTAACCATTGTCCTGCCTTTAAGAATCTGATGCATTTGTGAACTTTAGTATCAATTGGTCATTTTGGTTTAGCCTATCACCAAATTACCAATCAGATTACTTAACTTATCCAGCGAATCCATGACCAAACAAATTCCTTATCAGTTAACACACTCATCATGATATTCTCATTTGCTCAATGAGGCCACCAATTATGTAAAAACTTAATCAATCAATTCAACTAGTGCATTCAATATGGTCGGTTAATGAAGTTCACACGATTTAGCATAAAAGGAATTAAAATCAAATATTACATCGGGTTAGACACTTGTCCTAGTGGAAAGGACAGGTGCACACGAACTTAAGATCATGGGTTTGATACTCATTTATGCCCGGTTTTTGGCGATTTTTTTAATTTTAATTCCTTTAATTTGCTCTTAAATTTCGCTTTTCTTTCTGTCAAGTTTAATTCATATAAATATATATATATATATATATATATATATATATAAATCTTTTTTCTTTTTTATATTATCTATAACAATTAATTATTTTTCTTTTTTATATAATTAAAATTTTAAATCTAATCATAGATAAATAACAAATTCTTAAGAAAAATTATTACATATAAATAACTAATTTATAAACATTTTGGTTTATGTATTCTTTGATTGGATTATATGTTACTTGGATTTTCTTTTAAATGGGAAATTAATAAATATTGGACTATTATATAGTATGTCGTGAGCTTTGTATCAATCAATCATGCCCTGATCACCTTGTCCACTGCGGGTCGGGGTGTGACAGATTTCCTACCTTAGCTTTTCTATTGGTGGGATTTACCGAGTATGATGATGATGATACAAGACTCTTAGAACAAGAAGTCATATATGGCTTAATGGACGATATTGGGCCTTATTGGATAACAATGGACACTAGTATGTCATAGAGTTGCATAAATCAGTTAATTTCAATTATCTGTTCGGTTAGTTGGTATAACCGTTCAATTAGAACCAGTCAATTAGGCCCAATGATGGTTATTTGGGTTCTTAAAGGTCAATTACGCCTAATGAAGGTCAGTTAGGGTTGTTGAGCTCAATGAGTGTCAATTAGGCACAATGACAGTCAATTAGACCCAACAATGGTAAACTAGGTTCAATGAAGGTCAGTTAGAGTTGTTGAGACTCAATGATGGCCAATTAAGCCCAGTGGTGATCAAATAGACCCAACAATGCTCATTTAGGCCAAATGATGGTTAATTACGGTTTTTGAGCTCAATGATGGCCCATTAGGCCCAATGAAAGTCAACAAGGTCTAATGATTGTCAGTTAACTTCAATGATAGTTAGTTGAGCTTAATAAAGGTCAATTAGGCCTAATGAAGGCTAGTTAGGGTTGTTAAGCTCAATGATGGTCATTTACGCCCAATGACGGTCAATTAGACCCAACGATGGTAAACTAGGTTCAATAAAGGTCAGTTAGAGTTGTTGAGGCTCAGTGATGGCCAGTTAAGCCCAGTGGTGATCAAATAGACCTAATGATGGTCATTTAGGCCAAATGATGGTTAATTACGGTTTTTGAGCTCAATGACGGTCAATTAGGCCCAATGAAAGTCAACTAGGTCTGATGATTGTCAGCTAGCTTCAATGATAGTTAGTTGGGCTTAATAAAGGTCAATTAGTAAAATGAAGGCCAGTTAGGGTTGTTAAGCTCAGTGATGGTCAATTAGGCCCAGTGAATGTCAGTTAGGGTTGTTGACCTAAATGACGATTAATCAGGGCCAACGAAGGTGAATTAGTGGTTAGAATGATATAGTGAGTAAAGTGTGAATTCTAACACGACCCGAAAAATAACACGAACCTAACACGAAATTTACGGGTTTGAATTTAGTCTAAACGGGTTTGGGTCAGTTTCAGGTTGAACCCGTGGACCCATTCAACTCAAGAGGTTGGGTTCAGGTTAAACCGGTCGGGTTATCGGGTTGACTCGTTTAACCCATTTATATTATATTATATATTTTTACAATATATTTTATGTTATAAAATAATTTGGGTGTGTATTTTATGCTATAATTATAACTTAAAAGAGAAATTAACATAAGATTGTATAACTTAAAATCCAGTCGGGTCGTATTCGGGTTCATATTTATAAAAGGATTTTCATACACAACACAAATCTTTCAAACGTAACATAAATATAATTTTTCATTATTATTTTATGTAATATACGAAAAGTATTACTTTAATTTTCGTTTCCCATCATTTCCCAATGAGTAAACTGCCATTTTGGTCCCTGTGGTTTGGCCAGTTTTGCCACTTTAGTCCAAATCTCAAACTTATTACATCTGGGTCTCTATGGTTTGCATTTTGTTGCCATTTTAGTCCAAAACTCAAAATGTCTGAATTTTGACTGATTTAATGACCCTTTTTTGTCCTTTTCTAAAGGGGTAGTTTGGGCATTAAATTTTCATTAATGTATTTCAATAATTAAAAAAACCACATAATATTAAAAAACCCCTTATACTACCAGACAATACATCAATATAAGGGGTTTCTTTCTCTGTCTCTCTCTACATCCATCATCAGTTCATCACCATTACATCAATTACTCTGTTTTCAACCTACAAATTCCTCACTTTCTTCATCAATTCAACCTTAATTTCATCTATATTGAACAAATCCCAAAACAGATTGCATTTGTATTGAGGATACACGCCATAATTTGGTTGTATATTACAATGCACAATATAAAATATTACATTATATAATCAAACCTCAAAAAAAGAATAAACAGATGAAAGGGAATAGGATATGCTCTGCATAAAATAATTTTCCTACGAAATGGTAGTATCTTGCAATTGCCTCGACTAACAAAAAAGTCAAAATAAAAGTCAATATAACATGAATAAGCTTCGTCCCACTATTCTTTGTCAGTAACTCATATAATGAAAATTTGCTTCTTTCATCGATTAATGCTCAAGGTCTTGCTTTTGCTCCTGCACCAGCTCCTTCTCATTCGAATCATAATAACTTCTTCCTCTTTTTAGATCTGTAACTCATATAATGAAAATTTGTAGATCTAGAAATTTTGAAACCTAATATACAACTTGTTATGTATAGGATTCGTATATGCTTTCTTCGGAAGGTGTCTAACACAACCGTCATAGATTCGTTACGTTAGCGGCCGACTATTGAACCCTCATCACAGTCTAGGGTTTCAAATCGGATCGGCGGGATTGCGATCTGGAGGTGGTGTTTCGGTCTGATGCTGATGATGTTTGATGGTTGTGGTTATGATGGTTAATGGTGAATCGATGATGAATTCTGATGGTTATGATGATGATATGATAGTTAATGTAATGGTGATGGAGAGAGAGACAGAGAAAGAAGAGAGATAGAGTTTTATGGATAATGTGGTTTTTTTAATTAATGAAATACATTAATGCAAATTTAATGCCCAAACTACCCCTTTAGAAAAGGACAAAAAAGGGTCATTAAATCAGTTAAAATTCAGACATTTTGAGTTTTGGACTAAAATGACAACAAAATGCAAACCACAGGGACCCAGATGTAATAAGTTTGAGATTTGGACTAAAATGATAAAACTGGCCAAACCATAGGGACCAAAATGGCAGTTTACTCTTTCTCAAAAAAATTCTAATTTCCCTCTCATTTCTCTTGTATCTCCCTACTAAAACATGTTCATTTTTACTTTTCCCCCTATTTTCCTTTTAACCCTAAATGAATTCCCCTCCCAAAATTCATCCCCAGATCTCGTACTGATACCCCCTCTTCTCTTTTTGTTTAATCAGCTTGTTTTGGCATTACGATAAAGAGAGAAAGAAACCGGACACGCAACATCTCCATTGAATCCATCTAATCTCTCCTCTGATTGAACGCGAACCAAAGGAAGAACATAAATCGGAAGCCATCCAATTCTAGACCTTAATCGGAGCGCTGAAAACCAATTAAGGACTGACGTGATTAAGGTAAGTGCAAGAACCCTATTTTCTTCGCATTTATTAAAAAAGCGTTTTGTGGTTGTTTATTCAGACCCTGTAAGCAGTAATCTGCAAGTTCATGTTTTTTTTTGTGGATATAATAAACTGAAAATGCTTCAAGATTTAAACTTTATTGATAAAACTCCACAGATTCGTGAAAATTATGACATTCGTCCCGAAGTTCATGTGTTTGATTGTTGATTTGTAGTGATTTTTTATGATCAGTGTTTGTTAATTTTAGTTCTAGTTAGCTAATTAGGTGAAAATTTGTAGTTAGTTTCAGATTTGTAGTGATTCATAATGCTCGTTTGTTGTTAATTTTAGTTCTAGTTAGTTGATTAGGTGAAAATTTCAAGTTATACGTGAATATGTTTGACATGAGTTATAATTGGTTGTGTGATTGTTTCTGAGAATCATTTGAAATTGTGATAATGATCGAGGTTTACTATGCATTCTATCTTCTTTCAGTTTCAGTTATTGGTTTTTTTGTTCATTATTGTGTTTGCTTGGAAGTTATTTTGTAATTCTCTTAGATTACTGTCCTCTGAAACCAGAAAGGGTGGTTTGGTGTGTGAAATGTATTGATATGATGGGTGTTTGGGATTTTGCTTTTTTAAACTGCTTATAGAAACCCGGCTTTTTTACATGTAGAGTGTAATAAACGAGGTAACATAAAGTGTGGCTAAGGGAATCGAAACAAACAACCAGACAGAGAGTACTAGTAATAATAGAAAACAACTTACTTCACCCTAAAATAAGCAGATCCACATAAACAATAAACAGATAAGCTGTTGAAATAGGCCACCCTAGTTTTCGAGAATCATTTGAAGTTTTAATCTTATTATCATAGTTATTAAAGGCGCTAGCCGCACTCAAGGCGCATAGGCCTGACCTGGGGCCTAGGCACAAAGCGCAAAAAAGCGAGCAACTGAGAAAGCTGTAGAGATGATATAGATCTGGCAAACGGGTCGGTTAGGTTCGGGTTTCGTCATGGGTCAAAACGGGTTTAGGTCAAAACGGAGGCTGATGTGGAGCTTATAGATGGAGGATCAGGATGATTGAGTGTTGTAGAACCATACCCCATGGCCTAATTACTACATGACCCATAATAAGTAAGATGAAGAACCTAATTGGTAACTATAGAATCTGGTGGGAAAATAATAGAACATTTATAAGACTTTTGCAGATCACTCAAATAGTTACAGA
The DNA here is from genome assembly GCF_002127325.2 of Helianthus annuus. Lineage (NCBI taxonomy): Eukaryota > Viridiplantae > Streptophyta > Magnoliopsida > Asterales > Asteraceae > Helianthus > Helianthus annuus. Next base: position 114,353,132 of record NC_035448.2, on the reverse strand, counting down.
ACATTCTCTATAAACCCCTCAAACATTCTGAATTCACAAAAAAGGCGCAACAGCAAATCATTAGATGTTACAAGTTAAAATAAGCCCATTCTGAGACCTTTAGACAATAAAGTCACCACCCAATATCACATGAAAATCCATAAATAAACAATGGTCCCAACAACATGAATTGCACCTAGGGGTGTTCATCGAGTTTTTTATTTGGGTTTCGTGTTTTTCGGGTCGGATTGTTTGGGTTTTTCTCTGGGAAAATTGACCCGATAACCAACCCATTTTAAAGTTCGGGTTATTCGGGTTTGGGTTATTCGAGTTTGGGTTAGTTCAGGTCGGGTTATTCGGTTTTTGGGTTTAGATGTAAATGAAAATAAATGTTTTTTTTTATTTTTTTTTACAAAATAGCATCAAAATTCATATTGCTACTTTAAAATCAAATCTTAATACCCCATAAAATCAAATCAAAACTCCGCTATGAGATACTTACTTTCTCTTATTGGTATGTTTGCCGTATGTTGATTATTTTGTCATATACTTTTGAATCATAGAAGGAAGAAACTATGCCTGGCAGCATTGGGTGAATGGATGTAGAAACAGAGGAAACTGAAAATGGTAATAATGATGTATCTCGTCCCTAAAGAGGCTAATGATCAGCCGAAGGAACTAGTAAGTAACTGATCTTGCACTAAAAGTTTATGCAACTCAAGTGTTATATTATTGGCATTTTTTTAAATGGCAGCTATACTAGAAACAAGCTTCTAAAAGGCTATTGCAGAATGGGATACGGGTACTGATGCGGGTCCTCTTGTAACTAGGCGTAGGCATATTCGGTTTGAATCTCTTCATGAAGGTATATAGGGGTGCTAACGGGTCGGGTTTGCGTGTCAACCTGACCCGAACCCGAAAATTTTAGACTGATGCGAACCCGAAAATCATGTCGTACATATGAACCCAAACTCGACCCGAATATTCGAACCCGACCCGTTCAACCCGATTTTTTTTTAATTTTTTTCAGCAAATTAATATATTAAAATTAACACTACAACAAAAAAAACACAAATTTATATAATAAAATTACATTAAAATCATATTAATTTATGTTAACTTCCATTTTTAAGTTATATTTATAGCATAAAATATACACCCAATTTAATTTATGACCTAAAACATATTTTTAAAAATATAATATAATAGAAATGGGTTAAACGGGTCAACTTGCCAACCCAACCGGGTTGACCCGAACCTGACCCGTTTAGCTAAACGGGTTCGTGGGTTCAACCTGAAACTGGCCCGAACCCGTTTAGACTAAACCCAAACCCACGAATTTCGTGTTAGGTTCGTATCATGTTTTCGGATCGTGTCAGAAATTCACACCCCTAAAGATATATGCTTAATATTTTACATCTCTTGATGTGGGTCATGTTCTTCTCATTGTGGCTTCCTTCGTATTGCTCCCTTTTCACCGGTACTCGCTGTAAGTAATTATTAATTGTCTATAATCTTGTTCTCTGATTTATAAACAATTTTGATCATTATTTTGTAATTTTTTTTGCAGGGTGTTGGGGATGCTTGTGGTGCTAATGTTCATCCCAATTTACAATTTATGAGCGCATTATATGGGGCCTTGCTATAGCTAGGTTGATTTTCTGACTTAATAAAGTGATATTTCAAATTTAAAGTGGAACTTTTTGAATCAAAACTTTAGTTAAAAGTGGTTTAGATGTAAAAAAGTTGATGCATGTGATTTAACTTGTTGTATAAAGTAGGTACACTGTTGGGTGGTATATGTTACATACAGAATAAAAATGGTTTTGAGTAGAGGTGTAGTGGTTTGAATTGATGAACCCAACACGACTAGTAAGCTGACACGTTGTAAATAGGTCGTAAACAGATTGAACATATACAATATTTTTTTATTTTATGAGTTTATTTTTTAATAGGTTGACGTGTTAACTTGTTTGATTAAACAGGTTATATAAGTCAGCTTATTTCATTTTACAGTTTAAATGGGTCAGCCTATTTCATTCTGCAGTTTAAATGGGCCAGCCTGTTTCATTTTACAGTTTACACGGGTCTTTTCGAACTATTAACGAACCGATCTCGGTTAGCTCTTGAGCGGTCTGACTCTTGTTTACACCCCTAGTATGGAAGGATAACACTGATTAATATTTGCATTGTTTTGTTCAACCTGCAGGACCTATGTAGGATCGTTGTTGAACCCGAATGAGTCAATCAGAAGAGTTGTGAATCCGATTCAAAGGCGGAATCAGTGAAACGGACGCTCAAACTAATTATAATGCTTCTTTGATTGATTTAACAACGTTTACAACCTGAAAGCAATTTGGCAGCACTTCGTTACAATTTCCAGATCTGTTGCCAAATGAACAACAATGCACCTATATATAGTTGAGGTAGTTTCGCTTATATGGACGTCCATATGAACGAAACCTCATGCTTGTGGTTTCGCTTTTATGGACATTGTCCATATAAGCGGAACCTCTTGCATAACCACTAAGTTTCGACTCTCGAACCTCATGCACTAGTTATTCTAACCTATCCTATTCTATTACATGATACAAGACGAAGTCAATAGACGTAATGCACTAACAGACTCCCCCTCGGATATTGACAAAGTCTTCAGTGGCTATTCTCTGTTATGACACCTCTTCAGTCTTGATCATTTTGCCTTCTCATTCAGATTGTAACAATGTAAGCATCTTTCAATCTTTGTCTTTGATCAGCTTCTCTCTTTTGAATGTTATACCAGGATCTCATCACTGGCTTTATCATCAACAACTTCAACGTCAGCAGGCTCCCCCTTTCGTTAAGCTTCTGTGCTTTTAGGGATCGACACCAAGCTTTCCAGCTAACAAGCTCTTTCTAACTTCCAGCTTGTCTTCAGACTCCCCCTTAGACTCTGCTTTCGGGATCGTAGTCTGGTATCTTATCTGCAACCACTCACACATTTAATAAGTAATAACATTTTAACGTTCCAGAAATCATAAACTGACAAATCAAACTTTTAAACACTCCCCCTATCATCAAAATACAAATAATTTGCAATTTCATCAAACAGGATCAAAACTGACTCTTTAACAGTATAAGCATCCAAATCCCCCACAGTTAATCATCCAAGTCCAACTTAATGACCTTGGAGATATCACAAACTGTTTTTGAATTTTTTATGAAAATTTCAAGTTTCAAATTAATGAACTTGTTTTATTCTCAGAAACACAATCAGCTTACTAAGATTTTGAAACTCAACATCTTAGATATCGGTTGTCAAAAATAAATCAGAAATCAAAATCTTTTTGTATTTTCTGAAAATATAAAGCAATAAAGAAATATGTACAAACATATTTACAAATAATATTTTTGTTTGAGAATGCGACAGAGGATCATATCAGTCTTGACAAGTCACAAGTACCGTTAAGCTTTAATTCATACTCAGAATTAATCAATTCACATAGGCTGTTTCTAAATTCTCACATAATTTTCAATCTATTCAGGATACGAATTAGATGTTTTAAAGACTTAACTCATTCATGTGTCCCACCTCTTGAATATATTCCCGTATCCAGAATATCAATATTCAGTCTTACAGGTGAGTATACTACAATGATATCTGTACATAAATTAGGGGTTAAATGCGAGGACTGAGGGATCTCAGGTCGATACTTCCGTATGCGCAGAGAGATATCAGTTTCGACTTGGCGGTATGTCCCCTTTAGAGGATCTTTTAGCTACAACAACAATGATTATCAATTTTATTGTCTAATCAGCTGAGGGCTTATGCTATGTTTCAAGCATTTGAGGAAAGTATTATCCAAGGACTAGGTCAGAACTTCCATTCAGCAGAAGTCCCGGATTAATACCCCAGACATCATTGAGTATTAAAACCTAGTATATCAGAATACGAGACCTTTCAAACGAGATTTCAGAGGTTACCTATATATCCAAGTAGTGTTCCCCACAAATTTCGCAAGTTTGAAATTTTAGGTTTATATCCCAAATAAATCTACTAAATGTGCGAAAACCTATCAACACATCACCAGTGAAACTGTTTAACACTTTATACTATACAAATCTTTAGCGTACAGTAACTGTCTACTGATGTTCTATCATCTCGTCTTTTTACGCAAAACTCAAATTTTTGAATTTTATCATGTTTTTGGCTTTTTCAAATTTTCTAATGTTTTTGTATTTTCTAACAATTTTTCTCCCCCTAAAATGCAAAATCATTGAAAGAAATTTGACAACACGATACTGATAGCTTTGTCTCGCCATCCATGTTCTGCTAATCATGCACTAAATTATACTAAAAGCAGTAATTACCCCTATGATTTACAACACATTGATTTTTACAGTTTGAAAACCGTTTTTCAATCTGATGAATGTAATCATGTTTGTTCAACCGTGAGGGTTTCGGCGTATTCAATCAACATTTATTCTAACAAAATTAAAAAACAAACATATTTTTGGTTTTTAATTTTTCAAATTTTTAGATTTTTGAAAATATTGTTTATTTATGTACAAACAACACTCAAACTATACTCCCTGTTCAACCAAACCAAGGTCCTGCAACCTCTTCCTCCTCTCCAAATATCAGGCTGCTCCTGTTTTGATTCTCACAGTCTTTGATTCCGATGAGCACCTGCACATTTCAACAATTTGATTATTTGAACAATTTAGCCCAGGTCTGTTGGACCTTAGGCATTTCAACACAATAATTTTCATTCAATTTTGGAAATTCTTTGTCATTTAAAACTTTTTCAGCTTTGATTTCAACTTTCACATCTTTTACCAACATCACTTGTTTCTTAGCACTCCACACTTGACCTTTCGGAGTACCTCTTTTGTAAAAGTTTGTCTCTTTTTGAACCTTTTGATTTTGAACAACATTTTTAGGTTTCCAAAACTCTTGAGGTTTTGTCATATCAACAGATGTTCTCCAACTTTGTGTTGTTTTGAATCTGGGTGTGTGAGAATTCCAGGTCTGTCTTGAATCAAACCTGTTAGGGCTTGATTTCCATTTTTGATTGGAAGCAAACTTGTTCGTATTATATCGCCAAGTTTGTTTCGAATCAAATCTGGTTGACCTTTGTTTCACACTCTCAGATTTCTGTTTTTCAACATCAACAGGCTTTGGATTTTGACACTTTCGTGCAACATGTCCAATTTGATCACATTTAAAACGCACTTTCTTTGAAACATCTTTGGCCTGTTGTTGTTTCTTTTTCATAGCATCAAACTCCTCATTAGACTGTTGTCCAAATTTGAGTTTTTCCTCTTCTTTCAAGCTTTTCCCTTGAATAAAATTCATCTTTTGTTGCAAATTTTGTTTTTTACTTTGATTCCAATTCTGTTTCCTTTTATAACCCAAACCAGCCTTCATGTTTTTCTTCTTAGAACCAGGTTTGTTATAAAAATATTTATGACCTTTACCAGCAAACTTTGGAATCTCAGACTTTTCAATCTCAACCATTTTGAAAACTTTATCAACCTTTTCTGAAATCACATTCTGAATCGGGAATACAATATCTAAGAATAATTTGTCTGATACAATCATGGTATAAAGCAATCCCTTTGAATCATCATTCAAATTTTTCTCGGATTTTGTGTTTTTCAGATATCCATCATAAAGATTTCCTTCATCTTCATCCTGTGATTCAGACTTACCTTTTGTAGACTCATCTTTCAAAACGCTATCAACAACCTTACTTACCACCTCTGAATCATCAGCATCATCAGATTTGGTGTATGTCACATCGATACTTTCAGGTAATTGGTCAGCTATGTTCAAACCCTTTGCCACCTTTTCTTCATCATAAAAAGTATAATTGTTTCTCAATGGTGGTGGTACCTGATGAAATTCTGAACCAATACCCTTTTTGCAATTATCAGTATCTTTGTCATCTGGTGTGATGTTGAAAATGCGTTCGAGAATGTACGAAGAGTTATGATAACTTTGAAGTTTGGTTACAACCTTTTCTTTTTCATCCTAGACTTGTTTAAGATTAGCAATTTCATCAACACATTTGTTCAATTCAATTTGCTTTTCTTTAAACTTTCTTTCATACATTTCTTTAGTGACTAAAGTTTCAGATAATCTTTGATCAAAACTTTTGACTTGGCTCTTCAAAGTATTATAAGCTTCTTGTATTATCTGACTTGACCACTTTAAAGAATCATACTATTTTTATAAATCCTGAAATTTAGATTCTTTTTCAACACAAGCAACACATTTAGCTATACACTTTTCTTTCAAAACCTTTTTTTCTTCTTCAAGACCATGACATTTTAGTGTTAGCTTTTTAATTTTTAATTTCAAAATTTCTTCTGTTTCAACCATTTCTTTACATTTTGTTTTGAAAATTTTCAAATTTGGTTGCTTCAATTTCTTTTGCTTTTATTATTTCTTCTTTTTCAGTACAGGCTTTGCACATTTCTATGCAATTCCTGCACTTGTTTTCTTTTTCAGCATCTAAATCAACATTCGATAAGTCAGAAGATTTTCTTACCTCTAAATCAACATTCGATAAGTCAGAAGATTTTCTTACCTCTGGCTCTTCCAGCACCGATTCTTCTGTCTTAGTTTTCTGAACTTGCTCTTTGTTCTCCTCTTTTTCTTCTTTAAGTGCTTCCTCAATTTTCTGTTATTCTTCAGCTTTCTGTCCCTCTTCAGCAGCAGTCTTCGCAACAGCTTTTACTTCTTCAATCATCTTCTTCAATTCTTCTTCTTTTCTCTTCTTCATCTCTACCACCTTCGGTAGACTTGCTTCACAAACCTCTCTTATCTTCTTCTCCAAATCAGGCAAATATGCTTTATCAGATAATCTTCGTGTGTTGAAAGTAGCCTGCCTAGGAAGCAAATTTGTTACAGCTTTGAAATCCACTTTTGATGGGTCAGCAACAGGATTACCCTGTGGATCCATGTAACATTCCAACTCATCATTCCATCGTTTGGCTCTCTGGGCTTCTTTGAATGGTTCGTTTAATTTTCCGATTTCCCATCTTGCATAGTCTGCTTTCCACCATCTATCAGGATCAGCATCAGCCACAAACGCATACCCAACAACATCTTTTTCAGGGCAAACTTGACTCCAGTCGTAACCTTCATCGTCATATATAACTGCAAGAGCCCTTGATTTTTCTTCAGGCTGTTTCAATCTTGGTGGTTCAGACTTGTTCTGATGGTAAATCGCTTTCTTGTAATAATCTTCGTTGAACGGGTTTTCAGAATCATCAGCAGCATACGCATTTCTGCACTCGCGCTTGAAGTGACCTTTTTGTTTGCATTTGAAGCATGTCACCTTGGATTTATCAAATCCTAGTTTGGTAGATGGTTCACCAATTGACTTCCTCCCTGTGATCTCCATGAACCGCTGTGCTCGACGAACCGCACTGGCCATGCACCATCTTATATCCATTAGTTCCATCTCCTCGGGGTCTAATTGATCATAATCTTCTTTCATCAAATTGGTATTACCAATCTTCCCTGCAACGAGGCTTTCATACAATTCAAGTACAGATGCCAAGAAAACCATCTGTTGTTTCGCCGATTCTTCGCTGAATTCTGCCCATTCTTCAAATCAACTGCGATATTACACTGGAATAGATTCTTTGAAGCAGATTGGTCTGAAGTGTTTGAAGAAGATCCACTGTGAAAACCACTGTGAAGACTTTCATTATTCACTGAATTTGAACTTTCTGCAGAAGACGCTGTTCTTGGAGACCCAGCCTGTGGTGTATTTCCTCTATAGTAAAGTTCCACATTCTGCTGATAAGCTGGACTGTTGACTTTGGATCTTTTTATCTCCAACTCATGGCTTTCAAGCCTTTCAATCAGCAAATCCACTTTTAAATCATTAGGCTTGATTGTATTTTTCAGCATTAGAGCGAAGTATTGCCAATCTTGATCATTGGAAATGAATCAAACAATTTATCCACCATCTCCTCTTCAGAATATTTGATTTCATGTCTGGCCAACTCCATTTTTAGATGTCCGAATCTCTCGATCATTTTACAAACAGATTCATTTTTCATACAATTGAATAAATCAAACTCTTTACGCAACAATTTCTTTTTGTTTTTGACAATTTCATTACTTCCTACACACTTTTTCCCTAACGCTTCCCACAAACTTTTTGAAGTTTTCTCTTGTTCAAGTAACGAAATAATATCCTCTCTCACTGACTGTTTGATTAATGTGATCATCTTATATTCAGCCACAACATTTTTTATGTCTATGTCTGTGAAATCTTTTGGATCGATTAACTCTCCTCCCTCTTTCACTGGTTCAATGTATCCATTTGTTAATTTTAACCAGCTTTCAGGAGCGAAAGCTTTTACCCAACCCTCAAATCTGTTTTTCCACCAGTTATAGTCTTCAACTTTCATTAACTTTGGTGGCTTCTGTTGGCTTCCGTACATGTTCTCAAACTTCAAATTCTCCGAAATCTCTCTTAAATATTCTTTCAACTCAGATCTTCTATCTGTCGATTCGGAAGTAAACGCGTTGTAGAACTCTTCACCGTTGTTTGACATCTTTAATCACCTGAAAGTCAATAACCTGAAAGCAAACAAACAACCTCAATCAGTTTAAACAATATCAAGTAATCTGAAATACACTGACACTCGATTGTCGTGAAATGATCTTGACATGATAAAATTCACTATCGAGCGAAATATGACACACGGGCGAAATCAGATTGAACGTATGAGCGAAACCCAAGTGATGACCAGATGAGCGAAACTATCTTGAACATATGAGCGAAACTTTTTGATGACACATAAGCGAAACCTTATTGATGACAAATAAACGGAACCTGATTTGACTTATAAGCGGAACCTTATTAAACCAAATGAGCGAAACCTTATTGGACCGAATAAGCGAATCCTTATTGGACCGAATAAGCGAAACCTTACTGGACCGAATAAGTGAAACTCTCCTGCTATCCTATGTACACATGAGCGAAACTATGTACTTTTGGAGCGAAACCTCACTGAACTAAGTGTCACAAGAGCGAAACCATGTGGATCTATGAGCAAAACCACACGTTGTCTGAATAAGCGAAACTACATCCGAAGGTGATTTGGTCCATTTTTAATCCGAATTTTGATATGAAACTTTCAAGGGTTTGTTATTATCCACTAATACACATTCTGTGAAAAATTTGATCGATTTTAACCGTGGAAACTTGTTCAGATCGAAAAAGAAGGTGTAGAAGACAGAAAACAGATCCAATTGAGCTAAACTCTTCCTCCTGTGCTCTGATACCACTTGTAGGATCGTTGTTGAACCCGAATGAGTCAATCAGAAGAGTTGTGAATCCGATTCAAAGGCGGAATCAGTGAAACGGATGCTCAAACTAATTATAATGCTTCTTTGATTGATTTAACAACGTTTACAACCTGAAAGCAATTTGGCAGCACTTCGTTACAATTTTCAGATCCGTTGCCAAATGAACAACAATGCACCTATATATAGTTGAGGTAGTTTCGCTTATATGGACGTCCATATGAGCGAAACCTCATGCTTGTGGTTTCGCTTATATGGACGTCCATATGAGCGAAACCTCATGCTTGTGGTTTCGCTTTTATGGACATTGTCCATATAAGCGGAACCTCTTGCATAACCACTAAGTTTCGACTCTCGAACCTCATGCACTAGTTATTCTAACCTATCCTATTCTATTACATGATACAAGACGAAGTCAATAGACGTAATGCACTAACAACCTGTTAGTGGCAGTTCTACACATGTACATTTCTTTGTTTAATTCGTTTTTTAGTGTTTATAATGAATTCAATTAAACATAAATTCAAATATAATCTAATCAGAAAATGAATTTCTTTCTTACTTACTCTGTTTATGTATGTTTGTGAGTTCAGGGAGCTATTTGAAGCCAAAATCAAGCTTGTTGAACTCGGGTTCAGTAGAGATGCAGTTATACAAGCTTTGAAGCTTTTTGATGGTAATGAAGAACAAGCAGCTGGATATCTTCTACCTCTGGAAAAGTGCGTGAATCTGCTGTTTTTGTTTTGATATTTGCTGGTGCTGCATTTAGGATTAATTTGCCATTGGTCGATTAAATTGTGCAATGCATGAAGTAGCTACCGCTGAAACTTAGGATATGATGGTTTATACAGTTTGTTTTTGGCCATTTATCTTTGATTCTTTATCTACTCCACTTCATTTCTGTGTTCTTTGATTTTCAGGATCCTTGCCACCATTGGCCCAACTAAGTTATGGATACTTTTGATTCTAAGCCTGAATTGACAAACATTTGTTTATCCTACAGGTTGTTCCAAAATTTGATTTGGATATTAACTAAGATGATGTGGAAGGCGGGTGTTCCAGCTATGGACAGATCAAGCATATATATGTTGACAAGTATGTGTGTAAGTTCTTTATCTCAGTCTACTAGAATGAGCATGTGTTAGATGTGCAAATTACCATAACATGGGGTTTACAAGTAGCATGAATAAAACAATTGGAGGATCATACAACATCAGAATTGGCCACAAGTTACAAGTTTACTCCCCACCACAACAGCAGTAATGTGCCACGAACCATGAATGCAAATTTGCAGCACTTTTAGGTCTAAAACAATGAGTATGCGGACTTGAAGAAAACAGTCTGGAAATAGTTCTTAGTTTATGTGTAAAGTCATTTTCATTTGCAAGTTTTGTAGATAGGTTAGTATTGGTATTTAAATTGAATACTTATGTATGGATTTTGGGTTATTATTATTAATAGCATTTGGTTTTTAGTTTTCTCATGTTCACTGTAGTTTTTATTTAACAAAAAGGTAATTACACGAAAATGGTCACATAGAACCACAAAAAAAATGTGTGATTAAAGGTTAGATAACAACCGCAAGTGGAATTAGAAAATTTCGTGTGACTATAAATAACCATTAGCCACACCATAGTCACTTTGTTTCTTGTTTCTATGACGGAATGAAACCAAACGTCATGGAAAAAAAGTTATGTGTGATCAAAGATTGGACAACAACCACACTTAAAATTACAAAATGTCGTGTGACTATAAATAAGCACTAGCCACACCATAGTTACTTTGTTTTTTTATTGTGTGACGGAATGATACCAAACGTTATGGGAAAATAAAATTACGTGTGACCAAATGTTAGACAATTGTCACACTTGAAATTACAAAATTTCATGTAGCTATAAATAACTACTAGCCACACCATAGTTACTTTGATTCTTATTTGTGTGACGGAATGATATCAAACGTCACGAGAAAAGAAAATTATTTGTGACCAAAGGTTAGACGATAGCCACACTTAAAATTATAAAATTTCGTGTGGCTTTAAATAACCACTAGCCACGCTGTAGTTACTTTGTTTTTTAATTGTGTGACAGAATGATACCAAACGTCATGGGAAAAGAAAGTTATCCGTGACCAAATGTTAGAGAATAGCCACACGTATAATTACAAAATTTAATGTGGCTATACATAACCATTAGCCACACTTTCATCCCTTTGTTTTTGTTTATGTGACAGAATGATAGCAGATGTCATGGAAAAAACACATATGTGTGACCAAATGTTAGACAATAGTCACACCATCATTACTTTGTTTTTATCGTGTGACGAACTCATAACAAATGTCATAGGAAAAATAAATATGTGTGACCAAAAGTTAGAAAATAGTCACACCTAAAATTCCAGAAGTGTTTTGTGTGTTTAGTAAAAGTTTTTAGCCACACTTACAATAAATTCATGTGACTGTATAATAGAACCGACCCCACTTAGAGTAAATTCATGTGGCCGTTAATACCTTTTAGCCATACTTAATAGACAAAATGTTTGATTACAACAACCCTTTTTATCACACTTTTTTTCAAATTGATGTGGCTAAAATATACTTTTTAGTAAATATATGTGACTATATAATAGAAACGCTCACACTTAAATTAAATTCATGTGGTTGTTGCAACCCTTTAGCCACACATAATGGAGAAAATGCTAGATTTTAACAAAAAATGTTGGTACCTTTTAGCCACATTTTTAAGTTCTAAGGCCACTAAGAAGTGTGTGTGGCCGTATGATACCTACGATGACTTGAGCTTTGGTCACATTTGACATGAAAAAAATATGTGTGGCGAAAGACATATGGTCACACTTTTTTTGTGTGACTGTATCCCTATTTTGGCGTAATGTTTTCGCTGGCCTCTTGTGGACGAAAACACCTGAGGTGTTTTCGGTCATAGGGTGTTTTCGTGTGGGAGCGTGAGGGCAACATTATTAACTATATAAAACATATATTATTAATACAGAATACACATAACAATGTATACCACCTATAATGCACACCATACACATATATATATATATAACACACTTAACACCCACCATTTATAACATACCAACCACAATACGATTTAACATATTATAATACGTACGGTTGTGAAACAAACAAGTCGTGTAAACAAACAATCCAACAATTACGTGCACTAATGCGAAGATGGAATCTTGGAAACTCGAGTTGTCACATCCACACTAAGTTTCTCCCTTACCACTCCACCACCAGCTCATTGGCACTATATTTTTTTATTATTCTTTATATTCTTATTCATATCATTATTGTTACTACTATTAAATATAATTTTTCTTATTAGTTAGTTATTTAATAATGTAGCATCCAACATGTTATTTTCTTGTATTAAGAAAAACTATAGCAATGTAATACTAACCTAGTGAGATTCTCCCATGCTTCGCGGCAAGAGTCAGTCGGTATTAGTTCGGTTCGTTACAGTACTGGCAGTATCATTCCAAAGAGGAAACATAACATTAGTCGAAAACAATAAAAACGAAAATCAATCCCAGTATTGGTTATGTTCGTTTGCATTTTTTGTTTGTTATATTTCAACATTGCAATAGTTTTTTGGAAAATGGACGTATCGATGTCGTACTAAACCGAATTGAAACCGATTAAACAACATATGTATCAATCGGTATCAATATTTAATTTTATTATTAATGTTTTCCATAAACTGACACCCTATTGTGTACCAAACTGAAACGAACAAAATAGGTACCGATATGCATTCATTTTTATAGTATTTTGTTTAATAACAGATACTTTGATCGTATCTTAAAAGTAATATAAGAATATATATAACTAATATCAATTAAAGTAATAAAACAATAAAATAATGAAAACTAAAAAATCAATATTAAACAAAAATATTGAAATACTGTTCATAATAAGTTTCTATTCATATAGATATAATATAAAAATAATACAATGCTTGTTTTTATTATATATATATATATATATATATATATATATATATATATATATACTTTTTAAATATTAACGTATGAAAACTTGATAGACATTTAAAAAATGTGAGGTAAAGCCGTTGTATTTGATCCTTATATATTACTATTTATATTCCATCATCAATTTTACGTTCTGTTTGCGATATATGTATATAACATATATATGTGTGGACGTTCGAGGGGTAAAAGTGAAAGTGTACTAATTTTAACATTGTTTTACTAATTTTGTGAAAATAACGTTAAAAGAGAGGGATGGTTAATCATGCATCATGTGGTGACGTTGACAGCCGAAAGAAAAAGAAGCACATGCACTAATCGGCTTATGTCTTAATTGCTGAGTGTTATGTGCCTTATCTTATGTTCGAGGCTTGATGCAAAACTACTATCGAGCAGGGGGTCTCACTGAAAGCAGGCTCTTTATTCCTACGGGGTAGAGGTAAGACTGTCTGCATCTTACCCTTCTTAGACTCTACCTTAGCTTTGCTATTGGTGAAATTTACTGAGTATGATGATGATGATATATTCCGTCACTTTTAATAGGTATAGCCGTATAGGTTTAATATTTACTATTTTTTATTTTGGTTTTCACTATTCCCATACCCTTATATCTTACTTTTACATTCCTTTTTACTTTATCTCTCACTATATATATATATATAGAAAGAGAAAGATGGGAGAGTGTGTGAATATTATTTTTCTCTGTTTTTTAACGCAATTATATTTGAAGTTATGTTTTGGGATTAATTGCGTCTAACATGGTTGTAAAACAAGGTTTCTAAGTCCAGGTACTCTACGAGTAATTGCTCCAAGGTAGGCTACCGAGGCAACTTTCTTCAACTCCGCCTAATTACTCGGAATCGATCAAACGCGGTCAACCTTAGCCATAATCGGATCTAGTAGGTCAACTCAGACCTAGTTTGACTTTAAAACAAATAAAATATACTTTATATGCCCTATCATATTAAAGAATAAATATCATTTCACGTATTTTGTTATAATTATTAGTAAACTTAATATATTTAATTTCTGAAAACTAATTTCTTTATAATTTAACATGTTCGAGTACTCTCCGCCTAAGCCGAGTACTCTCAACTCTTCACTTGACCGACTAGAGAGCGCCTAACGACTTTTGCAACTAATATAAGTCAATTTTGCCTATCCATTGGACCTACTACATTAATGCATGCTCAACAATTACGTCCTTGTGTGGTCCTTATATATTATGTCGCATATAAGACTTCTTTTGATATTTTTCGGAAAGGATTAATCTTTTTAAGAGAGAAAAAATAATCTAATTATACTTTTTCATCGTAACTTCTTTTCATTCAATAGACAATCGTGTATAATATAAACTAGTGGGTTATTCGCCACTTTGCAGAAAGTGATGTACCCAAGAGAATATTCACACATATTTTACATCAATTAAAAAAACATAAAAACGAATATTTATACCGAAGTTATTCGAGTCATATCGGTTCAATTCGTCATAGTATTGTTACCCTCGTTGCGAATACAACTCCGTTTTCGACGAATTTTATATTGGCACGTTGAGAAAACAAACAAACGAGTACGGTACCGGTAATGATTTTGTTCAAACGGTATCAGTTCTGTTCCACATGATAAAGAAAATCATCAACTGGATTTGACTCATTTGAATAAAACTTTCATTGAATCATATATAAAAACAAGTGCGTCGCAACAGTGTGTATATATATATATTTTTGCAAAACGTTATATTATATTTATATAACGAAGAAAAAGAAAAACGACTTCATTTTATTTAAAAACTAAACTTTTTACTTGTACTGAATGTAACAATTGGATGTCCATCCCATTATGAGTGAGGTCTAAAGTGTACCAAACAAAACGTTGGGATACGTAATATAAACATACCAAGAGGGCATCTGTGTAATTCTTTCTAACCACATACAGATGTTAATTAAATAACTATAAAAAATAAACGCTGGCACTTCTCTTTATAATTTACAACACATCCTATGAACAACTTTTTCACGCCTATAAAAAACGTTTTTAAGCCACAACAAAAAAATCAAACACGTCATGCAATTCACTTCAAAGAACATTTAACATGGTTAAAGCAATTAGAGTTTATGAATATGGTGGCATTGAGGTGATTCTTCTTCAATTCTTTCATTTGTAAAACTAGAAATTCGAACATTTGTAGTTCAAATTCTATAAACATCTTGTATGTCTAGTGGTTAACTCTCGAAGAAAGACAGTGGACGTTATTTGTTTTATATTTATGATCTTTTGTTATAGGTGATGAAATGGGAAGATGTGGAGTTAGGGGAACCGAAAAGCGGAGAAATCAAAGTGAAAAACAAGGCGATTGGGGTAAACCATACGGATGTTTATGCGCGTAGAGGTGCAGCAGAATCTTTCAATGTGCCATTGCCGTTCACACCAGGTGTTTTACTACTCATAATCATGTCTGTTAGCAGCTTGCTGTTTATTGACATAATTTGGACTCACTTGAAGGTTGTGAGGCAGCTGGAGTTGTAACAGCAGTGGGCCCTGGAGTCACTACCTGCAAAGTTGGAGATATGGTGGCTCTTGCTGCGGGTTGGCACACGCCTGCTTATGCTGAAGAAATGGTACTTTCTGCGGATAGAGTTGTAGCAGTTCCGCCTTCTATAGATCCTATTGTAGCAGCTGCTGCAATCTTTAAGGGATTGACGGCTGAAGTTTTGGTCAGGCGTTGCTTTAAGGTGTTTCATTTTTTCATAACAAAAAATTGTTCAACTTAATATAAATGTAACAAGGTAAGAATGCGTATATCAGACCACCAGACCTCACAGGTTTTGCGTAAGTGTATGAATAAATTTTTTTAATTTTGGAAATTAATAGGTTGGACCTGGACATACAATCCTTTTCCATGCTGCAGCAGGAGGTGTTGGATCTTTGGCGTGCCAATGGGCAAACGCGCTTGGAGCCACGGTTATCGGGACTGTTTCAACAAAAGAGAAAGCGGTTCTAGCAAAGGAAGATGGTTGCCACCATGTCATCATCCACAAAGAAGAAAACTTTGTTGATCGCGTTATGGAGATCACATCAGGAAAAGGAGTTGATGTAGTATATGACTCTGTTGGGAAGGACACATTTAGGGTGAGTCATGAAATGTGACAATACAAACATATATATATATATATTGAATAATATCTCACCTCTATATATAATGTGAAGTAAAAACAAACACAACTAGTAAAATCCCATTAACATAAGAAGCTATTGGTAGTGTCTTGAGAGGAAACTATTGCTAGCAATATATTAGATAATCATAAATGTAGCCGGGCTAATACAATTGTTATAGTAATTTAAGAAATTGTTATAATTAAATGTTTGTTTTTTGAAGGGCTCGTTGGCGTGCTTAAAGGTCCGTGGGTACATGGTGGCATTTGGGATGGCATCAGGTGAACACGAACCTCTAAGATTCATACAAGCGGCACAAAAATCAATTTACTACACTGCTGTAACAACATATTCTTACATAGTACAACGAGAGGAGCTTCTTGCAGCTTCAAAAGAAGTATTTTCTAATATCGAAAATGGAGCTCTGCGAGTTCGTTTATACCAGACATATCCTCTGTCACAAGTAGCGCAAGCCCATTTAGACATGGAGAGTCGAAAATCCACTGGTTCAATCGTGTTGGTAGCCGATGCCTAACCAATTTACATATGTTATAGTTCATTAACGTCGGTTTTATAAGTGTGATGATAAATTAGTTAATTTGTATTAACTATTAAGTTTGTTGTTTCATTATAAAAAATATATAATTAAGCTGATATAAATCTTCACTTATTATTTTTTTTAAACGACGTACGGTTAGGATAACGCTAACCAGGTTAGTAGTTAGAAATCTTCACTTATTATGATTTATGTTCAACACATATGAACTCGTAGGAAATAGTAACTTACCTACCTTACCTTACACATTATTATTAGCATTAACTATAGCTTATATATAATTATACTTTAAATTGCAGCATAATTATATAGTCTTAAGTGTTATGCTGGTGTGTTCTAAGCAAGGTGTTCATATTGTGTTTGTACAGGCATAAAAACCTTCTTATTTCCTTGTATCATAGTTTCAAAACTTGCTACTGTGTCTTTGTGCAGCATAATTATATAGTCTTAAGTGTTATGCTGGTGTGTTCTAAGCAAGGTGTTCATATTGTGTTTGTACAGGCATAAAAACCTTCTTATTTCCTTGTATCATAGTTTCAAAACTTGCTACTGTGTCTTTGTGTGTTTACTTATTTCATGATGTCAAACACGTTGGTGTTGGCATTGATCAGCTTCTGCAGAGGCCCGCAATGAGCTCATTGCTTATTATCTTATTTTTATCATTTTCTTGTGATTCACGACTGACCTGATACATGAAGTCTTAAGAGTCGTACTTATAAAGCCTTGTGTTCTGTAGACACTTTGTGCAGTGTTTTGTGAGATTCAAAGAGAGGTGAAAGGCTTGTGTTCTTGACACACATTGTCTAAAGTTTGTCTTTTGTTGCTTCAATATTTTTATTTTTCATTGTTTTATTGAAATATTTAGTGAAGATGCTATGACAATGATTTTATTTTCATTTTCATTCTAGAAACATATCAGTAAACATATCGTATAGATTTGCAATGTAATTTATGGTCTAATTTATGCAGCTTATGTGTTAGGATTACAAATGGATTAAGGATAGGATGATACTCCTTTTTTTAGAGTACATGGGAAAGTGTCTAGTTTAATGCTTACTATACAATGCATTAAACCAAATAGATATCCAATGCATTTAATTCATTCAAGTTGGCAATTTTAGCATCTTGATTAGAGACATGATTTTTAGTTGTAGAGATACTTTTGGGATTTGATTAATGAGTTTTGCAACAAGACTCTATAGACATCTAATATTAGACTTTCCCCAAACACTCCCAAAACAGTCGCTCGCCCAAGAGACCATGCTCACCCCGGCGCTGATGCGTGACCGCTCACGGCACCCCGTTGCAGTGCTCGCGAGCCACCTGGCCAAGTATGTGGCTCACCCTGGCGCTAACCCAACCGCAGTATGCTGCGTGGAGTCTGTTACGTGTGAGCCCAATAACATCACCACCTTTAAATATATGTTTTAATTTTTTTTTTTAAATTTTTGACCCGTAAACAACTATTGTGAACCACTCGACATGGAGAGTATAGGAATGTAAACTCTTGATTTCATTCATTAGAAAAGATTACAATATATACAACATTACAATGCGCTAAGTATGGAAACGATATCAAAGATATGCTATACAAAATATATACAATATATGCGCTAATACACCCCCGCAGTCGAATCGGGAGGCTTCCGAACGTTGAGACTGGAGCGAAAATTGTCAAACAGGACACGAGGAAACCCTTTAGTAAATATGTCAGCAATCTGGTAATGCGATGGCACATGCAAAACGCGAACACACCCCGGTTGGACCTGCTCTCGAACAAAATGAATATCCAACTCAATATGTCTCGTCCGCTGATGTTGGACGGGGTTACCAGACAGATAAATAGCACTAACATTGTCGCAGTATACCAAAGTGGCATGAGACAATGGGCGATGAAGTTCAAGCAGCAGATTTCAGAGCCAACAAATTTCCGCAACAACATTAGCTACGCCCCTGTATTCAGCTTCAGCACTGGATCTAGAAACTGTGGCTTGCCGCTTAGAAGACCACGAAAGGAGGTTGTCACCCAAATAAACACAGTATCCAGAAGTGGAGCGACGAGTGTCAAGACATCCAGCCCAATCAGCATCGGTATACGCAATAAGAGATAAGTTAGGAGTAGGACTTAGAAGAAGTCCGTACTCCGAGGTGCCCTGTAAATAACGAATGATACATTTAAGTGCATTCCAGTGATCTTCAGTAGGTGAGTGCATGTGCATGCAAATCTGTTGAACAGCATAGGAGATGTCAGGTCTGGTGAAAGTAAGATACTAAAGAGCACCAGCAAGACTACAATAAGTAGTGGAGTCAGCAAACAGAGTGGAAGAGGCACTGCTGAGCTTCGGATTGGTGTCGACAGGGGTCACGACTGGCTTACAAGAATCCATAGCGACACGATGTATAATGTCTCGAGTGTTGCTGAGAAAGGAACATGGTATTGCCAGACCGTGTAACCGAGATGCCCAAAAAATAAGTGAGAGGACCAAGATCCTTCATAGCAAATTCGCTAGCGAGAGCAGACATTAGACGTCTTCTAAGATCGTCCGACGAGGTGGTCAAGATAATATCGTCGACATAAATAAGGTGATATGCAGTGTCTCGACCATGCCGATAAATAAATAGGGAGTGATCTGATTTACTCTGTGTGAACCCCTGCAACAAGACAAAGTCAGTAAAGCGCTGGTACCAGGCTCGAGGTGCCTGCTTGAGACCGTATAGAGACTTGCGCAAACGGCAGACATAATCTGGAAAATCTCGACTGCGAAACCCATGGGTTGATGCATATAGACCGTTTCTGCCAGGTTGCCGTGAAGAAAGGCGTTTGTAACGTCTAGCTGATGAATTGGCCAAATTTGAGAGAGAGCCAGAGAAAGAACCAACCGAATAGTAGCGGGTTTCACAACCGGGCTGAATGTTTCACCACAATCAATACCAACCTGTTGACTCCGACCGTCACAAACCAGTCGAGCCTTGTACCGTTCCAAACTCCCATCGGACCTGAATTTATGCTTAAAGAGCCACATGTTGCGTATGATATTCATGTCGGGTGTCCGAGGAACTAACTCCCAGGTCTCATTCTTAATAAGTGCACTAACTTCGTCAGACATGGCACTGAACCACTCGGGTACGGACAAAGCAACTTGGTGATTTTTGGGTATATGGACGATGGTAGAAGTGTGAAGGTTGAACGGATGTTTGGGTTTAACTATACCATCCATTGCGCGTGTGCGCATGATCCGGGTGGGAATACTGGACGAGGGATTGGACGGAGGTAGGTTGGCCGAGTTCGGTTGCAGGTAAGAGGTAGTGGGCTGGGCCGTGGGTGAGGTATTGGGTTGGGCCGTGGGTGAGGTGTTGGGTTGGGCCGTGAGCGGGGTAGCGGTTGGACGAGTAGAGGGGTAGGAAACCCGATCCCATAGGAGCGGATGAAAAACATCGGACATGAATTCGTAAGCTCGAGGGGCGGGTGGCATGGTGGAGGCGAAAGGAAAGACCGTCTCCTCAAAATGTACGTGACGGGAGACGTAGAAGGTGTTGGTGGAAAGATCGAGGCAACGGTAGCCCCGATAGTTAGGTGGGTAGCCGAGGAAAACACTAGGTTTTGATCGGTTGGCAAGTTTATTTATAGTCGTGGATGGAAGTATAGGGTAACACAGACAACCGAACACCCGAAGATGATCGTAAGTTGGGTCACGGTGGTAGAGCCGAGTGGTAGGGGTGAGAAATTTATGGTGTTTGTTGGGGATGATGTTGAGTAAGTAGGTGGCTGTTTCAAGAGCGTGGTGCCAAAAATTAGGAGGAAGGGGGGATTGGGCAAGGAGAGAACGTATCATGTTATTAATGGTTTGTATTTTACGTTCGGCTTTGCCGTTTTGGGAGGAGGTATAGAGACATGAAAAACGGAAATGCATACCGTGTTGTTTGCAAAATGTTTGGAAAGAAGAATTGGAGTATTCCTTTCCGTTGTCACATTGAAATTGTTTTATTTTCTTTTCAAATGGGTGGTTATTAAGGCGTTAAATTGAGAAAAAATGGAGAAGACATGTGAAACAAAATATAATATCGATGGCCCCCGATGCTAGGCACTTGCGAGGTCCATATGTCACTGTGAATAACATAAAAGGTAGACAAGTAGTATTGGGGAATCATAAAAGGGAAATTTAGTGCTCTTGCCAAAAATACAAGGTTCACATAAAGTTTTATTATGTTTATCAATAGTAGATGAAATAGGTAAAGATAACGAATGCAATAAAGAAGCGCCCGGGTGCCCGAGTCGTTGGTGCCAACGATCTTGAGAGGTAGCAGCAAAAGCATTAGAGGTGTTGGAGACGGAAGGAAGAGGAGCAGTCAGCGGGTAGAGGTCGCCCGAGCTATTGCATCGTAGGATGGGAGCCTTGGTCTTGAGGTCCTTCACAGTAAAACCGAAAGGGTCAAATTCAATAGAAAGTAGGTTGATGGTGGTGAGTTTTTGGATAGAAATAAGGTTTTCAATAAGATGTGGGGCAATCATGACATTGTTTAATTTAAGTGGGGGGTAAGGAGGGGGTAGGGTGAAGTTGCCTTGTCCGATAACAGGAATGGTCATGCCATTACCGACTGCAGGGCCGGCCCAAAGGTCATCTAAGTGAAGCTAGGGCTTTAGGCCACAAAAGTTTTTGGGCCTCCGTTTTGAAGAAAAAAAACAATATATATTAATCTAATGTGGGTATTAATATAAATAATATGTTTGTATAAGCAAACATTTATTGTAGTTTAGTGGTTTGAAGACCCCTCCTTTATTATGTAGGCAATTTTATATCTTTTATGTCTCTAGTTCGATTCTAAGCAATAGCCATTTTATATCTTTTTTGTCTTTTTATTGAACACCCTTGAACAGGGTAACTATGCGGGTTTTTTTTGTCTGCCAATTTCCATTTCTTTTCTCTTTTCTTTTTTCATAATCTGATTTATCATAAGTTTTTTTCATTGTGATTAATGATATAAGCATTGTGATAATCTGATTATTTCATTGCAATTGATAATACAGACATTTCGATAATTTAAGCAGATTGCTATTTGCCTATTATTCTATCATTTTTTTTATAATTTTATACCAATAACTCAATGTCGAATTGTAAAAAGGATCACTTCAAAAGGCCGTCGACTTTATAGTTCGCTTAGGGCCACCAAAAACTTTGAGCCGGCCCTGACCGACTGTAATAAATTTGTTAGTGCAAGTATTAAAAACAGACGGAGAGATGTTACCTTGGGGGATGGTCATGTGGCCTGTTGCGCCCGTATCCATGATGCCATGCGGGTCAGGTTGATTGAGAGCGAGAGTGTAGAGGGCCTGTTGAATGTCCGTAGGAGTGAATGCAGCAGCCATGTGAGCTTGATCAGGATGTGGCCCTAAGATGCCGGCAGTGGGGTTATGTAGCCGCGGGTTGGTCGGGTAGGGGCAAGGCGGTGTGCCATAGGGTGGAGCGGTGTTGTTGATGAGATAACCCCATTGCTGAGCCGTCCAGGAGTTGGGAAACACTATATAAGGATGTTGGGGCTGACCACCGTAACCACGACCGCCGCCCCTTGAGCCGGAACGACCTCGGCCACGGGAACGACCCCGGCCGCGGCTGCGAAAAGCAGTGTAGAAGTGAGTAGAAGGCTGGTCAGCAGGCGCGGAAGGGCTGGCCACGGCTGCGAGAGCGGTGGAGGAGGTAGAGGCGGCTCGTGTGGCCTGTGCTTTCTTTTCAGTTTCTTCCATGGTAAGGCGGGAGCGGCATTCACTGAATTCGGGTAAGGGATCCCGGTGTTGTAGGACCGTGGAGATGTTGTCATAGGCATCGGTCAGGCCACTCAAAAGCTGGGTGACCAGACGTTGGTTATCAACTGGTGCCCCGACGTTTTTCAGTTGGTTTGCCAGATGCTTGACCTGTTGGCAGTAGGCGGACATGGAAGGGAAAGCATCAAGATGGATGTTGGAGAACTGCTGTTGGAGTTGAACCTGGCGAGCACTTTTATTATCACTGAAGTGATCAGCAACCGCAGTCCAAGCTTCGCATGCGGTTTGGCCTGGGGTAAGAATGATGCAGAGGAGATCGGTAGAGATGGTTCCATAAATCCACTGTAGGACAATGGAGTCAAGGCGCTTCCAGAGGGCCTCCGACTCGGCCAAAGCAGCGGCTTCAGGAGAGCCGGCGGCGGGAGCAGGGGCGACAGCGAGTTGCTTGGGTTTGAGATGGTCAAGGACCTGGTAGGCGCTGCAGTGGACCTCAAAGAGGGCGGTCCAGGTGGTGTAATCAGATGTTTCGACCTCGAGGGTGATGGGAATCATGTTTTTGATGTTGTTGACCGTCATGGCCGGGTGAATCTTAGTGTCCATGAGAAGAAGGAGATGATCGAGAGAGGCAGTAGGGAAAGGGGAGGGTGCGACGGCAGCAAGAAGAAGAAGGGGGAGGGTGGGCGACGACAATTTAGGGTTTGGCTCACTGGACTCGTGATACCATATAGGAATGTAAACTCTTGATTTCATTCATTAGAAAAAGTTGCAATATATACAACATTACAATGCGCTAAGTATGGAAACGATATCAAAGATATGTTATACAAAATATATACAATATATGCGCTAATAGAGAGACATACAATCAACATTTCAAATGCTACAAATAACAAAGTGAAGATTACTAAAACGTCATACTTGTGAGTTTTGTGTTATATTTTGAATAATAAGACTTTGATTATCGAATGACTAACATTATGTGTTTTATGTTGATTATCATGTTGTGTTTTATATTCATAGTTCTATGATGGTGTGTTTGAAGTTTCTATGAACATTTAGGGTTTGGATATTATGTTTTAGTGATCTTCACTCTATTACTCTATTATTTGTGGGTTTTGAGTGTGTTTTATGGCTGAAATTGTAGTGTTTTATTACTTTGTACACTTTGTAGGAAAAATGAACTTTGTAGATGAACCCTACCATTAACTTAAAATATCCAGATTTATTCTTTTATTTAATGGTTTGTTTATTATTATTTATGTAATTTAGGGTTTAATCACCTATCTAAACCTTGATTCCATTAGAGAAAACTAAGGGTGCGTTTGGTTCGCAGAAATTCAATGGAATTGGAATTTGAATTCCATTTCTTTAGATGTTTGGTTCACAGAATTTGATGGAATTGGAATCTTAATTCCAATCTTTATGTATTTGGTTCACAATGGAATTGGAATTGGAATTTGACATGAATTCCTTCAAATTCCTTTAACTAAAGGAATTCAAAATCCATCCTATATGTGAAGGAATTTTAGTAAATTCATTGGAATCTTCGACCATTTCGACCTGAACGGTTTCGATCTGTACCGTTTCGATCCAAGCCGTTCCGATCCGAACTGTTACGACTCGTACCGTTTCGACTCGAACCGTTTAATTCAACCTGAACCGTTTCGACCTATACCGTTTCGACCCGCACCGTTTCGATTTGTACTGTGTAGATCTGAATCGTTTAGACTCGTACCGTTTAGACCCGCACCGTTTTGACCCGAACCGTTTCGACCCGTACAATTTCGACCCGAACGGTTTCGACCCGCACCATTTCGACCCGTACCATTTCGACCCGTATTGTCTCGACTCGAACCGTTTAGACCCGAACTGTTTTGACCTGTACCGTTCTGACTCAAACCATTTCGACCTGAACCGTTTCGACGAGATTCGTTTTGACCTGTACCGTTCCGACGAGAATCGTTTCGACCCGAACCGTTCAACGTGAATTGTTCGACTCGTACTGTTTCGATCCGAACAGTTTCGCCCGTACCGTTTACCCGAATTGTTTTTGACGCAAATTGTCTCGACGAGAGCTGTTTCGACCCGTACTCTTTCCACCCGTACTGTTTCGATCCGAACCGGGGGTGTTGGGTGTCGGGGTGATGGACTCCAATGCATTTGACAATCAAATACGTCAAAAATGGAATTGAGATTCCAATTCCAACAATTTCCAATTCCAATTGGAATGTTTAAATTCCAAATCCAATTCCTTTAAATTCTAATTCCTATACAAATTGCAATTTCAATACCAAAACATTCCGCGCACCAAACAATCCCTAAAGTTATTTGATCATCCTTAGGTTTATACAAATAGTAATTGTAACATAGTAGAGAATATAAACTTTTTTATTATGACCCTCATGTCTTGTAAAGTTCTAGTTCTACCATTATCTGTTAGACTATTTTTTAATAATAGGATTTTAGGTTCAAAGAGAAGAAAATGTTTGTTTGAGACTTTTGGTTAATAGCTTGGGGTTAATAGCGTGAGATATTCTCTAAGATTTCCATACATTTTTTATATAGCTTTTTACTTTATTTAATATGGTTCAAAATATTTGTTTAGAGGGTTTTCTAGTTTTATGAATTTTATTACATTATGGCTAAATTTAAAAACTAAAAATCTATAAAGAGCAATTGTAAATATATTGTACTAATGTATTTCTAGTGAAGAATGATGAATTTTTATTGTGTATTTAGACATTAATTAGGTTTAATCTTTTTAGTATGTGACTCGGTTTGACTCGACGCTACCCAAAGTGGACCATTTTTTAACATTTAACAATCGATAAACCACCCCATAAAATTTCCGTCCCCCATGAAAAAAATTCATGGGTCTGCCACTGATTATTAATAGCCGACCTATTTGACCAGCCGACATTATATGAACTTTTAAAACTTATTATATCTTAACTTTTTCAGTATCCCGGCATAACGTGTGGGATGACGTTAACTCGCTAATCTACAAAAATGCATATGCGGTAACCGACATGTAAACCGCACACAAATGAAATAGAAAGCTTAACTAAAATGAAAACTTGGCTCAAAAGTAGGGTGTGGATTTTGTTATTTCACACAAACCTAACACAAAATTCATGAGTTTGGAATTAGTAGAAACGAGTTCGGGTTAGTTTGATGTGCTAACATACATAGCTAAATGGGCCTTATTAACCTGGTTAACGTGTTTACTTTTTTATTTTTATTTAAAATTTGATTTTTAGGACCATAATTTAAAACAACTACGTATTTTATACAAAACTTCAAACACAAATGAAAAAATGACATTAATTTTTATAATTAAAATAGTTAACCCGTCAATCCACAAACATGACCACCTCTAGCCAATATAACTCATATTTTAAACTCAATTAAAACCGACGGTATAAAATAAAAACTTAATTATAAAAAACTTTAGTGAAGATTTTTTTGGGGGCTATTACACATACAAATCTAAACCTTGATCATTAAACTTAGTTACTTACTCATAATATATTATTTAATGCATGAACTAAATACGAACTAGTGGCTCAACAACAGTGTGTAGACCTCAAATCAGTGGCTATAAGCAAACAACATACATGTTGCTAAAATGACACGCAAATCATTATTATTCAAGACATTCAAGGACTAAATAAGATCAGAGGTTGGCATAATAACCGGTTCCAAACCCAACCCGGTAGATTCGATCTGTAACCGGTTTCAATTCCTACCCGCTGTATAGAAGAACCGGTCCGGGTTTAAAAACCCGTAAGTTCTTACCCGGTTCCACATTTTATAAAAAAATAGGTTCCTACCCGGAACTGGTTCATTCGTAAACAAAATAACCCGCTACATTAAAATAAAACCGATTACATTAAAATCAAACATTACAACCGAACATTACATTACATTAAAACATAACATTAACATAAAACCAACATCATAACTAAACATAACATTAACATAAAACACACTCAAACTAACATCACATAAACACACTAAACCTTCGAAGAAACGGTTCCAGATGATCCACCGCCATCACTTTTCTTCGCCGTAGCCTTTGTAACCGGACAATGACGGTCGGTGTGTTTTTTAAGCGTCAAGTTTGCCGTAGCCTTCATGAACATGCCGCAACCTTTGCATCGTGCCATCTCATGGCTATCGGTCATTAAGCACAGGTCAAAGTGCTTCCAAACTTGGGGATTTCTTTTGGTTTCCAAAACCATGTCCACTTCATCGTTGCACGCCATAACCGATTTGAGGTGTAACTTGAAAGTTGAAACCGATTTGAGTGGGAGTATGTTTTGTTTGATGGTGATCTGCATATAAATACTTGAAACCGATTTTAATGGCAATAAATCGATTTCTAACGGCATTATAGCCGTTGGAATCGATTCCGGCAGGTTTTGCAGCTTTTTCTGGAAGTTATCCGGAGGAACCGGTTACAATCTACCAGGATTCGGTTACTAACGGTTCCGGTAATTTTGGTTTGAAACCGGGTAGAAAACGGAACCGGTTCCTACAAGAATCGGTCCCATTCAAACTCAGTCAAGAACTAGGTACGATTAGGAACCAGTTCCGGGTATAAAAAAAAACCCCGATTTGCCCATCTCTATTTCCTTTTCATTGGTTAATTATTAAGTCCTATAGTTAGTGGTTTCCTTTTAATTAGTTGCATTTCTTTCATTCCCTTGTTTGTAAGACGAGTCTATACAACTTTCTAAATTTCTTCTCGTCATCTTCAATCACCCTTCTGGCTTCTAATATCATTTGATTCCAAGTGGTATATGGTTAAATCTTGAATAAAGGCAGTGAGTATTGTTTGTTTTATAATATTGTGATCAATTGTTACAGGTGATGAAATGGGAAGATGTGGAGTTAAGGGAACCGAAAAGCAGAGAAATCAAAGTGAAAAACAAGGCGGTTGGGGTAAACCATACATATGTTTACACGCGTAAAGGTGTAGACCACGAATAACTGGCCATGAGCAAACAGCATACATCTTACCAAAATGACTCGTAAATTATTATTATTGTTATTCAATAGATTCAACAACTAAATAAGACTAGGCATCGGGCAACAACACGATGGAACCTGTGGTTTTTTGACTCTCCATGTCTGAATGGGCCTGGGCCGCTTGTGACAAAGGGTACTTGTGATTTACACGAACCCGCAAGACTCCTTTCTCAATGTTAGAGAAAAGCTCTTCCGAAGCTGCAAGGAGCTCGTGACGTTCTTTTGTGTAAAGCATTATCGTTGGAGCAGTGTAGTAGATTCCTTTTTCTGCAACCTTTTGGAATCTTAGAGGTTCGTGTTCACCTGATGCCATCCCAAATACCACCATGTGTCCACGGGCCTTTAAGCACGCCATCGAGCCCTTCAAAAGAAAAAAAAAAGATTGTTTGTTGTTTATAACATATGAGGGTGGTACTAGAGCAGAGAACCGCTACAACCACATAATGCACTCGTGCCTTTGGATTCAACTATGATAGCAGTTATGTAACGCATTATCCCACTCTTTTTTAACTACAATTATATCCATCACTCACTATATCAAAATACATTATGCGGTTCTTACGGTTCTCTACTTAATATTACTACTATATATAAACCGATAATTTTTATCTGTTACCTCAAATGTGTCCTTCCCAATAGATTCATAT
Source organism: Helianthus annuus (assembly GCF_002127325.2). NCBI lineage: Eukaryota > Viridiplantae > Streptophyta > Magnoliopsida > Asterales > Asteraceae > Helianthus > Helianthus annuus. The sequence continues at coordinate 114,324,675 of NC_035448.2, read as the reverse complement.
ACTACATCAACTCCTTTTCCTGATGTGATCTCCATAACACGATCAACAAAGTTTTCTTCTTTGTAGATGATCACATGGTGGCATCCATCTTCTTTCGCCTGCACCGCTTTAGCTTTGGTTGAAACAGTCCCAATGACAGTGGCCCCAAGCGCATTTGCCCATTGGCACGCTAAAGATCCAACACCTCCTGCCGCTGCATGGTAAAGTATTGTATGCCCAGGTCCAACCTACTTCCAAAACCAACCATTCAGTCATATAACTACCCATTTTGACTCTATAGATTCCGACCTATAAGCAATGTTTTACGCACCTTAAAGCAACGCCGGACCAAAACTTCAGCTGTCAATCCCTTAAAGATTGCGGCAGCTGCTATAATAGGATCAATAGAAGCGGGAACAGGTACAACTCTATCTGCAGGAAGTATCTGTTCTTCAGCATAAGCGCTCACAGGGTAGTTAGCATAAGCCACCATATCTCCAATTTTGCAGGTCGTGACATCAGTACCCACCGCGATTACAACTCCAGCTGACTCCAAACCTTCGGTTTGATTGTCGAGAATATCAACCCCATTAGTACGTTGGGACAAAATAAATCTAACTTAAAATGTTATTGTTTTATGCTTAAAATATGAAAGGTTAAAGCTATGGGTTGGAGTGTTGAAGGCCAAAGAAAAGCAGCAAATCTGGGAATAGAGTATTTATATGTCTTCTTCCCCAATTGTTCTGTAACAAGTACAGCCACATGATATACATATAGTTTTCATATAAAAATAGAAAATGGCAACAAGAACAAGATCTCAGAAATCTCATATCTCACAAAAGGATGATGCCATTCATGCAATTATTTTTGACATCTTTGTGTTATGGGTTTTTCAAGGTCTTCTGTATTTAAACTATCTTGATGTTGAATTTTGAGTAAGAAAATTACAATTTAAAAGTTGTTTATAAGATTGTTGGTGTGTAAATACAAAGGTTGAACTCAAACAATGGTGAGGATGGATGAACAAAAGTGTAATGATTTGCCAATTTTTTTTAGAGTAAACTGCCATTTTGGTCCCTGTGGTTTGGCCAGTTTTGCCACTTTAGTCCAAATCTCAAACTTATTACATCTGGGTCCTGTGGTTTGCATTTTGTTGCCATTTTAGTCCAAATTTCAAATTTGACCAGCTTTTCCATTAATGACCTGCTATTTTGTATTTACCCTCAGGGGCATTTTGGTCATTTTAAATTTATTATCTCTTTATTATAACTCAATTATAATAAAACCCATTATCATCACCATCTTCAACCTCATCAGACATCTATCTCTCTCTCTCAACATAAATCATCTTCTTCAAAGTTCCCACACCACCACCACCCCCACCACCGCATCATCCCCACCACCCATCTCTCCTCTCTTCTCTCTCTCTCTCCTCTCTAGCATCTCCGTCTTCACACGAATTCGTTCGTTTCTGCAAATCTTGAATCGCAGCCATGGCGATGCAAGCAGGCATGGGATTCTCTAAGATCATCATCCTAGTCGAAGCAGGTTCCCTTTCCACTCTTTAACCGTTCTGTTTTCACACATACATCAGAAATCATGTTTAGCCCTAATTTGTATCTGTTTCACACATACATCAAACGCAGAAATCAAATTGAACCCTAACTGCACAAGATTTGTTGTCTGTATTGAGTATTTGATGTATAAATACAGTGATTGAGACAAAGGGCATACCGGAGTGACTGAAGACGGGTGAGCAGCGAGCGAATCGCCATCCACCGTCAACTGTCGTAACAATGTTGCCGGCTGCGTCACCTTCTACTGTTCCAGTAGCTCCGATGAAAGCTCCGGTGGCATCTCCTCTGACGGCTCCTGTGGAAGCTCCTCCAATGGCTCCTGCCAACGGCCCCTGTGACTGCTCCTCCTGCTGCGACTCCGGTGTCTCTCGAACACCACCGCCACCGAAAGAATTTTCAAGATCTGAAAGAATATTCAAGATCTGAAAGAGTTTCGGTGTAATCGGATTGATGTTGTTGTTAATCGGCTTATTGTATTTATCAAATATCCGTAAAAGTGATCAAGATAGTTGTTTGTTTCAGCTTTATTAGTTCTTGAAATGAAGAAGGTGAGATGTAGAGAGAGATGAGGATTGAAGAAAACCAGAAGTCAGCTTTCTTTAAGAGAGAGAGAGAGGAGAGAGACAAATGATATTATGAAAGAGAGAGAGAGAGAGAGGAGAGAGACAATATTATATTTAATCATAAATAGAAAAAGATTTAATTAATATTTAGTTATAATAATTCTAAAATGACCAAAATACCCTTGAGGGTAAGGACAAAACAGAGGGTTTTAATTTGGGGATTCTGGTCAAATTTCACTTTTGGACCAAAATGGCAACAAAATGCAAACCACAGGGACCCAGATTTAAAAAGTTTAAGATTTGAACTAAAATGGCAAAAGTGCCCAAACCACAGGGACCAAAATGGCAGTTTACTCTTTTTTTTATCATTAGGAAGTTTTCATAATTTCTAGTCAACATTTAGAACTTGTTTTGATTCTAAGACCACCCGTAGTGGTGAGAAATTGGGGCCTTTTTTTTGGCCCAAAACGCCCAAACACGCCCATTCATGGCCCCCGTGGCGGTTTTTTTTTTTTTTTTTTTTTGAATCTTTGCTGTTTGGCGTCGTATTTTCCACGCCCATGTTCAAAAGTTTTTGGCCAATAAGTGATGTTCTACTTTTTCTTGTCCAATAAAGTTTTTTAATGTTTTTTTTATTTAATTTTATTTATACCCCTTTTTTAACATAATGCCCACATCTCCACTACACCCATTTTAGAAAAATGCACAATTGCTGACTGGGTTGCCACATGGCGCACAACGCCCAAGGGTGGGGCATTATTCACCCCAACGACTACGCATGGTTTAATAAATAATGATCCACTAATATGACCAAGTTTTTATACTGAAAAACCAATACATGTTTGCCAACTCATCTCGAACGGCTCTGCTAATGATTCGCTAGTGTGACTTGACTAGCGAACAGTGTTTATACTAAAAAGCCAATACATTTTTGCCAACTCATCTCGAACTCTTAACACATGTATAACTTCGGCTAGTTGAACTAAAGGATCCTCATAAACACTATTCACATCCGCCTACAATCTCATTGCATGTTCCAAAATTTGACTAAAAAGCAAGAAAACTTCTCCAAACCACCGAAAGATAAAAAAAGTAAAAATAAATATAAAAAATTCCAATGATTTACCATCATAAAAGTTCTAGTGTTCTACACGGTCATCCATTAGAGAGAGAGAAAAAAAAGGAGGAAAAGAAGCACACCTGGTGTGTATGGCAATGGTGGAGTAAAATCATGAACTAGACCTTTACGCATATAAATATCCAAAAAGTTAACCCCAATCGCCTTTATTTTCACTTTAATCTCTCCACTTTTGGGTTCTCCTATTTCCACATCTTCCCATTTCATCACCTGTAACAACGATTACATTAAAATCAATAACTATCAATTATTATTACTATTATTAATTTATTTATATGGTAGATTTAAGTATAAACGAAGCATCTTGAAGATAATGTCCTCATGGAATATGAACCACACACACACATGCTTGAATATCTACTTTTGTAATAGAAAGAGAGAAGAAGAGTTAGTGACCTCAGGTGTACCATATTCATGAACTCTGATTGCCTTAACCATGGTGAATGTAGCTTCAACTGAATCCTTCTGGTTAATGTGTCTTCTATGGATTGGTGACCGACTGTCGATGCTTGATTTTATAGTGTGAATAGGTGGTGCCGTATACCGTTTTATTTTGGATATTTATATTTGGTTTTTACTTGCGAGTATCTATCTATAAATGTCTAGAAATTTTGTTATAACATGGAAGCAAGGGAGCGTTAAATTAAACTTTAATTATTTCTTAATCAATGTTTTTAATTTAATATAAATATATTTCTTTATTTAAAATTATAATTTTAAATAATACTACACAACAAAAAAATAAATACTAAAAATTGATTTTACTAAACAAATTACATTAAAAAACTAATAAAAGTTGCAATTATTCCAGTCATCGCCACCGTCATCATCGTCATTGAAATTAAAGCATGGATGTTCTATAGAATCCGATCAAAAGTTTAAATGTTTATCCTTGTTACGTATTTTTATAAAAGTGATGAAACACTTGTTAAATCCAATGATTAACTAGTTGGGTTGTCTCTTTCGTGGGTTTAATCTCCTTTCTTACTCGCCAAAAGACTGGTCCTGCAAAACAGCAACACCGTTAGCTCGTTAAGAGGGGAATACGGGGGTTTCCCTCTTAACCGGGCTCCGGCGTGAGAATAAGTACTGTTCTGAGGAAATAAAACAGTGTGTGTTGAGTGTGAGAGTATGGAGTGGAGAGAATCGAATTAACCTGGATGATGAAGGGTCCTATTTATAGCTGGAGGGTGAAAGAGGGAGGAGCAACCTTGCCAGCTGCTATAGGGCGCCAGCTGTCCGACCAAGGGGAATATCCTCTTGGTCTCCTCTGCTGTGGTCAGGGTGGTGGTACACGTGGCGCGCCTATATTTGTCCACGCTGGAAACATCGTACCGCTGCTGTCGGTCTGCTCCTTGATTTGCTGCAGGTCTACATGGCGCTTGATGAGTGGTGACACTTCCTGTCCTTTCTGTCGATGAGAGCATCTTTGGTGCCACCTTGACTCCTTCAGAAGCTTCTAGAAGCTTCCGTATTCGTTTGCTGATGTAGGCGCCATGTAGGATGGAAAAGTGGTGTGGTCTTTGCCATGTAGGCAAGGAATTGGGACCATACCTCTTCAAGTCCCTCAGTCCAGTGTGCCTTCTAGTTGAGTTGATCGTCTAGGAGGGATTCTGGACTTATAAGGGTAGTTGTTGTTGGCTTTCTTGAAATACATGTTTGCTGTTTTGCATGGTTAAGCCGAGTGGTCGCACTGCGCATCCCGTACAGTGGTGTTTCTGCATATATGAGCCAAATGGACGCGTCACGCATGGTGTGTTGGTAACATGTGAAATTGAGCCAACTGGACGCGTGGCGCATGGTGTGTTGGTAACTTTGCAAAGTTGAGCCAACTGGACGCGTGGCGCACAGTGTGTTGGTAACTTTGCAAAGTTGAGCCAACTGGACGCGTGGCGCACGGCATGCGCACAGCATGTTAGTAACTTTGCAAAGTTGAGCCATCTGGACGCGTGGCGCACGGTGTGTTGGTAACTTTACCAAGTTGAGCCAACCGGACACATGGCGCACGGCATGTTGGTAACTTTGCAAAGTTGAGCCAACCGGACGCGTGGCGCACGACATGTTCGTAACTTTGCAAAGTTGAGCCAACTAGACGCGTGGCGCACGGCGTGGTGGTGTTTCCTTCTGAAAGAAGTTTTTTTTCTTGGGATGAAGACAACTGATGTGACTGTCTGATGTCCCTGTCTTGTCGGAGGTGAGCAGGCGCCTTTTCAGTGGTGTCAGTTACTTTCCATCCCGGTGTCAGACGTGTGCCGCCCACGCTCCCGAAAAGGGAGGTGACGGTTTCTCTCTCTGCTGACGTGTCCTTCCCCTGTTGGGTGACGTTCTGATTTCCTGACGGCCCACTACCCATCGGATTAAATGCGATGGGTATGAATACATGGCGGTTCTCTCCTTTCCTTTACTTTTTCAAAATTTGAACAACGGTTCTTTCCATACTTCTCTCTTTTCTTCCTTTTCAGAGATCATTCATATTTTCTTTCTTCATCTTCTTGCAACATGTCTTCTGGGGCCAATCCTGTGGTTAAGAAAAGAAAATATAAGGGTAGGAATCCTCCCGGTCCTGATCGAGCGACGATCAGTTGGAAAGAGGAAGAGTTCCACAATTTGGTTAGGGATATGGGTTTTCTTCCGGAATGGGGTGCTCCGTTTCCTACCCCAGGTTCTACCGCCGTGGATGCACCTCTAGGTTACATCGCTTTGTATGCGGCCTTCTTTCGGGAGGGGAATTTCCGGCTCCATATGACCAAGTTTACTGCTGATGTCTTGACGAATTATGGGCTTCATATTTCCCAAATCAACGCGATTGGACTTCCTCGTATTACCCATTTTGAGTTTATCTGCAGGGCCAACCGTGTTGAGCCGACCTTTGAGATGTTCAATGTTTTTTATACCGTGACTTACACCGGTGGTTTTTATTCTTTTAAATCCCGGACCAGCGGTGTTATCCCTTGTAGTTCCAATCCTCCAAAAAGCCTACATGATTGGAAACAGAAGTTCTTTTACATTCGCCGTGGTGTTATTCCGGTAGACATGCACTATCGAGCAGGGATCCCTAAGGTCGACGTGACTGTGGATTTTGCTAAGCAAGAATGGTACAAGAAGGTGACGCACAAAGCCACTTCTATTTCTCAGCTGGAGGAGAGGGCGTTGGTTGGTGCCGGTATGAGCATGCGGTGGTTTCCGAAGAACCCTCTAGGTGTTCCTGTTTATGGTTATCAAGGCAAACGTATGTAATGTTTCTTAGTTTTTGCTTTTTTCTCTGGTTTTTGTTGTGTTCTTCCTCATTTTTTTGTATTACGCAGTTGGGTACAGCTTGTTAAATGTTCTTGACCCGAAGGCCGGTGGTGCCATGGTTGAGGCGGTTCAGGAGGATAGGAAACCGACATGGTTGGACCAGATCCGCAACCGTTTCTTGCATCCTACTAACGAGAGTTTTGCTACTTATGCCAACGTTTTTTTAGGTGAAGATGGTGAAGATGATGGTACTTCTGACCCCACTCGTGAGGAAGTTATCGTCCTTTCGAGTGAGGGTTCTGACAGATCTCTTGAAGGCCTAACCCCCCATTCCGCGCGTGCAGGCCCGGCGCAAGCGGTTGTTAATGAACCAGTGAATGAACCTGTTGATGTTGAGGTTGAAGTGTCGGTTGAGACTGCTGAGCAGCTGGAGGCCCGGAGAAAGAAAAAGTTGGATAAGTCCGAGGGGAAGGAGAAGAAGGCTGAGGAAAAAGCTACTAAAACTCCTCGTAAGCGTCCCTCTACTCTTCCTTTCGTAGATTATGTTGTCGTTTCTGATACACTATCTGGTTTAGGGGCAGGAGAGAAGCGTGGTGGGTCTGATCCTGACGACAGCGCCACCTTGACGGAGATGATGAAGAAGAAAGCTTTAGAAGATAAGAAACGGAAACTTGATGAGCAGGCTGCTGCTATGCTTGCGTCGAAAAGGTCCAGACTCCAGAAGGAAACTCCTCCTGCTCCTTCGGAATCTGAGATTGACATGATAGTTTTTTGCGCGAAACGCGGTAATCTGTTGGAGAAGATATACGTTGCTTGCGCTCCCCAAGGTAAAGACTTTGCGCTTGTGAGTCTCATTATTTAGCTTTCGGTCTTGTCTTTGACTATCATGGTTGTCTGGTGACAGGTGTAAAGTCAGGGAAAACTTCCCGTAAAGTTGACATTTCTAAGATTACTCCTCCTACTTCTCCACCATCTAGGACTTTTGGTCTATCCCCTCCTTCTGAGGATCTGGCTGAGAAGGAGAAACAGGTTAATGTGGAGACTGAACAAGTCGGAGAAGGTGGTGGTGATGGCGCAGGTGGTGCTGGTGGAGATGGTCGAGATAAAGGTATTGAAACAGAGGCAGAGTCTAGTGAAGCTACACCTCGTCAAACCATCTATACCAGGCGTCCACCGAGTGGTGGTGGTGCTACTTCAGGAGTGCCCCGGAGTCCTGAGTTCGAAAATATCCAAGCTGGGTCTTGGGATACCCATGACCCGGCTTGTGATGATCTGCCGCATGCTCCTCGATTGAATTTAACTCAGGGCTCCCGGATGAATGATCATGGTAACTGCCGAGAGTTTTTCTCATTGTCCTTCCCCCCTGCCGAGAGATTATTTCAAAAAAGGCGTAACCGGTTTGATCTCCTGGATGATCACATTCACGCTGGGGTTAACTTTTTTGCTACCTCACAGGAGATTGTTCGAGAATGGAAGCTGATGGGGGAGGAGGCTCTTGAATTTGAAAATGATAAAAAAAGCATTCGCTGAGGAGAGGGAGAAGTTTAATGCTGAGAAGAAGGGTTTGTTGTGGAGGGTGTCTGATGCGGAGCAAAAGCTTGCACAGACGTCACGGCCCCAGCCCCGGTTAGACCCGGTCAAGAGCCGCGGGAGAGGAACCCCGTGGTATTAATTTAAGCGACAGCGGAAGTCTTTAATACAGGATCTTTTAATACAAAAAATGCCCGTTTACTTTATTACATAATTTAGGGATAAAACCCTGTAATTTACAATAAAGTGATTTCACTAGGAAATCTTTATTTTACAAAACATGTTTCTTTATTTATTTATATTGAGCCACTTCCTTAAGCTTGTAGTGCTTCACGGCACTTTTCCTGGATCACAACAGATCACCTGAAACATGTTTGAAAAAGGTTTTGTCAGCGGGGAAATACTGAGTGAATCATTCATTTTGTCTAAAACGATATTATTGTTATAATTTACAGTATTAAGAGCGATTACAATGTTTCTACATGTCAACCATATATCCACGGTATTTGTCACTCGACCACCCATTGGCTATCTCGTTGTCCAATGGTGTCTGTGACTATGGTCTTATCACCTCTTGGCTATCTCGTTGTCCAATGGTGATGGATTAACAAGTAATGTATACAAAACCCCACATACCGGCTGTAATGAAGACTACAAAGACTTAATCCCTGTAATTATAACTTTGTAACAAACATGATTTTGGAAGTAAGTTTGGTAAAAAAAGAATGACTCACATTGCAGATTTATGCGGGCGGAGTTTAATCTACTGATTAGCCTGTTTAACCTAATTTAAATAACAATGCACATGAAACTAGGTTAGTAACCAATACAGCATTTACGACAATTCACGAGATTAAACCCTCACAATGAATGACAAAGTGCAATACTTAAACATCCATCAAATTAACGATGAATGACAAAGTATAAACTCAATTTGAGCGGCACTTAAACATTCGTTGGATAGTTTCAATCGATCGGACGTTGAATCGTAATAGCGATCGAGTTATTACCCTGTTATCGCGGCAGCGTTTCATGATTTGTGTGTGTTGTAAAGTATTCGGACTATAACTCATTGCATAAATCAACTTTTTACGTCGTTTCAACTCCAGAAATCAAGTCCCAAAGCCCTCTATTTATACTGAAATTTTGACCCCCCTCGCATGACGCGAGGGGTCTACGTGGGGGCGTCGCATGACATGAGGGGTCACCCTACTCCATAGGGTAGCCACGTCCCTAACTAGCTTATCTGAGTTGACAGTTTTGATAATTTCGAATTCTACCGCGAGTTATTTAGATAATCGTCAGCTAGGGTTTACCCCCCCTGAGTTTTAGGGGCCCTGATCCTGATTCTGATTGTTATGAAAATTTTAGGGTTTATGCAGAATTATTTGGGTTTGTCAATTGGGGTTTCCTTATTGGACAATTAACATAATAAATAATATTTATAGTGAGAGTTGTTACATCCTCCCCACCTTAATAAAAAATCTCGTCCTTGAGATTTACTGGAATAGATGAGGATATTTTTGCTTCATTTCTGATTCCAGCTCCCAAGTGTATTCTGGTCCTCTTTTTGAATCGCACTTGACTTTGACTAATACTAGTCGTTTGTGCTTAAGAAACTTGATCTTTCTATCTTCTATTTTCAGTGGTTTCTCCACAAATTTCAACTTTTCATTTACCTCGATATCTTGAAGAGGTACTACCAGGGATTCGTCTGATAGACATTTCTTGAGGTTGGATACATGAAATACGTCATGTACTACAGCTAATTCTCTGGTAGTCGTAAACGATAAGCAACTGGTCCTATTCATTGAATTACTGGAAATGGTCCTACGTACCTTGGACTCAGTTTTCCTTTCTTACTAAATCGTACGACTCCTTTCCAAGGAGAAACTTTCAAAAGTACTTTGTCTCCGATTTGAAACTCTAGTGGCTTGCGGCGATTGTCTGCATAACTTTTCTGACGATCTCGAGCTGTTTTCAGTCTTTCTTTGATTTGCGTGATCTTGTCAGTGGTTTCTTGTACAATTTCAGGACCTGATAATTGACTTTCTCCTATTTCTGCCCAACAAACTGGAGTTCTACATTTACGTCCGTACAGTGCTTCGAATGGGGCAGCTTCAATGCTTGAATGATAACTATTGTTATAGGAGAATTCAATTAAGGATAAATGGTTATCCTAGTTACCACCAAAATCTATCACACATGCTCGAAGCATGTCTTCCAGGGTTTGTATTGTCCTTTTACTTTGTCCGTCTGTTTGTGGATGATATGCAGTACTTAAATTTAGTCGGGTTCCCATTGCTTCCTGAAAACTAGTCCAGAAATGGGAAGTGAAACGACTATCCCTATTCGATACAATGGAGAGCGGAACTCCATGTAAGGATACTACTTCATCTACGTACAACTTGGCTAACCTCTCCATACTAAAGGTTTCTTTCATTGGTAGAAAATGAGCTGATTTGGTTAATCGATCCACAATTACCCAAATCGCATCATTACCTTTTCTGGTTTTGGGTAACTTAGTAACAAAGTCCATTGTTATGAGTTCCCAATTCCATACCGGCATTTCTAATTGTTGTAGTAGTCCCGAAGGTTTCTGATGTTCTGCCTTTACTTGCGAACAAGTAAGACACTTAGATACATATTCAGTTATATCCTTTTTCATTCCTATCCACCAGAAATTATTCCTTAAATCTTGGTACATTTTATTGTTTCCTGGATGTATGGTATACCTAGATTTATGAGCTTCTTCTAAAATTTTATTTCTTAAATCTCCCTGCTTAGGTACCCAAATTCGTTTCTTATGGAATCTCCAAATTCCATCATTTCCTTGCTCTAACTCTTTTATCCGTCCTTTCATTCCTTCAGCATCGTCTTCAGTTGTTGTTTCTTGAACTTTCTTTAGTTATTCCATTAAATCTAACTGTAGATTTAATCTAAGAGCATGGACTCGCTTTTGCTTTTCATGATACTTACGACTTAAAGCATCTGCGACTACATTTGCTTTTCCTTCGTGATATTGATTATCACAGTCATAGTCACTTACGATTTCCATCCATCTTCTTTGCCTCATGTTTAATTCCTTGTGCCCAAACATGTATCTTAAACTCTTATGATATGTATAAACATAAACAGTAAACTTACTTCCATACAGATAATGTCTCCAAATCTTAAGGGCAAATATTATGGCTCCTAATTCTAGATCATGAGTTGTATAGTTTTCCTCGTGCTTCTTCAATTGTCTTGAGGCATACGCAATTACCTTTTTGCGTTGCATTAACACACATCCTAATCTTAAATTTGAAGCATCACAATATACTTCAAAATCTTCAGTTCCTTCTGGCAAGGCTAAAATTGGAGCATTTGTCAACTTTTGCTTTAAAATCTTAAAAGCTTCTTCTTGTCTGGGTCCCCATTCAAACTTAACTGCTTTACAGGTTAACTTAGTTAATGGTACGGCTATTCTAGAAAAATCCTTAATAAATCGCCTATAGTAGCCAGCTAAGCCTAAAAAGCTTCTAATTTCCATAGCCGTTTGTGGAACCTTCCATTTGGTGATTGCTTCTATTTTAGAAGGATCTACGTGAATACCTTCGTGATTTACCATATGCCCTAGAAATTGTACTTCTTGCAGCCAAAATTCACACTTCGAGAATTTGGCGTACAACCTTTCTTTTCTTAACAAAGTTAAGAGTGCATGCAGGTGCTCACAATGTTCTTCCTGACTTTTGGAATAAATAAGTATATCGTCGATGAAGACAATTACGAATTTATCCAAGTATGGTTTACAAATCTGATTCATCATGTCCATGAATGCTGCAGGTGCATTCGTTAATCCGAAGGGCATGACTGTAAACTCATAATGACCATACCTCGTTCTGAAAGCAGTTTTAGGTATGTCTTCTTCTTGTACTTTCAACTGATGATATCCGGAGCGTAAATCTATCTTAGAAAAGTATCTAGCTCCTTGTAGTTGATCAAAAAGATCATCAATCCTAGGTAATGGGTATCGTTTCTTAATTGTAATCTTATTCAGTTCTCTATAATCGATACACATTCTCATCGATCCATCTTTCTTTTTCACAAACAACACTGGTGCTCCCCACGGGGACGAACTAGGTTGTATGAATCCTTTACCAAGCAACTCATCTAATTGTTTCTTAAGTTCTAGCATTTCTGTGGGTGCTAACCGATAAGGTGCTTTGGCTATTGGTGTAGTTCCAGGAATTAGATGAATTCTAAATTCTACTTCCCTGTCAGGTGGTAATCCAGGTAGTTCTTCTGAGAATACATCAGAGTATTCTGAGACTACTGGGATTTCCTGAAGTTCCTTACTCTCAGTGTTAATGATTACGGAAATCATATACACCATTTCTTGTTTCCTTGAATAACTAGCCAATTTCATTACGGGAATGAATTTTAGTGGCTTTCGAGGTTTATCTCCTGTAATTAAAATTACTTCTCCTGTGGGGGTACGAATTTCTACAGAATTTTTATCACAAAGGATTTGAGCATGGTTGGCCACTAACCAATGCATTCCTAATACTACATCGAATCCGGCTAATTTCATAGGTAATAGGTTTGCGGAAAATTTATGGCCTAAGAGTTCTATATTTCCTTCTCGCAAAACCTTATCTATTTTAACATAATTTCCATCTGCCGTTTCGACTGTAAAAATCTGCCTAAGATTGGTCAAGGGTAAATTAAGAGCTTGGCAGAATGAAGCATTGATAAAACTTTGGTTTGCACCAGATTCAAATAATACTTTTGCATACACGTTGTGAACTAGAAACGTACCAGCTATTACATCGGGAATGAGTTCTGCTTCCTGAGTGGTCAGCTGGAATGCTCTGGCATTCTTTTTGGTAGTTCTGTCAGTCGTCTTAGTTTTGTTGTCTGCTGGTTTGACCAGTTTGGGACATTCGGTTCTAAAATGTTCGGTTTCACCACAGTTATAGCAGATCCTGGTCTTTTTCCCACAATCTTCCTCACGATGTCCTATAGCTTTGCAAAAGTTACAGGTTTCATTGCATTTTCCAAAATGTTTCTTTCTGCAATTCCTGCAGAAAGGCGGAGTGGAAGATTGCCTGATTCCCCTCTTCTTGAACTTGTTATTATTACCCATACGAAATCCTTGGGTAATTTTCTGAGCCAAATCCTTCTTCCGGTTTTCTTCTCTTGTACGTACCAGTTCGTCAGTTAGGGTGTTAGCTAATTCTACCGCATCGTCTATAGTGCGAGGTCTCGCAGCTTTAACGCTGTTACGGATTTCACCAATTAATCCCCAAATATAACGGGAAATAAGCACCGGTTCTGGCGAAGCCAGGGTTGGTACCACTCTCGCATATTCGAAGAATGTCAAAGTATATCCTCGACAGTCTACACCCACCATACGATGGCTCAGGAACTTATTTGCCATTTGTTCCTTTTCATACTCGGGACAGAATTTTCTTTCCATTAGCTGCTTAAATTCTTCCCAATTCATGGCATAAGCCATATTTCTTCCTTTGGCTTGAAGTACCGTATTCCACCATTCTAGCGCCCCTTCTTTAAAAAGATACGAAGCATACATAACTTTGTCTTCTTCAGTACATTTACTTATCATAAGTACTGCTTCGGTTTTCTCTAACCAACGCAGTGCCGCAGTTGCCCCTTCATTGCCTGTAAATTCAGCTGGTTTACAAGCAAGAAATTCTTTGTAAGTGCAACCAGGCGTTGCAGCTTTCATTTTCTTAGGGAGTGGGGCCTGCCGTGGATCATTGTTGTGATTATCATGATTGCCGCCTCCGTTTACACTATTACTGAAATTATCTTCTTGAGTACGTTTACTAGGAATGATTTGTTGAGGTTCAGCAGGTTTCTGAGCAGCAGCCAGGATTGCTGGAATAACATTGGTTATCCCTTGAGCAACGATATTCTCGATATCTTGCCTAGTCATAAATTGATTTTCCTGATTTTGCTCAGATTGATTTACTTCATTAACTGGTTCATTACCAGCGTTTTCCATCTGGTAATTATTATAGGTATAAATTATTAGTATCCAATAATCGATAGTTAAATAAAACAATTACACATAAGCACATAATTTTTTTACAACATATATATATATATATATATAGCCAAAATTGTCGATTTCTTGACTTTCCTTCTTATAGATTATATAGGCATCCATACACACTGTTTATCTTACAACGCTTTATTTCTATTTTACAGAGTTATATTTTTGTTACTACTGTTATTATACAAATACAGCCTCCCAACCCTCTATTCCTTTGTCAACTGGCATTTTAATAGCGACGTTCCCTCTCGTCATATTTTCAGGAGATTTGTTCTCTCATTTCCCGAAGCATATTCCCTGTACCTATCAGTTCTTCGCCAAACTGGCGGAGTTCGGCTAAGTTCTCATTACTCATCGGTGGATTTGGGATAGGTTCTGGGTCGAACTGAGGGAAAAAGGTATAAGGATTATTAAGAAGGTTTTGAAACTCCCAGTCGTTAGTCCACCACTCGTCCATTTCTCCTAAAGGTTGGGTGTGAATCAAAGGGTCTGGAATAGCTGGTTCCAAGTTTATTGGAAGTTGGGTTTCAGCAGGATAAGGGTAGAGATTGTTGGTGATAGGTCTAATGATATCACAGCTTGCCAGTAGATGATCTAATTCTTCCTGAAATGTAAATTCTTCAGTTTGCTTAGAACTTTCCCCGATTTCTATTCTTGTTTGCCTAACATTTTCCCCGATTTCTATCTCTGCGGGCTTAGGACTTTCTCCGTTCTTGATCCCTTTTCCTTTATCCATAGGATTTTCTATTTTGGGGACTTTCCTAGTTGTTGGTTTCCTCCTGCGTACATTCCTCCATCCTACATATCTTCTTCTTTTCTTAGGCTTGCTTTCTCCGGAGGTGGAGCTTGGAATTCCATAGGTTCCTCCAAATCAGCAATGTAACCAGTGAAGTCATTGGAAACTTCTATTGGTACAGGATAGAGATTGAGATTCTGAAGGGCTTCAGATAACTCATTCATGCTGTTCAGCATATATGCAAAATGCACAAAAAAGCTAAGTTAAAATTTTATAACAAAATTTCACAAATAAACATTTAAGTATTATTGCATACCGTGTGACTAATTTAATACAAAGGACAGCTGAAATTTGAAACACACTAGGGTTTATCGTAATTTATTTATTTACGGGATTCTTTAGAGCTTCTGGCTTGTTGGTAATATAGGTACTACTACTGATTCAGGGTCCTGATATTTTTAAAGGTTGGTATTTACTGCTATCGTTGCTAACATATAAAGATCTGCCCATTTTTCATCTAATTTGTCTTCCCAAGGTGGATTATTGCCTATTTCCTGGGTTTCCGGATTAAACCTCACTTTCTTTGGTTGTGATTTCTTTCCTTTTTCCTGACTTTTCCTAATGATTAAACTTCTTTTCTCTGGGGTAAGAGGATTCTCATATTGTGCCTTACGGACAAAGATTCCTTCCTCAATTTCTGCTGGGTATTTTGATGAAGTTCCTGAAGTATCTAATTTATGATAGATAGCCGAAAGTCTTTGTTTACCCGTACTGTAACTAACAAATAGTCAGTTAATAAAACACATAATCACATAATGGTAATCAGTAAAATTTAATTATTTTGCTGAATAATTAATTAGCTTAAATCAGTGGTCTGATACCACCTTTTCCTGTCACGGCCCCAGCCCCGGTTTGACCCGGTCAAGATCCGCGGGACAGGAACCCCGTGGTATTTAATTTAAGCGACAGCGGAAGTCCTTAATACAGGATCTTTTAATACTAAAAATGCCCGTTTACTTTATTACATAATTTAGGGATAAAACCCTGTAATTTACAATAAAGTGATTTCACTAGGAAATCTTTATTTTACAAAACATGTTTCTTTATTTATTTATATTGAGCCACTTCCTTAAGCTTGTAGTGCTTCACGACACTTTTCCTGGATCACAACAGATCACCTGAAACATGTTTGAAAAAGGTTTTGTCAGCGGGGGAATACTGAGTGAATCATTCATTTTGTCTCAAACGATATTATTGTTATAATTTACAGTACTTAGAGCGATTACAATGTTTCTACATGTCAACCATATACCCATGGTATTTGTCACTCGACCACCCATTGGCTATCTCGTTGTCCAATGGTGTCTGTGACTATGGTCATATCACCCCTTGGCTATCTCGTTGTCCAATGGTGATGGATTAACAAGTAATGTATACAAAACCCCACATACCGGCTGTAATGAAGACTACAAAGACTTAATCCCTGTAATTATAACTTTGTAACAAACATGATTTTGAAAGTAAGTTTGGTAAAAAGAGAATGACTCACATTGCAGATTTATGCGGGCGGAGTTTAATCTACTGATTAGCCTGTTTAACCTAATTTAAATAACAATGCACACGAAACTAGGTTAGTAACTAATACAGCATTTACGACAATTCACGAGATTAAACCCTCACAATGAATGACAAAGTGCAATACTTAAACATCCATTGAATTAACGACGAATGACAAAGTATAAACTCAATTTAAGCGGCACTTAAACATTCGTTGGATAGTTTCAATCGATTGGACGTTGAATCGTAATAGCGATCGAGTTATTACCCTGTTATCGCGGTAGCGTTTCGTGATTTGTGTGTGTTGTGAAGTATTCGGACTATAACTCAGTGCATAAATCGACTTTTTGCGTTGTTTCAACTTTCAACTCCAGAAATCAAGTCCCAAAGCCCTCTATTTATACTGAAATTTTGACCCCCCTCGCGTGACACGAGGGGTCTACGTGGGGGCGTCGCGTGACGCTAGGGGTCAGCCTACTCCATAGGGTAGCCACGTACCTAACTAGCTTATCTGAGTTGACAGTTTTGATAATTTCGACTTCTACAGCGAGTTATTTAGATAATCGTCAGCTAGGGTTTACCCCCCTGATCCTGATTCTGATTGTTATGAAAATTTTAGGGTTTATGCAGAATTATTTAGGTTTCTCAATTAGGGTTTCCTTATTGGAAAATTAACATAATAAGTAATATTTATAGTGAGAGTTGTTACAACAGGAGAAACAGGTAACTCCAACAAACAAAAGGATTGGGAGGTCGCTTGTGAGTGAACTAATAAAGAGCTTCAGGCACAACGTGATGCGATTTTGAGGTTGTTAGGAGAGAAGAAGAAGATCAGTGATGAGGCTGAGCAGGAGCGTGTTGCGGCTCAGAAGAGGGAAGAAGAATATCTCCAACGTATAGTTAAGTTGGAAAAGCTTGCTGAGGCAAAGGTTGCTGAGTACGAGGCTTCTGAACTTCTTGCTGAGGAAATGTCTGCTGATTGCAAGTGGTTGCTTGCTCGTGCAGCGCCTCTGGTAATTTCCTTTGCATATGTTGTTTGTTTGTTTTTGGGTATTATTTGTCTTGTTCTTCATGTGTGTATTACCTTACAGATTGCCGACCGTATCGCTGGTTCTGAAGAATTGGCCAAGTACATGTATGAGCTTGGTGAAGCTGCACGTGATCTTGGTCGTAAGGAAGGGTATGCTGAAGGAAGGGCGGCTGCTGAATCGAAAGAGCCATTGAAAAATTTTGAATTGTATAAGACTGATTGTGTCGGGCGTTACGCTGAAAAACGATAGGAGTTTGCATCTCTTGAGTTTGGTGTCATTAAAGCTGCTCAGAAATTATCTCGGAAACCTGATGGTATCGCCCTGTTGAAGAAGGCTCTTAATGATGAGGATCCTGGAATTGGGGGTGCTGGCACCAGTCATCAGGAATGAATGATCCAGGCTTGTATGCCGTGTATGGGCTTCGATAGCCTTGTAACTGACAATCTCATGAACAATGTTAACTTTATGCTTTGTGAACAATTTACCGATGGTCGACCTATCTGTTATCATTTTGTTAGACTTCGACGTATTTTTGTGTTAATATTTGACTTTTCTTTTTTTACGTTGTGGATTTTAATATCGTTACAATATGTGCATGTGTAATTACTTTGATTAGGTATCACGAATGAATGATGGCGCTGACAGGTTGTGTTGTGTTAGTTACAACGTTTGTTCTGTCATTTAAGCGTGCAGGTTGATTCGTTTATACGAAGTGATCGAGTTACAGGTTATTGTGTTTACCCAGCTGTGTTCAGCCTTGGGGGTCTTACAATGTTTGTTTACCATGTTTTCGATGCTTTCGTGTTTATGTGGGCACGGAGTATTTACTTGGCGTTTTTTAGGCTTTGGTTGTGTTCTTGACCCGGCTGTGCACTTGGTTGTGACAAGCCTTGGAGGTCTACAACGTTTCGTAGTGTTGAGCCATTGATGTTTTCGTGTATGCCCAAAGTAATATATGCAATTGTGACAAAAATTCGCATGAGATAAAATAGCCAAAACACTTCTTGTATTAGTGTTAAATGTGTTGGCGCGCGACCGTTACAAGTACGTAAAAAACTTCGACCGTTTACATATAGCACTTTCTTAATTGCTGGGCGTTGCAAGTTCTTGGGACTTCTTTGTTTTCCAATGTGCGTAGCTTGTATGCTCCTTTTCCCAAAACATCATCTACAACATAAGGTTCCTCCCACTTGGGAGCTAATTTGCCCGGTTTTTCGGCGTTAGACGCCTCGTTGTCTCTTAGGACGTAATCGCTGGGGTTGAACGTGCAGATGCAGACCTTGCTGTTGTAATATTTTTCCAACTTTGTCTTGTATTTCTCCTCGTTGATTGCCGCCATATCCCTTCTCTCTTCTAGAAGGTCTAGATCTAACCTCCTTTCTTCTTCATTGTTAATCATGTTCATGGAGAGCATTCTTGGGGATGGTAGGCCGATCTCTGCTGTTATCACAGCTTCGAACCCGTAGACTAAGTTGAACAGTGTTTCTCCGTTACTCGTCTTTGGCATTGTTCTATGGGCCCACAATATGCTTGGTAGCTCATCAACCCAACCTCTTCGTTGCGTTCCCAGGCGTGCTTTGATACCATCCACTATGCTTTTGTTAACAACTTCAACTTGACCGTTTCCTTGCGGATGCGCAACCGAGGAAAAGGCGTGCTTTATGTGTAATTCTTTGAACCAGCGTTGGAGATCATCGGCAGCAAAATTTGTCCCGTTGTCGGTGACAATTTTTAGTGGTAGCCCGAAACGACATATGATCTACTCCCAGATGAACCTTCTAACTACGGTTGATGTGGTGGACGCGAGTGCCTTTGCTTCCACCCATTTTGTGAAATAGACGACTGCGACTATTATCAATTTCACTGCGCCCGGGGCTTCTGGAAAAGGGCAAACCATATCTATCCCCCACTGTTGAAACGGCCACGCCGTTGTTACTGGGACTAGTTCATTTTTAGGGCACATCGTTTTCGGGCGTGCCTCTGGCAGCCGCTGCATTTTCTCAGAATTTTCACTGCGTCTAGGTGCATTCCAGGCCAGTAGTATCCAACGTTCATCACTTTTGCTACTACCATTCTTGGGCCGGCATGAATGCCACAGATGCCCTCATGTACTTCTCGGATCAGGTAGTTTGCATCTTCTGGGTCGACGCATCTTAACAACGGTCCCAAGTAGGATTTCCGATACAAAATTCCGTCGGCCATCTGGTAGTGTTCGGATTTGTATTGCACCTTTCTTGCCTCGACTTTGTTTTCCGGTAGTATTCCAGATTGGAGATACATAATTATCGGGGTCATCCACGACGTTGTTCCCAATTGAATAACGTTTACTTCCCTTAGCGGTAACGATGGGTTGCTCAAAACCTCAATGCGCACATCCTTGGCTAGGTGCTGGAAACTTGTGGATGCGAGTTTACTTAACGCGTCTGCTGGTTTATTCTCACTCCGGTTGATGTGGTGCACCTTGTAGGAATAGAAGTTTTGCAGCAATGTTTTTGCTTGGTCCAAGTAGAGCGCCATCACGTCTCCTTTGGCGTCGTACTGGCCGTTGATTTGTCCGGCTACTAACATGGAGTCTACATGTGCCTCAATGTGTTTGACTCCCATCTTGATTGCCAATCTCAAACCGGCAAGAAAAGCTTCGTATTCAGCTTCATTATTCGTTCTTTTGAAGTCTAGCCTTATGGCATACGTGAATTCATGTTTGTTTGGACTTACCAGCCTAAGTCCCGCGCCCGCGCGATCTTCATTGGATGCGTCGTCTGTGTACAATAGCCATGGCTCTTCCGTATGTTGCCTTTCGGCTTTCTCCATTGCCTTGCACTCCCTATCTTTGTCATCAAGTACTTCTGTCATGAAATCGGCCAACACCTGGCCCTTGATTGTTGGCCTTGGTCTGAAAACCACATTATGGCCTCCCAGTTCTATAGCCCACTTTGCTAACCTTCCGGATATCTTGGGCCTTGCGAGGATGTTGCCGATGATGTAATTTGTTAATACGTGAATGACGTGGTTGGTGAAGTACCTGCGCAACCGCCTTGATTCATGGATCAGTGCCAGTACCAGTTTTTCCATTATAGCGTACCTTGTTTCTGGATCGTTCAAAGTGCGGGACACATAATAAACTGGTGTTTGAATTCCCTGGCGATCTACAAGCAAAACTGCTCCAACTGCTTTATCAGATGCTGATAGATACATTACTAGGGGTTCTCCCTTAACTGGTGCTGTCAATGTTGGCAGTCTTATGAGGCAATTTTTCATCTCTCGGAATGCGCTCCCGGCTTCCGGAGTCCACTGAAATTGACTTTTCTTCATGCAGTTGTGGAGTGTTATGATAAATGGGAAAGATTTGGCTACGTGATAGGCTAGGAAACGGTTGAGTGCTGCTAAACGTCTAGCCAATTTCTGCATTTCCTTGATTGTTGACGGTGAAGGCATCCGCTTTATCGCTTGCACCTTGTCAGGGTTGACTTTAAACCCATCTCTTGTTACGATGAAACCCCGGAACTTTCATTCCTCCATGCCGAAAGAACATTTTGCTGGGTTTAGCTTGATACTTACTCCGCGCAGTGTGTCAAACGTTTTTTGAATGTTAACCAGCATCATGCTTTCTTCCTTGCTCATGATGACCAGGTCATCCATGTATACTTCGATGTATTTGCCGATGGCATCGCTGAACGTTTCATTCCTCAATCTCTGATAAGTTGCACCTGCGTTCGTTAAGCCAAAGGGGATTTTTGTGTAGCAGTATAGCCCTATTGGCGTGCGAAATGCAGTCTTATCTTCATCTTGGATGGCCATCTGCACCTGATGGTATCCCTTATAACAGTCAAGGAAACATTTCCACCTGAACGTTGCTAATGAATCAATCTTCTCATCAATATCTGGTAGGGCATAGCATTCGCGCGGACATGCCTTGTTTAGATCTTTGTAACCTAGGCACATTCTCCAACTACCATTTGGTTTCTGTACCATTACAGGGCTCGCCACCCAAGTTTGATATCGGACTTCTCTGATGATACCAGCGTTCAGTAGCTCCATGACTTGCTCTTGCATAACATCATGCTTTATGTCTCCTAAGTGGCGTTTGGCGTGTACTACAGGTTTTGCGCATTCTGATACGTTTAATCTGTGTTCTGCTATGTGTCGTGGAACGCCCACCATGTCAGCTGGTGTCCAGGCGAACACATCCATGTTTTCAAACAACAACTTTTTCACCGCCGCGCGCGTGAGATCAGACATTGCAGGGCCCAAGGTGACCGTTTGTTCTGGATATTTGCTGTTCAGTACCAATATCTCAGCTTCTGCACGTGGTGCGGGTTTGCTTGCTTTTGCTGGTCGGATTTCATTCGTTACTAAGACTTCTTTACTTGCGTAGATTATTGCTACCCCTGTCTCTGTTGGGAATACAACAGCTGAATGTGGTCCAGAGCAGATCATGCTAAAATCTCCTTGGGATTCTCTTCCCAGAAGGATATCATGTCTTGAGTGTGCAGGTAGCACCATGAACGTTACTTCTTTTGTTCTTGAATTTCGTCCATCTGAGAGCAGCACCGGGAACGATATCTGGCCGAGAGGGAAAACAGCTTCGTTACAGAAACCAGTTAGTGGGTAATCTACTAGTTCCAAGCGTGTTTTGTCTTCTTGGTCAAATTTATTGAAACATTGTTCGTATATGATATCCGCAGTGCTCCCTGGATCAATGAAAATGTATTCGGTTTGGTAATGACCGATTACCCCAGATATGACTATGGGTCTTCTCTCTCTTGTACCTCCTCTTACTATAGGGAAGACAACTTGTCTTTCGCGCCATGAGTCGTCTTATGTGCGCTTGTTGTAATTCTTTCTTGGCCGTCCCCCCTGAACCATGTGAGTCTCTAACTTTCGAAGCTTCTTGTTGTCTGGACCTTCCTCTCTTCTGTGAATTTGACGATTATCACGCTTCCCGCCTTTCACCAGATGGGTGAGCCTTCCATCTCTCAGGGCTCTTTCTATCTCCTGCTTTAGGCTAAAGCAGTCATCGGTTAAATGACCAGTGTCCTTATGGAATTCACAAAAAAGATTTGGGTCCTGGCCTCTTTTGTTGCGCATTTGTAGAGGTGGTTTGAACTAGTGGTTCTCAGTTGACATGACCTCGGAAGGTATCTTTGTTAGGGGTGTCCACTGTTTTTCTCTATTTTCTCTCTTTACTTCTTTGCGATGACTGATCTGGTTGATCGTGTTGCGCGCATCCTCCCTTACTGGGCTTCTTTCTCTGTAACCGGACGTTTTCCATGATTGGCCTTTGCCTTTCTTGTTGCGCCGGACATTGTGGTTATATTGTCGGTTGTCATCACCGGTCAATTGCTTGTCAGTGCGTGCAATTGTTTTTGCTGCCTCATTGAAGGTTTCCCAGTCTTTGGGGCCTCTATCTCTTCCTTTCAATCGTTTGATCAGGTCGTTACATTTCACAGCCCTCATGAAGTGTGCGCGCATCATCTTTTCGCCTACATCTCCGATTTCCAGACATTCTTTGTTGTATCTGGTGATGAAATCTTCTACGCTTTCATGATCTTTCCTCCAGATATTTAAACAATCAGCTGGATCTCTAGTGTGTCTGCGCTGTTGAGAGAAGTGTGCGAGGAACTTGTCTTGAAAATCGATCCATGACTTGATCCTTCCTGCTGGTAGGCTATCAAACCAGACGCGTGCTGCGCCGACGAAGGTTTGTGCAAAAAGATGACACCAAGTTGGTAAGTTCCAGCCTCCTGTTACTCCTGCGCCATTCAAAACTTGGAGGTGGTTATCGGGATCTGTTAAGCCATTGTATTTGCCCACGTTGTGTGGCAGTTTTGTCTTGTCAATATCGGCTGTTGCAATCTCTTTGATGAACTTGGAGTTTTCAGCCATGCCGTCTGGGCGATAGCTCAAAGAGTAGTCATGTTCTCCTTTTGGATTGTAGCCTGCGCGCTTGTGGGATTTGTATGACTCATGTTATGGTGGTAACCTGCTGAACACCGTGCTTTCTCCTTTGTACGTCGGATCGTCTTCCTCATTATCCCATTCGGCATTCATGCTGCGCGCGCCTAAACGACTTTGTATCGGCTTTCTCTATGGATGGGAATGTTGCACGTAATTACTTTATGTTTCACCATAAGTATCGCGCGTGTCATGCGCACTTGGCTTCTTGATGTTTGGTATAGGTCCTTTCTCAGGATGCAAGTTCCACGCATTGGCCTGCTGGGTTGTGTGGGTGCTCAGAGAACTTTGCGGTGGAGTAGCGAAGACAGATTGGTTAGCTTGTGTTTGGAGCAAGGCTTGTTGCGCGCTCAGTTGCGTGTAGACGAGATTTAGGGACGCCACTTGCTCAGCATACCAGGAAGCCAGAGTTTTTCCTTCGGGTAGCCCTAAAAGTGCAGAGAAATTCAGTTGTGTCTGTTCCGATGGAGCTGAAGGGCCAGGTCCATGGTTTGGTGTTTGGACTGCTGGGGATGTTTGTTGGACTACCCCAGGTGGAGGTTGGAATGTGGCTCCGTTTGTGGTTTGAGTGATGACTCTAGGTGGAGGTTGGAAGGTGGCTCCAGTTGTGGTTTGACTGACGACTCTGGATGCACTTCCAAAGATATCAGGGAAATCGTTGTTCATCTGCCCTTCTTGGATGGTTTCGTTCCTTTGGACTCTTTGGACGTGCGCGGTGTTCGAAATGAGCTCGAAGGAAGAAACTTAACCGTCCACCTGGTGGGAAGGGTTTATTTCAGTCATTTTGAAGAGTGTTTTGAACAAAAAGGAGATGAAAATGGTTTGCAAAACTGCGGATGGCGCCAATGATGAAACACTTGTTAAATCCAATGATTAACTAGCTGGGTTGTCTCTTTCGTGGGTTCAATCTCCTTTCTTACTCGCCAAAAGACTGGTCCTGCAAAACAGCAACGCCGTTAGCTCGTTAAGAGGGGAATATGGGGGTTTCCCTCTTAACAGGGCTCCGGCGTGAGAATAAATATTGTTCTGAGGAAATAAAACAGTGTGTGTTGAGTGTGAGAGTATGGAGTGGAGAGAATCGAATAACCTGGATGATGAAGGGTCCTATTTATAGCTGGAGGGTGAAAGAAGGAGGAGCAACCTTGCCAGCTGCTATAGGGCGCCAGCTGTCCGACCAAGGGGAATATCCTCTTGGTTTCCTCTGCTGTGGTTAGGGTGGTGGTACACGTGGCGCGCCTATATTTGTCCACGCTGGAAAGATCGTACCGCTGCTGTCGCTCTGCTCCTTGATTTGCTGCAGATCTACATGGCGCTTGATGAGCGGTGACACGTCCTGTCCTTTCTGTCGGTGAGAGCATCTTTGGTGCCACCTTGACTCCTTCCAAAAGCTTCTAGAAGCTTCCGTATTCGTTTGCTGATGTACGCGCCATGTAGGATGGAAAAGTGGTGTGGTATTTGTCATGTAGGCAAGGAATTGGGACCATACCTCTTCAAAAAGTAACGACTTTTTCATCAAAGTTTAGTAGTTGGGTTGTCGATTAGACATTAACGTGAGGGTGTTGACAAATGATTTTGCCCGAGTCCTCTAAAATCAAATTATGTATTTTCTTTTGAGTTTTTTATAGTTCAAGCTTAACAAACATTCTTTCCATTAATTTTTGCTCAAAGTTATTATTTTGTGTAAAAAGGATAAGAAATCCATCTAACCTATTTTTTACTAATATAACAAAAACATTACATCAGAACATACTTCTTGTAGATAACTTAAGAGACCTTTTATGCTATCCTATATAGTATTTTGCAATCTATTTTCGCCATACCTCGTTAATTGTTATGATTTTAAGTTAAAGATGTAGATTCAAGCATTGTCCTCTGTAATTCGGTAATTGTACTAAATTATTATTATTATTATTATCATTATTATTATTATTATTATTATTATTATTATTATTATTATTATTATTAATTTTTCATCAAAGTGACGATAAGAGTATCTACAGCACATCTAAGAGGTATTAGAGGTGCAAAAACAAACCGTATAAGATAATAATAAGAGTATCTACAGAACTTCTAGAAGATATTTTCAAGCATTCGTTCTAGTTATTATTATTATTATTATTATTATTATTATTATTATATTATTATTATTATTTATTTTGTTTTTTTGCAGGCAACTCTTTGAACTGGATTATATGTTTACTATTATTATTATTATTATTCTATTATAATTGAACATGTGATTTTTACATTCTCGATATGTCTGGATGAGCTTGGCCACTTGTGTTTTGGGTTAAAAATCGTTCAAAGGAGGCGAAACTTACGTGGGATAACTGGTGCAGATGTAGTTTTTTTTGGCTGAATCTATTATGTAAGTTTGTATAACATGGTGTCCTTTGTAATTTTGGTGTATAGTATCTTGCTATAACGAATAAAATTTTTTGTCGGCCGTTCAAAAAAAAAAAAAAAAAACTTGTGTTTTGGCATTATATTTAGACTTTAGTACAGTCAAAAGGGCGCTTTGGTTACTCTTTCTAGGCTAAAAACAAAATACCATTTATCTATGTTTAGCTTTTAATGACTCAACTATTTTAGCATTTTGTTACTTACTGTCTCCAATGTACTGTAAAAAAGTATCTCCTTAATGATGTAGCTTTTATCCATTAATTCAGATGCATTGAAGGGAAATTCATAGAGATATCCAAAACAAAAATCCATCTACAAGGGCATGCAAAACTTTGGTTATTGTGCCATTTCTTTTAGTTTTTGATTTTCTTTTTCAACTTCATTTATTCAATGACCATTATTTTTTTCTATTAAATTCCTACGACAACTCTTCTAATGCCAACTTTATTTTTTATTTATTAAAAACATAAAATAGAACAAAGGGGCCAGCAGGAAACTGGAAATCCCAAACAAAACAAAAACAAAAACATTACGTAATCAGGTCACGAATATTTATTTTTTGATTTTTTTTCAACTTTATTTATTCAATGAACATTAAAGGCTATTTAATATGCATTAAATAATACTAACCCAAATTTCTAAGACAAATTTGTTTAGAATGTTTTTAAAGATCAATAAATTTGTTTACCAACCTATCAAAATCTCAAACTCAAAACAAAAAAGAATCCGTTTATTGTGTAGTTGAAGAATTTGTTTACCAACCTCTCACCATTTCACTCTCATTTCCTTCTTCAAATACATACAAACAAAATGAGTACACCAAATCCGTTTATGGATCTTGCAAAACTTGAAGAACTAATGTCAGATGATATTGAAATAATTGCACAACAATTTTTGGAGCTCGAGTTAAGGCAAAGTATAACATGGATTGATCGAGAGTAGTTTATGTTTATTTTTAAAATGTTTGTTTTTAAATCTGGTTTACTTTTGTTTTTAGGTAATGCAATTTCTATGTTTTTATGTTTTTTTTTGTATTTTACTTAAATTATTTATCTTAATTATCTAATCATTTAATTTATTTGAATATATTTTAATAATTTAAGTAAGTGAACTTAAAAAAAATGGGTAAACTTAAATAAAAAATGGGTGATGATGTGGAAAATGTAAGAATATGTAAGGATGTTTGTATGGTTGGAGATGAAATTGGTGGTTTTTAAGGATTTGTAAGGATTTTTAAGGATATGATGTGACAGCTGATTAGGCAGCTAAGGGCGCCATTTGCATTGGAGATAGTCTTACCACTAACTTTTGCTTGAACTTACATGTTTTTACACACTGTTAAAAACATTTATTTTACGGTCCTTAGCCACGGGTGTGGGCTTGCTGAAGGTGAACTCATTGGCAAAGGGAAATGTCTATTTATCATCCACGGTTTGTGATGCATGTGGGGCAGCGTTAGAATCAACAAATCATATGATCATCTCATGTCATAATGTTGTAACTTAAGGGTTTGGACGCTGGTTAAGTCCTAGTGTAATATGAAGGTAACGACAGGTGACTTGGTGAAGCTTCGGTTACAGTGAGTAACAACCAAGGGTTCAATAACATACAAAAGGAACAGGACAAAATCTTGGAGATCAAGGCAAACTAGTTCGGTGGGATGATTGGTGCTCTTAAAAACTCAACCTGATTGAAATGAATCTTTCAGTCATACCTTTATACCACTAGACTAGATGCAATTTGGAACTTAACTATTTTAGCTAAAGCTAGGCTCACTCATATCATGTTGTGGTACATTTACTTTTACGGTAGGCGGAGCTTATTAGATTTTAAAAAATATGTAAGCTGCAACTCGTGGTTGCTTTCCCTAGTTAACCCGCAAGCATGTAAATGGGCCATGTAATGGATTCTTGTGTGTGTTAAGCGTCATAGAAAACATGACCAAACAAAGTGTGTACATTTGTCACGAAAATCTGAATGTAAAAGCATTGCACAATTGAAAGTGTAATACATATAATTTTTTTTTCTAATTTGGTATTTGTATGTATGCCCAACTTTTTACTTGTTGCACCAAATAATGTGACATTAATTAATTTAAATTTTAGTTTTCTTTTATAGCTTTTAAAATATAATATTTTATAAATAAACGAATATGACATTACAATATGTTTATTTAATCTCTGATTTTATACTATTTTTATAAGAAAATATAGCTCTATCAAATATAAAGTTTTATAATTATGTGTTGATATTAACATTTATAAAAAAATAGAGCCATCTTTGGTATTTGAGTAAAATGCAAAAATCGTCCTTGAGCTATATGCGCCCATCCAAAATAAGAATTTTTTGTAAGCAGACCCGTGACGTTTAGTTTTGTTGCAATTTCTATCCAAAATAAGAATTTTTCGCATGTTCTTTCTCAGGTCACATTTCAAAACTACGAAACGGTTGGAATAGGAGAACCCATGGGAATTCGAGTACTTAGCGAGCGTTCATTTATAGAAGTCTTAGTTCAAACACTTTCGCTGTGCAATGAAGATACCATTCGGATCACACCCAACTCTGATGAAATCGATTTATCGGGGTGTGACATATATATATTCTTTTATAAAGTTATGCACATCATATAAATGGTTTTATTTATATGAGATGCTTCAATTAGAGATTTAGACAACTATCTGTTTTAAAAACTTGAAAATTGATGGATGCCACAATATATGTATACATTGCGTATTTCGTTAGTCTAATCCTTATAAACGTAGACACGCATTCAAACTATAAAGATTTATGAAACTATATTTAAATGTGTATATATCTATATTATGCATAAAAGTAACTTGCGAAAAGACTCCCTAAAATTTTGATTGTTAAATCACCTACGTTCGTGTTTGTCTAACTCGTGTGTGAACTAGTAATTTCTAATAATCACCAATGCATATCACGTAAAAAAATACGATTTTGCTGGACATATGACGACCTAATTAATTAAAATTAAGTCTAACGCACGTTTATGGAATAAAACATGATTTGTTAAGTGTATGGATTAATGTGAAAATTTGTCGGTTGTCACACTCTCATGGCAGGTACTCTTACACCAAAAACTTTATCAATCAAGAGCTCGAGCAGATACATCCAGATGATGTGGAAGAGATGGACATAGCTTGGCAAATGGCTATGGAAATTTCCAGAGCTAAAAATTTCACGAAGAAGACTAGTACTCAAATCAATCAGTTTGATTTGATAAATCAAACCTTCTATGTTACAACTGCCACGAGAAAGGATACCTTGTGCGGGACTGCAAGAAGCAGAAGGTTGAAAGGGGTCAACCACTTAATGCAACAACAAATGTTCCGACTGCTGCAACTGAGTCATTAGCTGCTGGGCACAAAGGGCTTTGGTGCTCAAGGAGGTGGAAGATATGATTGGAGTGCTAAAATGAAAGAACTAGAGATCACTGAGATGAATCCAATGCTGGCTCAAGTGATTGAATATCCACCGTTAGAGGAACAACTGAAGCATGCGTTCATGGCAGAAATGAACAACGATCCACCAGCAACTTCTGAGGTAATTACACATTGCGTTCATGGCAATTGAAGGGTCGAGAGTTGTGTTAATGCTTGCAGATACGTAACCATCCATTTGATCCCAATCGGCTTCTTTGTCTATGGGTACATTCAGGGGCGGATTTAGACTTAGCTAAGGGGTTCCCGGGAACGTGTTCGATTCATAATTTATAGTGTTAACGTATATAGAATATTCTGAAGGAACCCCTTAATATTTTGAAGAGGAACCTTATAAACAAATGTATAAACTTGTTCACTGGTTAATGTTCACACTGAGTAACATGACGTCGCAAGTTTGAATCTTGTTTAAACCCGTTTTTTGCCTTTTTTTTCTTTTTTTTAAAGTGAAAAACAAATCAGGGATTAGGGTTTAGTTCCTTATTTGCGCCCCTTTCCTTTTTACTCTCAAACGAAAAACACAACATCATCTCCACTCTCTAGCCACTCATCCACCATTGTTCCTTCATTGAAGATCAGTCATCCACCTTCATCTCTGCAGGTAAATTTCTCCATTTCAATCTAGATATTCATCAATTTAGCCACTCTCAATCTCATATTTATTCCATTTTATACAATCAAGTATGCTTCTATTTGAGGTTTTGTGTATTTGAACGAACAATAGCTAATTAGGACTTCTAATTTAGGACTTGTTTAGATCTATTTAGTTGTGTATTTGAACGAACAACAACTAATTAATTTGCCAAACCCATTTTGATAAGCTTCCCTAAAACTACAAGTTTTCAAATGAAACCCATCTAGTCGACTGTATGTAGCTAGAAATTAATGATAGACACATTTTCACAAAATTCAAATTAATTTAATTATGTGAATTAATATTGTTTTCCTTTGTATAAGGATGGTTCTGTGAATTAATATTGTTTTCCTTATTTGCTTTTTTGAGCCTTGGAGTTTCAATAAAATGATGCTTCTTTGATATTTAGGTAGGAATTCCATGTTTTTTTCAAAGACAACCATCAAATGTTGAATCATCATCTTCAAGTAGTAAACCGCTGAAAATAGATATGGATAATCTTCCATGGACTCCTTCCGAGAGGTTCGATATTTATGTTTCGTGTTCTTAAATTTATCAATGATGATTTTTTTTTTCATTCTTGTATTGTATTTTTATTATGTTATGAACTTTACCCGACCCGAATCGTCGAACCGCTCCATTTTTTTTATGTTCGGACACTTAAAAAAGTGAACCCCTTGGAAAAAATTCCTGGATCCGCCACTGGGTACATTACCGAAGGAGTCCCATTGTCTTCAAAAATGTTTCCAAAAAAGTAGTTTGCATTGTTTAGCAGAATTCAGATATCCATAAATCATAAACAAATAACTTAATCAGCAATCTAGAAATCAACAATGCAACATTACGTATTAACCAAAAATAGAAGTTTAATATCTGGAAATGGCAATCTGTAATAGATTATCGAGGAATCTGGAAAAGAACTGAAGTCGATAAGGTGCAGTGTCGCACATGGAAGATGACTAACCAAGAACCTTATGAGTAACAGAGAAATTGATTTATGATTTATGAACGTGAAGGGCCCTTCAAAATCCCAGTTCTTTGGGTTCAACTTTATCCAGCATTCGTTTATCTATTTGATTGATTTGTCACACACTTCATGTGTTTGACGAAATGTCTCAATGAAATTTCACACAATTCGACATAAGGGGTGAGTGCAATAGCTTTGTTAAAAAGGATCTAATGCCATGACTAACCAAACATAATAATAAACCAAGAATTTAGATGACGCTAAAACTAATCATCACAAGTGAATAAATTATGCTAGACTTTTTTGGCTAATTGTTTCTTGTACATTGCTTGTCAATTGCCTTTTCATAATAAATTCATCAAAAGTCCTAATGACTGAATTTTAGGAGCTTTTATTGTAACACCCCAAAACTCGTATTATTAATACGTAGGTACGTTGCCATGTTAATTAAATGAAATACAATAACTAGGTTATTAAACTTAGTTAAAAGCCTAACAAAATAAGTAAAGGAATGAAACTTGTGGCAACTATGATGGTGTGATAAACTTGAGAGACTAGGATTGCCAAATTTGAAACTGAATTTAATTAAAACAAAAATCTCACATACACAAGGTGTGTGTGTGCGTGAGATCGATCAGGAGAAGGGAGTGAGGGGTGTAAACCCTAGCCCTCAAGAAACCATCAAATTGAAGAAGGATTTCAGCCTAAACTAATGCATGAACTCGTTTTCTTGATGATCTAGCCCTATTAAACATGTGGTAAGTTGTAATTTATGATTTGATGATCTTGCTATGAAGTGGGTTATGAACAATTCATGAATTTGTATGAAATTGATCATGTACATGTGTTAGAACCACCATATAGAACATGAACTATCCAAGATTCTAAGTAATTTGATGATTTTGGATGAAACCCACTTGTAGTAGTGAAGATGATGATATGGATAATCATACATGTTTAATTGTTGTGTAAAATTTATGTATGATGTTGTATGTAATGAGTAATTGTTAGTTAAGTTGGGTATATTATGTGAATTATATGATTCTAGTGGAACTAGAAGATCTTGACATGAACTTGTAATATTATGCATAAAATACTTGTACTATGTGCATAGGAGGTAGTATGCACTCCAAGTATATGATGAAATGCCTAAGTGAAGTTAGGATGTGAGATTGTAGGAAATGGCTTGACATATATGAATGGAATATGATAACGATATGATTAGTAGTTTACTAACTTGAAGAATGTGCTCTAGATGGAACTCGTATAAGAATTCGGGTTGAATGTATGCGTGAGTCAAGTTTATGCATTTGGAGCTTGTATGTTGTGTATGTGACTAGGTGATCATGTAGTGGTATGTGTCATACAACATTACGTATGAAATGAATATCACGTCATTAATATGGTCTACTATATCAATATGAATGCGTATTCGAAAGTTAGAAGTTGTATGCTAGAAGGTTGACTTTCTGAAAGTCAACCGAGAATTTATAGCATAGATAGGCATTTTGACACAAATATAAGAACCGAGAGATCATGGAATATGTGTTAGACCAATTATGTGTTATGTGTGATAACGAATTTGGATTTCGAAGATATTGAACAATGTGGATGACAAATCATGTCGTATGCTTGTTAGTGTAAGTCAATATAGATAAGAGTTGAAAAATGAATGAGCATGAATGCTAACATTATTATGGCATGACGGCATGAAAGAATAGGAACCACACTAGCATGGACCAAGCATGGAAGGCTAACGGGTCAAGTTGAGGCAAGGAAAATGATACAAACACGGATGCATATGGTAAGTGATTTCCGCAATCACTTCTTAGTTGTTTACGTAGAGTTATGTGCTAGTTAATTAAGTATGATAATTGAGAACAAATAAGAATGGGTTGTATGAAACTGATGATTTCCACTAAGTAGATGTAACGGGTCATAAATGAGGTCTTAATGTTATAACGGAACGAAGAGTAAGGAATGGCTACGGTATGATAACCGGGTAACGGGTAGAATTGCGCATAAGTGCGCTAATGGGTAAACGGAAGTACGGATAATGTAAAAGTATTATGGCTACAACGTTCATGTAAGTTTTGGGCTAAAACGAATATGTTGTTTGATTAAAACATGAATGGGTCGAATAATTATGCATAAGTAAGGTAGCGGTAATGAAATTCGTAAAGATTAAGGACCCGGGGCAAGGATTCTTAGTCTAAAATGCAGGGAAAGGTTTTACGGACAATTAGAAACAAGTTATGTTGATATATGCATGAACGGGTCAAAATTTGGTAAAAGGGTAATAAGCCGAAGGCTTAAAAGTCATGAAGTTAGGTAGTCCAAATATTGGATTTTCACTCCATGTGATGGAGAATTAAATTACGGTCGCGTAGGAAAAAGAATCGGGTAAAACGGATCAAAAACGAGAAAGTTATGCTCGTTTCCGTGAAATCGAGTCATGCTGAGAATTATACAGCACCAGCTGCAACATTCTGTCAAAACTAGGCCGTGGCGTAGCGCGACGGGGAAGGCCCCAGGCCGTAGCGCTACGCGAGCGGGTGTCAGTTTCGCGAAAATCTTTTATTTTAACCGTTGATGCATTGCGAACCCGTCTGGACCGTTTTTAAACGCGTATAAGCTAAGAATGACTAATTTATTCCTTGTTTTAGGAAGTGTAGACACGTATAGAGGTATGCATGTATATATGTATGAATATAGGTTGTATGTATGAATGAAGGTACGTTTGGATGTATGCAAGTAGGTATATATATGAGCGTATGCACGTATGTAGGCATACGTGAAGATATGAATGTATGTTTGAAAGTATGTATGTAGGTGTGTATGTAGGTAGTGTGTATATGTACGCAAGTGAGTATGTACGAATGTATGCATGTGTGTAGATATGTATGTAGATATGTATGTAATGATATAGATGTGGGTATGTACGTATGTATGTTTATAAGTATGTGAGCAAGTATACGCGGATATACGAAGGTATGTATGTGAGTAGGCATGTATGAGTTAGGTATGTTGCAAGTAGGGATGTATGTGTATATATATGTATAATGCTATGGGTGTACGTAATGATGTAAGTATGGGTGTATGTAGATATGTATGTAATGATGTAGATGAGTATATATGTGGGTATGTACGTATGTACGTAAATGGTTATGTGTGAACATATAAATATGTATAAGTATGTATGAAGGTAGGTACGCAAGTATCCAATGAAATTGAGTACTAACGATAATATTAGCGTGCCTGGTGAATGAAGTGTAACGCAGGTACAGCGAGAAAGTCTCACCACGGATTGTATGATCAGATGGAAAGCTGGGATGTAAAGAGTTAACGGATCGAAAAGTAAACGTGAATAAATCTTGTATGTTTATAATGTGTACTAATGTTATGAATTTAATGTGGTGAGCGCAGGTAGTACGAGTCATGTGGATCATCAGGGAATAGAGATCGAGGATCGAGTCACTAGTGAGATTGTACGGAATGTTGGTGTATGTAATGTAGTAAACTCATGTTATATTTTTAATTGTAAATGAGTCGATTGATGACTTTCTGCGAAAGAGTTATGTTAAAAATGAAATTTTAAGTAAGTCAAGGTATTTATAAGGAAAGAAATTTTATGGCTTAAACTTCCGCTGCGACATTTAGTCAAATACGTATTAGGGTCTTACATTTATGAACCTATTCTGACTAAAAAGCTTAAGTATTAAAACATTTGAACAGCTAAAATAATTTTTTTTTATAGATGCTAAAATGACTGAGAATTATGTTATCAAGTCATTTCAATTAAGTGCTTTGACTGTAATTGTGTCAAGTTAGAGATTTGGTGACTGTTTTTTCTTCAGCGGGAAAATTACTGGACGGCTTTACTTACTATTCTTGAACTTTATTATATATCTTGTCCGAGTGTTTCCGATTATAGGAAATTCGATGTAATCGAATATTTATTCATTTGTCTATGTTTTTAAGAGGTTTGTTGTACTCTTCTTAAATGTATTGTCCTATGAATGTTGATATGATTCGATTTCTCAACAACTGAATGTACGTACGCACACAAAGTCCATATACTAATAAAAAATACATAGAATAGAGAACAACAACAAATTATGTAAGGTAATTTATAACGTGAAAACAAACATACTATATAACATTAAGTAGGTAGTAATAAAGATTTGAAGCAAAGATTCCTCTCCAAGGTTCAGGTAGAGATCTTGTTCCTTTTGGCTGCACACGTCTCTACTGAGAGGTCCAGAGTAATATCCTTCATTGATGGCCTATACTGAGGGCTCTTCTGCACGCACGAGATTGCAACCTCAACAAGTTTTTCCACTTGCTGAGCAACTTCTTGCACAGGCGGAGGAAGGCGTTGGTCCAGAAGATCAGTATGAGATATGCCTTTCGTGTCTTGTAACAGTGTGAGGAGATCTCTGGGATGCTGACCAATTATAACTTCTAGTGTTAGTACCCCAAAGCTGTAAACATCACACTTCTCATTCACTTCCATCGTGTATGCAAGTTCTGCAGAACAAAAACTCAAATCAACATCATCTGAATACAATTAGTTGAAAGATTGATTTATATATACCTGGAGCAATGTAACCAAGCGTCCCGGCAAAAGAAGTCCAGTTTGACGAGTCTGGTTTTAATAGCCTGGCAGTGCCAAAATCAGACACATGGGCAACCCAATCGGAATCGAATAAAATATTGTTGCTTGATAAGTCCCTATGGATGATTGGTTGTGAACAATCATGGTGCATATATGATAAGGCCTTTGCAATACTTTTAACAGTATTCACCCTTTTCATCCAGTCAAATTCAACAGCTTGTTCCATGTGATTCAGTACGTCCCTTAAGCTCCCTCCGGACAAGAACTCATACACCAAAAATGAGTGACGTGAATGTGAACAGAATCCGTAGAGTTTGACTATGTTCTGGTGACGTATTTCCGTCAAAGCTCGGATTTCATTTTCAAAACTCTTGAGATTTTGCACCTCACCATCTTCTTGTGCGTGAATATTTTTCACCGCAAAAACTTCAGATGACAATTCTGCTTTGTAAACAGTTCCATATCCACCAACTCCAACAACATGCTTCGAGTCAAAGTCCTCCAAGGCTTCAATAATTCTCTCATACACCATTTTCCCATCATAGCTCCAAATGGTAAAAGGTCTTGCTTCTGTTTCCTGTGGCCTAAAGGTTACATTTAGGTTTCTTTTATGGAGGTAGCAATATATGAAAACAATAAAAACCACAAGCAACATAAATCCCAGTGTAGGAAGTATGATCAGAATCACAACCGAAGCCTTCTTTTTATCACTTCGGTTTCCTTGCTGGACAGGACAGGCTAATCCTGTGTTATTTCCACACAACCCTTTGTTATGTCCAAGTGCCTCCATTGGAGCATCATCAAATGCTCGCATCTTTGGAAGTGGGCCCTCTAACTGATTGAAAGATACATCGACTGTGGTTAAACTTAACATTGCAGTGAAACTTGAAGGAATAGAGCCTGTGAGGTTATTGTGAGAGAGGTTCAACAATTGTACAACTGTCAAACCCCCAAGCTGTGGTGGTATATTTCCAGTCAAATTATTGTGAGAGAGGTCAAGGGATTCTAACTTTTCCAACTTGGAAATGCGAACAGGAATAACTCCCTCAAGTTTATTACTGCTTAAGTTCAACAGCCTTAACTTTAAGCATTCTCCTAATTTTTCACTGATTGGCCCGGTAAGAAAATTTTGTGCTAAGTTCAGTTCTTCTATGTTGTACAGATTACCCAACTCCGAAGGAAAAGTACCTGACAGCTTATTGTCATCCAAGTACAAGTTCACCATTGAGCTTAATCTTTCAAAACTCATTGGGATTTCACCAACCAAGTGATTTGATGAAAGATTAAGCTGGACTAATTTTGTTGCTCCTCCTAGCCTGGAAGATATTATTCCAGACAAATTGTTGTTGGATATCTTTAAGCTAGTTAAATTAGGACAGGACCCCCAGTTGCTAGACACCTCACCATAGAACTTATTGTAACTTAAATCCATATAATCCAACTCCGGATATATCCCAAAATCCTCAGAGATGTTTCCGGTCAATTGGTTATTTTCAAGCCGCACTCTGACTAAGCTGCTGCAGTTTTTCAAGCTCTTTGGCACATGGCCAGAGAAGAAATTTTGACCGACAATGAAATGTGTAAGAATACCAGAGTCACAAATGTTGTTTGGTAAAGGACCAGAGAGCATGTTGTCAGATATCATGAACTTTTCCATCTTAGTTAGATTCATATCTCGAGGAATGGAACCTACAAGATTATTCATGAACAAACTCAATACAACAGGAGCTGTTCTCTTTCCCAACTCAGGTGGTATGAAGCCACTGAATTTGTTATCAGCTAAGTGCAACTCTGTAAGCTGAGTGTAATTGGAAAAATAATTTGGAATTGGCCCAGATATGTTGTTATCACTAAGGTACATCCTTCCTAGCCTACTGAAGTTTTGGAAGGTAACTGGAATGGTACCACTGATATGGTTCCTACCAATCTCAAGATCTATGAGATCCCGAGCAGCAGCAAGTTCAGATGGAATGGACCCAGAAAGTTCATTACTATACAGATAAAGGAAATAGAGATAGGTCAAGTTTCCTATTGAAGAAGGAATGGCTCCAGTAAGATGATTAGAAGAGAAGTCAATGTTTTGGACCAAGCTCAGTGTCCCGATTTCTTGAGGGATGGGTCCCTCAAGTTCAACATCATGTAAGTCAAGGACAACTAATATTTTGAGGTTACATATGCTACTTGGGATACGACCGCTAAGACGGTTACTGAACAGATAAATGCCAGTTAAGCTTGTGAGGTTACCTATGCTGTATGGGATATGACCAGTAAGACTGTTGCTGTGCAAACTAAGGGTACTTAAGTGTACGTAGTTACCTATGTTATTTGGAATATGTCCCGTAAGATTATTTTTATTCAAAACAAGGTCTTCTAAGTCTGTGAGGTTACCTATGCTATTGGGGATGTGACCATTAAGATGGTTATCATTCAGCTGAAGAGAAACTAAGTTTATGAGGTTACCTATGCTATATGGGATATGACCAGTAAGATTGTTAGTGTTCAATAAAAGTACACCCAAAGATTTTAACCTTCCTATCTCTGATGGAATTTGCCCTGAGAATTTATTGTTGCCCAGAGATAAATATCTAAGATTAGACATGTTCCCAATGCTGGAAGGAATGG
The DNA here is from genome assembly GCF_002127325.2 of Helianthus annuus. Classification (NCBI taxonomy): domain Eukaryota; kingdom Viridiplantae; phylum Streptophyta; class Magnoliopsida; order Asterales; family Asteraceae; genus Helianthus; species Helianthus annuus. Next base: position 114,286,606 of record NC_035448.2, on the reverse strand, counting down.
AGCCATAGAGCATGTTATATGCAAGATCAAAAGTATCAAGATTTCGTAGTGGCCATGTGTCAAGATCATCAAGTGTACCTGTTAAGTTTACACTTAGCACACGGATGCCTGTTACTGCAGCTGCCGTGCCGTTACTGCAAATGATACCGGTCCAATTGTTATGGCATGGGTTGCTTCCAACCCATGATGAGACAACTGATTGGCTTTGTTTATCAAGGCTGGCTTTCCATTTCAGAAGAGCAGATGCTACAGCTGCCGGTGTAACAGATGCTACAGTTGCCGGTGTAGCAGTTGCAAGTGAAGGAACACAAAGAAGATTGTAACAAGAGAAGAATAACAGTAACGCAACGTAGAGGGACATGAAAGATCTTATAATTAGGAGGTTACGAAATGGTATACTTCTCATTTTAAGGAAGTAAAAGATTCAAGTGTATGATTTATGAACGACAGAAACAAACAGTTTGAGATATGTAAGAAGTAAAAGATTCAAGTGTATGATTTATGAACCACAGAATCAAACAGTTGAGATTTGTAAAACTCAAGACTTGCTTTACTAAGCGAAAATACATGTTACTTATAGAATAGATAATTACACATTGACCCCCTAACGACCTATCACTTCATCAATATAACCCTTAACATTTAAGTAATTTTCAATTACACCCTAAAGTTCTACATGTGGAAGGGTTACAAACACCCAAATCCATATAGAAGATGAATATTAAGAAGGCACCTATTAAGAATGTCTGCAAGTTTTTAGTTTGGGACACATTAACAGGTTTCATCAGTTGTTCTCTTGCGTGCATAGCTCCGTAGTTCTTCTAGCCAATATGGACCTTGCCATTAACTATATTAAAGAAAATATTACAAAGCTTGAGATTTCCGACCGGGGGGTTGGAACCATATATACCAAAAATTTCTATAAAACCGAGGGGGGGGGGGGGTCAAAAACGTATATACCCAAAAATTTCTATACGAAAACTATATACTCTCGTACTAGTGAGCGAAAAGTTGGGGGGTCGGCCGCCCCCACAAAGCTACGCCCTTGATTATAGAGAGTTAATGACACGTTCCTGCGGTAAATGCAAGTTACAAACTTGGTTCTTGATTTTGTCATAAGGCAGGACGGGGCGGTCCCGTTATGGGAGAAAAGAACGCGTGATGGCCGTAAAGCACACCGCCGCCGCTACCACCATTACGCGTTATATATCTAACGCGTTACCACCATTACGCGTTAAACTTTTGAATTTTATAGGGTATGACTTGTACATTGTGCATTAATACTTGTATATTGGAATCCCCATCACTAGTGATTCCACCCCTCCTACATTTCTATCACTAGTGATGGAAATTGGATTGATGACATGGCATTAGTTGATTGGATAGTGGGAGTGATGGAATCCATCACTAGTGATTCCACCCCTAGTCCCCTAACCATCTATCTCCCTAAAACGTTTTTTGTAATAAACCAGATTTTCTAAACATGTAAAAAATGATAATAAAATTAATAATAATAGCAATAGGAATACAACATGAAGTTGTAAGGGGACTAGGGGTGGTTCACTAGTGATAGAATCTATCACTCCCACTATCCAATCAAGTCATGCCATGTGCACAACCAATATTCTATCACTAGTGATAGAAATGTAGGGGGGGTGGTATCACTAGTGATGGGATTCCAATGTACAAGTATTAATACCCAATGTACAAGTAATACACATTCATTTGATCAAGTTCAACGCGTTATACGTTTAACGCGTTTTGTTTATCACGCGTGATGTGTTAAACCGGCGGCGGTGTATAACTCCGTTATAAAGTTCATCACGGAAGATAACTGACCCACCCCGGGTCCTCTAATAATGGTATGAGAATTAACTTTTTTTATATACTAGAAAACTGTTGGCTAGTTAACGTACAAAGGGAAATCAATGTGCGAAGTGTACATAATTATGCATAAAAGCATCATGATTACGCATCAAGCTAAATATAATTACGCAACCTTTATTAATCCTTCGTAAGCTTCGGATGTTAAGAGCTCTTATTTTAACCTTTATCTGTATATACACACCCACACAAGAATACACACACAAGAATTAGTTATCTAAAAGTAGACTGAAATTATAGAAATAAATGGGATAAGCAATAAGTTATAAACATCTTATTTTGTATCATGTTAATGTTGATGCTAATGTCTAACTAATATGTTAAAGATAAATAAAAAAAATAAGAACATAAATTTTAAAACAAAATAAAAATTATTTACATCAAAAAATGAAATTTAATTGTATGGTCATTAGTTTTGAGTTTAAGTTGGTGATATATTTGAACCAACAAATAGTTAGAAAGTGATGTTATTAGAGTATGGGGGTATTGGGCGTGGTTGGGTGTGGGTTGGGTACAAATGCTTAAGTCATGGGCTTGGGTTTCAGCGTGGCCCGTTTGGTGTGGGATTCAGCTCGGGCGTTGGGTGGGCCTACCCACATGATATGGCGGAACCTCATTGGCCAAGAGCACTAACCATGGCGGAACCCCATTATGATGTGGCTTGGCCACGCCACCCCAGCTACGCCCCACCATACCCCTTTGAAATTGGGTTTTGGTCTTGGGTGCCCCGTACTCCACGTGTCGCACCATACCCTCAACCCACGTCCCACCATACCCCACGGTCTTAAGACCAGAACTATGATTCAATGTACAAGGCATACTTTAGAACCAACTTCCCATCGATAATTAATGTGACCTGTGGAAAATAAATGGTTTTGAATAAATTCACCAATTCAACACCAAATATGATATTATACGTTCTAAAACTACACGGAGTGACGCGTGGAGAGGGTGGGGTGGGAGCCCCTCCACGCCCCAACACCGACCCGCCATCCATTGAAGAGGGCATTGCCCCTATTCGCGGTGAAGACAGTCACGGGCGTTGCCCCTTTACCAACCTTTGACCCACTTGATTTATTTTTTATTTTCAAAACATATAGTCGGGATAGCTAGTACATTTAAAAAAAATCTTAAATTACTTTCTTATATAAATTTATATCTCCATACAGACAACACCAAATTTTATCACCATAATCTTCCTCATCTCTAATATATGCAATCATCAAGTTCATCATCTGACTGACGAGGGAGCCGGTCTAATAATATTATGGGTTCAAAGAGTCGTAAAGAGAATTGTTGTTGTAACATTTGTGCAAAATTTTGGGCTTTCAAAAACTTTTTCTTTTGGAAGCAATTCGTTAACTGATACTTAAACGTAATCCGTTTAACGTAACATACACACTGGGACAAGGACATAAGCTACACATACCCTAAATACCCTTTACATAACTTATAAATAAGTCTTGAAGGGTTACGAATGACAAAAACACGTTTATACAAGTTCAGGGACTATTTCCGACAAACTGCGAAAGTCTGCCAATTCTCGTATTTTTGAATACGGACCACATATACAAAAATGTCAATCGTTGCGCAATTTCGATCATTTTCGTGTTCGTTAAAGCGTTTTACGTAATTTTGCGAAACGCGTAACCGTACAACCGAACAAACTGACATCCACGACATTTCTGGACAAAAACCAAGTTACGTATGATTTAACACCTTTATATAACCTAAATTTCGGGTTAAAAGTGACGAAACGCGATAAAACAAGTCCAGTGGTCAAATCTGCCAAAAGGCCAAACTTGGCCCCAGACTTCCTTCTTTACGGACCATATGCACACACTCCTTACGGTCCGTAAGGAGTGCCCAGCACCAGAATTTTGGACAACAGATGGTTTTCATTGCCTTGGAGCCAAGAACTCGAATTTTCCATGTTTGTTCCTACTTTGACATGTGTTAGAGTCACCCTAGGATCCTTACATCTCATGTGACACTTGTAATGATCCTAGAACATCTCAAACACTAAAATAGCCACCTTGATTCACATTGTTCTTTGCTCATTTCCATTCTTCTTCTCCTATTACTCATATCTGGAGTTTGCTTCTCTTTAAAGGCCTCCTACTGAGTTTCAATTCTTCCTAGACCACAAGTAAGTGTTCTTCTTTAGTCTATTTCATTTATTTAGTCATTTTTGAGTTAAAAGTCAAACAGTTTGGCTTTCTGTTTGGCTTTTGGCTCTGACCATATTTGGTCAAGTTAAAGTTCAATCGAACTTTGCAACGTGATCATAATCACGAAGGTTATAATCCTTTGCGATTACACCTTCTGGTTACCACGTTTACCAGTCGAAGTGACGAGTCAAAGTTTTGGTCAAAAATGCGCATAATGTGCATTTTACGACGAAACTATTTTCGGGTATCAAAACTCCAAGTTTGATACCAAATCAGTTTTATAACTTAGTTAGACATGTTTTAACATGTCTAACTCGTCACTTCAAGTTTAGTCCTTTATTAGGGTCGTAAGTCGAGCGGTCTTGACCACCACTTTGACTTTTGAGTCCGACCCGTTTGGTCGATCTTTTCGTTCGACCAAACACATTTTTGTGACCATAGTTGTATAGGGAATAACCTGCTGAGGTTATACCTTATGGTCACGTCGTTTGGTTAGTGTTATGATAAGTCACTTTTATGTTCTTTCAAAATGACCAAAACACTCTTTTTGCTCATAAATCGATTTTAAGCATATGTAACCAAAGTTTTGACATATAAACTGATGTTACAACATTATCAAACATGTTTTGGCACATAAGACTTATCATAGGACATATTTGACCATCCGATCATATATTTATGCAAATGACCCATTAAAGTAGCGTAAACTATCTTAACGCGTCATAACGGGTCAAAAGCACTTAGGATCCTTTCCAAATCAGAATGTTAAATTTATTAACCCATATCATATGAGTTCCAACATTCTTTTGGTTTATAAGACTTCATTCTACCCGATCCTCCGATTAAAGTCCTGATGCACTAACATGTAGTTATTTGATACACTAGGAACCACTTCAACACTTGAACTCTTGATCCTTTGAGCTTTGTTTAATCATTTGAACAAGACCAATACGCAATCCCAAGTGAGTACATAGTTCCCCTCTTTTACGTTTTTCAAATTTTTTGGGGTGATTCATATGTGTAATAAATTTTACTCAAATGTATGGCATATATGTGTTTACTAAGTGTTTTTTGTGTAATATTCCTATTAAGTAATACACGGCGATTGAGAACACCAACCAAATCCTTTTAGAATCTATCTATCTTCGTAGATTGATTCTTGTGGGATGTTTAAAGTGCTAAATTGAAGTCATTGATTGGATTCTTTGTGTACTTTAATATGTATGTTATGATTCAATGTGACCGAACAAAATCCTTATAACATCTATCTATCTTTATATATTGATTCTTATGAGATGTTTAAAGTGCTAAATTGAAGTGCTTGATTGGATTCTTTGTGTACTTTAATGCGTATGTTATGATTCAATGTGACCAAACCAAATCCTTATAGCATCTATCTATCTTCATAGATTGATTCTTGTGGGATGTTCAAAGTGCTAAATTGACGTCCTTGATTGGATTCTTTGTGTACTTTAATGCGTATGTTATGATTCACTGAGACCAAACCAAATCCTAATAGCATCTATCTATCTTCATTGATTGATTCTTGTGGGATGTTTAAAGTGGTAAATTAAAGTCCTTGATTGGATTCTTTGTGTACTTTAATGCATATGTTATGATTCACTGTGACCAAACCGGATCCTTATAGCATCTATCAATCTTCATAGTTAGATTCTTGTGGGATGTTTAAAGTACTAAATTGAAGTCCTTGATTGGATTCTTTGTGTACTTTAATGCGTGTATACAAGTTGATGATTATGTGTTTATGTGATTAGTAGTGATTTAGATAATGAAACGAGTGTAATACCATAAGAACATGGCGGATACGAGATATACATTAAATTATACATGTTTTTATCCCCTAAAACACTTCCGTTTTAAGCATTTTTTTACCGAAACCACGACGTATAGGTACCAAATCCGGTACTTTTTATATTTTCAGGTCTTAAACGAAGCACGACCGTGCGACCTGACCGCACCAGGTGTCGCATGACCGTGCAATTCTGATTAAAACGGACAAATTCTGATGAAACAGACAAAAATCTGATATTACCAGGTGTCACACGACCGTGCGACCTGACCGCACTACCGTGCGAGTCGTCCGACCTTGGAAGCACTGCCAGTGCGACTGATGGTGCCGATGTTTTCCCAGGTCGCACTACCGTGCGACCCGCCGCATGACCGTGCACCAGCTATACCAAGTTTTCTGATCAGACTTCTGATGACATCGCACTACCATGCGACCAGTCACATGACCGTGCCAATCTGGTGACCCAGACAACTTGTCCACTAGTCCACTTGGCTGACCCCGAATCGGAGAAAATGACGTCACCCGACAAGACCTGTCGCACGACCGTGCGACCCATCGGCACGACTGTGCGGATCGGAATTTTCCCTATAAATAGCAGCATTCGTTACTGGTTTCAATGTTGGGTTTTTCTCCATGTTTATGGGCGATTTCTGGGTTACAAAGCAGTCCTGATCATACCACTTTGAAGCATCAAGACCGAATGGAAGCATAACTGATCCAACCCATCAATTCCTTGCTTGTTTATGGTTCGATTCCTTGTTCTTATACATGTATTCTGATCAATATTCAAGTATTGAGCTGATGTTAGTTTATGTTTAATGTAGTACTATGTAATAGTAGTAGTGAACTTGTTTCTTGAATAATCTTTATGTTGTAATCTTGTTTGTATGAAACTTTAGTGCTTTTACATGTTTGAATCTTCATGATTATATAATGAATGTTTCATTGATGTTGAGTTCTTGATTATGTTTGATTGTCTTGGATAATGAATCTGTGGTTAGTGGGATGGTAACTATTTCTTGATTAATCACTTATTTGTAAACTTGTTTACGCCATGAGACTCGAGAGGGGTATTGGTTTTATCTAAGATATATCGGATTTTGATTGAGAATGCTTTTTTGCACATAAGGGTTCTAACGAATTATATGGTGTTGATTACATGTTCTTGACGCGGTTTATGATCTTTATTTAGCAGTTTTGGTCTAAAATTGCTGACATTGTAGATTTGTGCTCAAGACTTGTAAACGTGAAATACTTTGCTATAGAATCTACTTAAATGCTTATCCTCGTGGCTGTATTGTGACCATCGGTATTGCTTTCTTTGATAAGTGAGGTTAGAAAACTCCTAGCGGATGACTAATCTATCTTTAAAGGTTCACATGAATGAATATCAATAGCTCGCTAAAGAATGAGTTTAGGTGGTTAACATGTGTTTATCGCGTTAACTTTCCGAAGAATCATCATATTAGAAAACTCCTAGCGGATGACTAACTGTCTTGAAATTGGAAAATCGATTAAGTACTTTTGTGACATATGTGATGTAGATAACATGTTTAGGATGTTTGTGAAACAAGATAATAATATATTTATGTTTTAGATAATTTTAGTTAAATACCCATTCACTTATCCTTTAATCTAGAAATTTAATGACAAAGATTTAGTACGTAATAACGCCCGTGTTCCATGGATCGATATCTGACTCTTACCAATACTTTGCTGCATATATGATGGGATACACTTGTCCTTTGTTGTGTGTGTTTTGATGTTAAGGTATAAACCATTTTTATAAATTTAAAACACTAAGTTACGCTGAGCGCGATTGTAAATACTGTAAATAAATGTGTATAGTCGCGCCCACGTCAAGTTTTTGGCGCCGCTGCCGCGGACCCGACGAATTTTCAGAACAATCCGAGTCATTATTTGATCGGTGTACAAACTGTGAATACTATGAATACTTGTACATTTTTGTATTTATTTTTTCTTTTATTTACTAACTTGTGAATATTTAACCTGGCATGCCCAATAGGACTAACTTTTGACTAACTTTTCTTTTTCTGTTTTACTAACCAACTAACCGACTAACTTTACTAACTTTACTGACTGACTAACCTTACTAACATACTAACTTTCTATTCATTGTTCGACTAACATTTTTCATTTATTTATTTAATTCAGTTATGTGTTCGGAATCGAACCATTTTTTTTATTTTATTCAATTTATTCAATTTATTTATTTCATTCCAGTACAGTTATTTCAGTATTTCATTTATTTCAATTCAGTTATTTCATTCCTGTTTATTGTGGTAACTGTGCCTACAGTTCTCACTAACCAATCCCGAACAATTTTGTAAGCAATAAAACCTTGTGTTTTATTCCTTGGATTGTGTAATTATCTATGATATTTGCACATATCAATCCTTGTTCAAAATTCAAACCCTTAAACACTTTCTGGAAAGTTATACGCAAACTGATACGTAAGCGTAATCAGTTTAACGTGACAAACACACCGGAACATCAATATGAGATTAACATACCTTAAATAACATTTACATAACTTAGAAATAAGTTTTAAAGGGTTTGGTATGGCGAAAACAAGTTTATTCGCTCACAGGGACTATTTGCGTCAAACTGCAAAAGTCTGCCGTTTCGTATGGCAACGTACATTCTAGAACATGATCATAAGTTAAACATACCCTAAATATCCTTTACATAACTTAGAAATAGGCTTTGAGGGGTTCGGTATGCGAAAATAAACTTATTTGATCAAACAGGGACTAAAAGTGTCAAAAACGGCGTAAGTTAGCATTTACGCGTATATCTTATGTTCTGACCACGTCCGGACATCCCCAAATTTTGTAGTCACTAAAATATTTTATTTTAGTGACCAGAGTGCAAAAATACCATTTGTCGCTTAATTTTGATCGTTTTCGCGTCTGTTCGAGTTTCGTCATAATTAACCGCATAACGCAACTGTATGACCAAACAAACCGACATACGTGATATTTCCGAGCATATTTTGAGTCCCCTATACTTTGACGACCTTGTAGAGCCTTGAAAATGGCTTAACGGAGGTTAAATACGTCAAATATGCCTAAGTATGCATGCAGGGACTGAAAGTGACAATTATGAAAATGTTGCTGACCTGATAGTAGGTCGCGGGCCGCGAAGGCTGGCCCTATATGCTACGCGGGGCGGGACAGACCACCAGCGACAGAATGTTGTTTTCAGCAATCTGTTTGTAATTCAGGGCCTTTTAAACAATTTCTTTATGTTTTGGGCAGCAAGTTAACACTTCTCCAAGTAACATTAGTTGTCCTAAACACTTGTATGGTCCAGATTTATTGCTTGAGGAACACATATCCACTTGTAATGATCTTGATTCATCTCCACAACTATAAATACCCTCCATTTCACGTTGATTCATTGCTCATTTCATACTTTGAACTCTAAGTGGATGATTTCCTTTTTTGGGAGCTAGCTACCTGAGTTCTAGTACCTCTTTTCCAGCCCTTGAACACCTTGTAAGTGTTCTTTCATGGCTTAGTATTTATTTTCAGCCATTTAGAGCTGAAAGTCAAATAATTTGACCAACAGTTTGACTTTCGGTTTTCACCATCAATTGGTCAAATCAAAGTTCAATTCAACTTTGCAACGTGATTGTAATCACGAGGGTTATAATCCTTAGCGCTTATACCTACTAATTACCACGTTGACTAGGCATAGTGACGAGTCAAAGTTTCGGTCAAAATGCGTATTTACGCGTATTTTGCAATGGAACTATTTTCTGGAACCAAAACCCTTTGTTTTGATACCAAATTAGTTTTCTAACTTAGTTAAACATTTTTTAACATTTTTAACTCGTCACTACTAGTTTAGTGCTTGTTTAGGGTCGTAAGTTAAGCGGTCTCGACAACCGCTTAGACTTTCGAACCCGACCCGTTTGGTCTATCATTAGGATCGGACCAAACTTATTTAGTGATCATAGTTGCATAGGGAATAACCTACTGAGGTTATACCTTATGATCACTTAGGTTGGTTAGTTATTCGTTAAGTCGTTATTATGCCCATTGAAAATGACCAAAATGCCCTTTTTGAGCATAAATCCATATTTAGCAAATGTGATCAAGTTTTTGACATCTAAACTGATTTAGTAACATATTTAAACATAATTGGGCATGTAAGACTTAACATAGGACATAGATAACCATCCGACCTTAGTTTTACGCAAGCAACACGTTAAAGTAGCTTAAACTACCGTAACAGGTCGAAACGGGTCAAAAGCGCTTAGGTTAAGTTTCTAATCAGAATGTTAGGTCTACTAAATCATGCCATATGCATTCCAATACTCATTTGATTTATAGAACTTCATTATATCCTATTTCCCGAATTAGGATCCGGTTATTAACATAGTTACCTATATTAGGTGCCGTTTGATTCCGTGATCCTTGAAGGTTTATTTGGTCTTTATTTCAATACTAATAAGCAATCCCAAGTGAGTACACAGTCCCCTCTTTTACCGCTTTCAAATATTTTGGGTTGATACACATGTGCATACATTGTTACTTTCATGCTATCATTGTTTTTATGACATGAACATGCTATGTTCATCTAGTACACATATAGTACATGAATTACGTTTTGCTATGTGTGACAACCCTCACTAAACCTGGTATCCGTACGATTTAATTAATTATTAATTGCTGCTTAATTACTGTGCTTAACTGAAATTGCTGACGAACTACTACTTGATTTCTAGTACTTGTATATTCCTGCATCATACTTTGATTTCCGTCACTACATTATTTACAAGTTGAACCTTAGTGACAAACATGATGCACTAAAGCACAGTAGCATTAGAACGGATAACCTATTGAACATGCTGATAAAGCCAGCATCAGGCAGACACTGCCTCTAAGGGCCTGTATGAGCCAGAAATATTTTACTACACCCATAGTGAGTGTAGGGATACAAGGGTTGTAAAACTGCGTCTCTAGGAATAAGATATAATGATTGGATGTGCCTAAAACGTACTCTAAGCATAAAACACAGCACTTTTAATAACATACTAGCTTCTGGCTAACTAATAAAGTGCCAAAACATGAGGAAAATATTCCTGACACTTTGTAGAATAAATTGTGTCACTAAAAATATTATTAACGACGCTTAAAAGCTTATTTAAGCACTTTAACGGATTACTATCCAACCGAACAACCGGACTATACCCGGAACATGAAAATATTGACAAAAATATTATTGGTCTTTTTCTGAGCCAGTTAGGGTCCCTGATTACCCTAACACCCGCGTTAAAGCACAACATATGACTAACCGAGTTAACCCTAAATCTAACTTGGTTTAACGTAACTAAACACTAACTATTTACTTGAAATCAAACTAGTAACCCCCCCTCCCCTTTGGGCCGATTCGGTCCCCATGTAACTAGGCAAGTACCCTTTTGATTATTATATAAAATCTTGTCTCAAATCTAGAAGACATTTGAACCAAGGGTTAATCACACTAATTTTATCTATAAGTACCAACATTTGCATAAGAGATTTGTCATTCCATAACACCACCCAAAACTCTCTCTCCCTTGCCCTCTCAAGCTCACGGCCGAGACCCCCCTTGCACACCCCACCCACTTTCGATTTTGATCATTCCATTCCAAGCACATACAAGCCTTTCGGGTCACGCATAAGGAGTCTTGGAGCTAACGGAAGTGGAAGGACCTCGTTATCTTGCTTTTATCCACCACATTTTCGCCTAGATTCTTCCCTAGCCTCGAGCTAGAGGTATAACACTTAAAACTCATACTCGGATCATTCTAAAGTGGTTAATAAGATTTGTAACGGTTAAAACTCGGAAACTTGCATTTTGAATCTTTAAAGTCTACTAAAACATGAATATTGTTGGATAAAAGCTTAATACTTGTGTAAAAGTCGTAGTATTTGAAAGTGGTGATTATTTAGGCCCGATCTACGTTGTGGTAGCTCGGATCATCGTTTAACCCGACTTTGTTGAGATCATAGATCTTGACATAAGCTTGTTTCTATCGGTACAAGGGTTAAAAGGTGAAACTCTACCACACGAGAAACATGAATTTGTGTAAAAGTATTTTTACTTGTAAAATAGTATTTAAAACTAGTGGATCTACGTATGTATAAGTGGTATTTTCGTAGAACCAAGTGTCGAGAAAATCATGTTTTATAAAAGTCGGATAACACACTAACAAATATGATTTTTACAAACCACAAGTGTATAAACACTTGTGAAATGAAAGATCCGGCAAAATAACAATTTTTGTAAAAGATGACGGGAAGATGTAAAGATAGATTTATTCTAAAAACGAGGTTTTTACAAGATTTAGTTATTTTACACATAGATCCACAAAATATAACGGGATCTACACTATAGTTTTCGGAAAAACTACAAGTTCATGTGATTATACGATTTACATACTTGTCGACTAGTTTGATGTGTCGGAAATTGATTGGTTGATTTAAAGAAGTGTTGAAATGATTTTGTAAAAGAAAATGATACGCTTGAAAGCGTGGCCACCTCCAGTTACAGGGGAAACTCTGGCGAAATTTTTCTAAAATCTAACACTTAGAATTATTTACAAGTGTTAGAACTATTTTTGATATGATTTCCAAATATAGTTCGCCACGACTTTATTTACAAATATTCGGAGGTGGGATTTTCACAAAACTAAACGTGATAAATATATACTTAGTAAATATATTTTTCACCACACTGTTTATGATTATTTTGTGAAAATACATAAATATTATTTTTAGAGTAAAAATAATATTTCGAACGATAACAGCTCCAAAATAATACAAACGCTTACACGACAAACATATAAGTTACACCGGTAATTATTATTACCACTTAATCGTTAAAACGTAACTTACGCATTATACGGAAATATTCATGAACGCGTATTTTGTCAACGTATTATTTTTGGAAGTACTATGTGAAGTGAAAATATAATATTTTTGAGAAAAATATTTATATTTTGGAATTAGAAGTAAAAATATATTAAGTGGGACTTAATGGTATAATCCAAACGCACATGTATTAAATCCCCCATCCTTGGGAAGGAGATTAACTACCAAGTACATGCAAAATATAAACCCGAAATAGTTGTCTAACTATTTCCCAAAAACCTAAACTATAAAGCTAAGGCACGGCCATCCGTCTAATAGAATTAGTACATGTAGGTCGTCGCACAGCAGATATCCGGAGTACTTGGTAGAGACGCACTGACTGTGAGTTCATGTCCCCCTTTTCTCTTAACTGTTTTCAGTTTTCTAAACTGCGGGGGTGAAATACATGTTACAATGTTTATGATTACTTTATACATGGTATGGTTAGCGTAAGGAGGGTTACTTCTTAGATTATGTGAGTGGGTAGGCGGAAACTTGAGGCCATTAATCCTCATGGTAGGACCGAGGGACAGGAGCGGTAGATCTATCTGGGTGTAGCGAGCCCAGCCCCAGGTCCAGCATAACGGACCTCGGGGTGACTTAGTGCCCGACGCATAAATCCGCTAGGTTTGAGTCTTCCTACTTGCACTTCACACATATCAATGGCCTTGCAAACCATTGGTGATCTCTTTTTCCTTATTTGCTACATACCAGGGTTTTGATAAAGACAAAGGTTTATTTACTCACTTACACATGAACTCGCTCAACATTATTGTTGATTTTTCAACTTACATGTATTTCAGGGAATTAAAGATCTGGCATGGTATGGCATGTTTTTCCCGCTGCATTAGTCACCGAGGTCATCCAGGGTTCGGGGAATGTGACTTTTTCCTGGACAAGTCACAGTCCTTGAATCATGTTTATGTTAAGATTGAATTTGTAATGTTTGGTGAACAAGTTTATGGTTGTTAGGGTGTTATCCCGTTAAGACAATGTTATGGTAGTTTTATTTTAATGGATGATCTTGCATATTTTTAATTCATATAGCTTTGTTATGATTAAGCTATGGTATTAAGAAGTCACACCAAATTAACCACGCTTCCGCAAAGCCAGGGTGTGACAGCTTGGTATCAGAGCTCGGATCATAGCGAACTAGGATTCCTTCTCGAGTCTAGACTATGATCACTAGGGCTCTCACGAAAACATTTTTACTGCATACCACCTAAGTCCAGATCCAAAACCTTTTTATAAACAAATGTTGAGCGCATTTTATTTATTATTTTTAGGCTCAGTCTGGGAGGCTGAGGCTCAGTCTGGGAGGCCGAGGCTCGATCCAATGGATCGAGGTAGTTGTCTAGTGGGACTAGGGAGTCAGTCTGGGAGGCTGGGAGATTTGGCTAGTGGGACTAGGGAGTCAGTCTGGGAGGCTGGGAGATTTGGCTAGTGGGACTAGGGAGTCAGTCTGGGAGGCTGGGAGAATTGGCTAGTGGGACTAGGGAGTCAGTCTGGGAGGCTGGAAGAATTGGCTAGTGGGACTAGGAAGAACAGTCTGGGAGGCTGGGAGGCTAGTGGGACTAGGAGAATTATGTGATTTTTACTTGGTGACTTATGTGATTACCTGATTGTATGACTGATTATTTGTGCATATTTGTGCTTATGTTACAGACATCATGAGTCACCTGTGCCATGCGACATGTTTGTGCGTATGTGACTCGGACACCACCGGACCCCTACCTATCGTATCTGATGACCTCCCATCTTCGGAGCATGAGGTGCATACATCTGATTCCACCAGCACGGACGACGACGATTTCCAGCCCTTCGCACTACCCGAGGGTGCTGATGAGCCTGCGGATGGCCCCCCTGCTGAGTACTTACCCTTAGTAGTGATTCCGGCTCCTATACCTTTAGCCGTTTATCCCGCATATGACTTACTACTTGACGCCGAGGCTGACGGCGATATCGATCTGTTTGAGGATGAGCCTATCGAGGATGAGATCCCGGACGCAGCCCTACTTCCCGCTGACGATCTTCTGATGATCGCAGATGCCCCTGCCGAGGACTCACCCGCACATTCACCGGTCCCAGACTCCTTTGAGTCTGTGGCTTCCGCACCTTCTCACGAGGTGAGCGCACAGCATTTTGCACACGATTCGGATCCTGACCAGGCATCCTCTGCTGCACCTATTCCGAGCTTTGCATTCGAGCATGACGACATAGAGGATTCTGATCCCATTTTTCCTCCGGGATTCGACCCGGATCATGATATTGAGTTTATCCCGATGGACCAGCCCATGGAGGATCCCGCCGATCCAGTTGATCCTATTGATCCCGATTTTGATTTCGAGATGGCTTTTGATGACCCTGAGCCTGCCTTGGCTCCTGAGCAGGCAGCTGCTCTAGATCCTATACCCGAGCATGACCCCGTACATGCTGGCATCCCAGTTGAGCCCGTTCTAGCTGACCCGCCCGTTGATGATCATCTGGAGGGTGATCATGTTGTTGCTGTCGATCCTGTTGTTCCTCCACCTTTTGTTGTTGATATGCCAGTTGACCATCCTGTTGATCACGTTGCACCGGTTCACCCTGTCGTTGCTCCCCCATTTGATCCCGTTCCACTCGAGCCTGAGCACGCACTGTTTGCAGACCACATGGATCCACCGGATGAGCATGCACAGCACGGTTGGATACCTGCTGATGAGGACGTTCCACCTTTGCCCCCTCAGATCCCTGTTACACGACCTGTTGATTTCACTTTTCAGGTTCCTCAGTTTGTACCTCCAGCGAGGCCTGGAGAGGGCTCTTCAACCCATCCTTTTGGGCACGTACCGATGTCTATTCCCTTCATGCCTCAGATGTCATCTGTTCCACACTCTACTTCACCGTCTCATGTGGCACCATTTGACCCCACCAGTGAGCCTTTGCTTTGGTCGACACCACCAGTCATGCCACCTACTGATCCATACCATCCGTTTCATGTGGGACACACTATAGAGGACGTTTTGATGTCCTTCGTTCATCCGCACGAGTCACACACGCAGCGTCTCCAGGAGCTTGAGAGAGCTCAGCTGCCACCATGTTCATGCCATGGTCAGATACACTCTCCTCTTCAGCCATGTCGATCATTACCCCCAGATTATGCTGCTCGTCTCTTTACACTAGAGCAGCAGGTTGCTTCTGTCATCCGTACTCAGCAAGCTATGGAGGAGGACTGGCTCCAGTTATGTCGCTTGCTTTACACTTACTTTCCCCCTCCTCCGCCGCCATCTGTATAGAGCTCATCAGTACTGCTTGTGTAGACGTTGGTGAGAGGACCGCGATTGCTTTTGGTTGCATAGCATTTTGGAGACTACATGATGATACTGACTTTTGACACATACTTGACGTATTTGATGTATTTGACACTGATTTGATATAGCTTTTGGACAGGGGTGATGTAGCCCCTAGTTGATTGATGATTGTATGACACAGTGATGTACTGATACACTTACGTTGTGGTCTCGATATATATGGCAATCGCAGTGTTCTCATCATATTTGATTCGCTTGATTGCTTAATTACATTATTATGACATGGGATGTTGTGTGTATAATATTTGTGACATGGGATGTTGTGTGATTAGTATTTGTGAAGTATCGATAACATGAGATGTTATGTGCTATTACTATTACTATATACGTACGCGTTATTACGGCTTGACCGACGTAAACACATCTTTAGAAGATGCCGCCAAGACGTCAACCACAGCAAATGCCCACTACTCAGGATGAACTACAGCAAGTCATTGCTGCAGCTATTGCTCAATATGCTGCCTCTCAAGGAGGAATGAGTGGAAGCAACTCTGGCAACACGGGCAACAACAACAATTCACCTCATGGTAACCCTAAGTCATTAAGACATACCATGACCTAAATGGATTTCCTTAGCAGAAATGCTAATGCCAATCATATGTTATAATGTATGTGCAGGGTGCACCTACAAGCAGTTCTTAGACTGCAAGCCCATGAACTTCGATGGCACAGGCGGTGCTGTCTCCTTCGTCCGCTGGGCTGAGAAAACCGAATCCGTACTTTGCATGAGCAAATGCGCGCTGGATCAACAAGTTACTTATATCTCAGGGCTATTTTTGGATGGAGCCCTATCATGGTGGAATCTACAAGTACAGACACTTGGCGAAGCTGCTGCTTACGCGCTGACTTGGGCTGAACTGAAGGAACTCATGCGCAAGAAGTACTGTTCCCGCGCTGAAATTCAGAGATTGGAGACCGAGTTCTGGCATTTGAAAATGGAAGGTCCTAAGATAGCAGAGTATATTCAGAGGTTCCACGACTTGTCGCATGTGGTACCCTACATGGTCACACCTGAGTTCAAGAGAATTGAACGCTTCATTTGGGGATTAGCTCCTCAAATCATCAGCATGGTGACCTCCTCCAAACCGGCAACTATCACTGAAGCCATTGATTTGAGTGTGGCTCTCACCGAGGAGGCAATTCGTTTGAACAAGTTTGATGAAGCTGAGCCCAAGAAGAAAGAGACTCATGTGGAGTCGTCAGGTGGTAACAAACGAAAGTTTTCGAACTTCAAGCAGGGCACCGGAGTGGTGGTTAAGAAAGGAGAGCAGAACGCGCCAGCTCAGGATACAGCTGGTGGTAGGAAGAAAGGAAAGGGATATATGGGTGCACAACCCAAGTGCAACTCATGCCAACGACATCACTCTGGTCGTTGCAGGCTAAGAGTTTGTGAATCATGTGGGAAGACTGGTCATACGAAGGATTTTTGTTGGGCTAGTGCTGGCCGGGGAGGCCAAGGAGGATCTGGGAATAGGAATAATCGTGGTGGTAATGGAAATCGCCCCCAAGGGAACAATGGAGGTGATGGAAACCGTGTCAACAACGCAAACCAAGCGGGCACCATGAATCGTAATTAGAGAAACAACCAAGCGGGAAACAATGGTGGGGACGGGCAGAGGCCCGGATGTTTCAACTGCGGCGACATTGGGCACTACAAAAGGAATTGCCTGGAATTGAACCAAGCCCGCGGAAGGGTTTTCAACATAGAAGCAAGGGAAGCGCGCCAGGATCCCAATGTTGTCACTGGTACGTTCCTTGTAAACCAACGCTAGGCATCCGTTTTATTTAATACTGGCGCCGATTATAGCTTCGTGTCGTTAGAATTTAAGAACATGCTTGGTTTAGCCGCTAGTAAGTTAAATATTCCTTACTCGATCGAATTAGCAAATGGGAAGTTAGTAGAAGCTAATGAAGTGATTCGAGGGTGCGTAATCGAATTGGGAGAGCGTGAGTTCGCTCTAGATCTACTACCAGTCCAGTTGGGAAGCTTCGACGTGGTAGTAGGGATGGATTGGTTATCGAGTAACAAGGCCGAGATAGTTTGTCATGAGAAGGTCGTTCGTATCTCGACCAATGATGGTGAGACCATTGTTGTTCATGGAGAGAAGCGTGAGACGCCGTTGAGGATTATTAGCTGCCTGAAGGCAAGAAAGTGTTTGCAGAAGGGATGTGCTGCCTTTCTGGCACACATTGTAGATAAGAAGGCTGCTGAGCCAAAGATCGAAGACATCCCTGTCGTGAGGGAATACCCAGAAGTCTTCCCAGAAGATTTGCCTGGCTTGCCGCCTCAAAGACAAGTGGAGTTTCGCATTGACGTAGTTCCAGGCGCCGCGCCTGTGACTAAGGCACCCTACAGACTTGCCCCGTCCGAGATGCAGGAACTGTCGACACAACTTCAAGAGTTGTTAGACAAGGGATTTATCCGACCAAGCTTCTCGCCTTGGGGAGCTCCAGTTTTGTTTGTCAAGAAGAAGGACGGTAGTTTCCGTATGTGTATTGATTACAGAGAGTTGAACAAGCTGACGATCAAGAATAGGTATCCCCTGCCAAGAATCGATGATCTGTTTGACCAACTACAAGGTTCAAGCTTTTATTCAAAGATCGATCTTCGATCTGGATACCATCAGCTACGGATACAGGAAGAGAGTATCCAAAGACAGCCTTCAGAACCCGATATGGACATTACGAGTTTCTCGTTATGCCGTTTGGTCTGACAAACGCACCTGCAGTGTTCATGGATTTGATGAATCGAGTTTGTAAGCCGTACTTGGACAAGTTCGTGATTGTATTCATCGATGATATTTTGATTTATTCGAAGACGAAGGCTGAGCACGAGCAGCATTTAAGAGCTATTCTGGAGCTGCTAAAGAAGGAACAGTTGTACGCCAAGTTCTCTAAGTGCGAGTTTTGGCTATGAGAAGTGCAATTCCTTGGGCACGTGGTAAACGGAGATGGAATCCACATGGATCCAACCAAGATCGAGGCGATCAAGGATTGGGAAACGCCAAAGACGCCAACCGAGATTCGGCAATTCTTGGGTTTGGCTGGCTATTATCGAAGGTTCATCGAGAACTTTTCAAAGATCGCTCAACCATTGACGCTCCTCACTCAGAAGGACAAGAAGTTTGATTGGGGAATCAAACAGGAGGAAGCATTTCAGGTATTGAAAGATAAACTTTGCAACGCGCCAATCTTAGCCCTACCAGAAGGTACAGATGATTTTGTGGTATACTGCGACGCATCGCGTCAAGGATTGGGTTGTGTGTTGATGCAACGCCAAAAGGTTATTGCCTACGCGTCACGCCAACTGAAGGTACACGAAAAGAACTATACCACCCACGATTTGGAGCTAGGCGCAGTAGTTTTTGCTTTAAAGATCTGGAGACACTACCTTTATGGTACGAAGTGCACAATCTTCACAGATCACAAGAGCCTCCAACATATATTCAACCAGAAGGAGTTGAACATGAGGCAAAGACGACGGGTAGAACTGTTGAATGACTACGACTGCGAGATAAAGTATCATCCAGGGAAGGCGAATGTGGTCGCCGATGCCCTAAGTCGAAAAGAGAGGATCAAGCCCATAAGGGTTAGGGCTTTGGAGATGGTTATTCGAACCGACTTTCCTCTGCGCATTCGTGCCGCGCAGAAAGAAGCTCTCAAGGAAAGAAACCTTGAAGAAGAGTATCTCCGTGGGATGGAGAAGTTATTGGTACCAAACAGGGAAGGAACGTTGTGTTTTGAGAAAAGGATTTGGGTTCCTCTGTTTGGTGGTTTAAGGAAGGTTATTTTCGATGAAGCTCACAAATCGCGGTACTCTATCCACCCTGGAGCGGATAAGATGTACCAAGATCTTAAAGATTATTATTGGTGGCCTAGGATGAAAGGCGATGTTGCTGTTTATGTGAGCAAATGTTTAACTTGCGCCAAAGTTAAGGCGGAATACCAAAAGCCTTCGGGACTTCTGCAGCAACCAGAGATTCCCAAGTGGAAATGGGAACAAATCTCTATGGATTTTATTACGAAGTTGCCAAGAACGCCAAGAGGCCATGACACTATTTGGGTAATAGTGGATCGCTTAACGAAGTCAGCACACTTCCTACCTATCCGAGAGAAGGATAATACGAGCAAACTGGCCGAAATTTACATGAGAGAGATTGTTACACGCCATGGAGTACCTCTCTCAATCATCTCTGATAGAGACGGAAGGTTCGTATCGAGGATATGGCAATCCTTCCAGGAAGCTTTTGGCTCAAAGTTGAATCTGAGCACTGCTTTTCACCCGCTGACCGACGGCCAAAGCGAGCGGACGATACAGACCCTAGAAGATATGCTGAGAGCATGTGTGATGGATTTGGGCGGTAGCTGGGATAAGCATTTGCCTTTGGTTGAGTTCTCATACAACAACAGCTACCACACCAGTATTGGTGCCGCGCCATTCGAAGCTTTATATGGGCGCAAGTGCAGATCACCGCTTTGTTGGGCTGACGCAGGTGATAGACAATTGGTTGGTCCTGAAGTAGTCCAGGAAACCACCGACAAGATCGCACAAATACGAGATCGCATCAGTGCGGCTCGTGACAGGCAGAAAGCCTACGCGGATCGAAGCAGGAAACCTCTAGAGTTTGAGGTTGGTGAGATGGTTTTGTTGAAGGTATCACCCTGGAAGGGTGTGGCACGCTTTAGGAAACGTGGAAAGTTGAACCCGAGGTATATTGGACCGTTCAAGATCTTGGAGAGAATCGGGTTAGTAGCATACAAGTTGGACCTACCTGCCGAACTGAATGGCGTTCACGATACATTCCATGTATCCAATCTGAAGAGAAGTTCAACTCAATATACCGTTGCCATTCCTACCAACGAAATTCATGTTGACGACACGCTCCATTTCGTTGAAGAACCTGTCGAGGTCACGGATTGGAAAGTTAACAAGACCCGCCGGAGCAGTGTCAAGCTCGTCAAAGTTCGTTGGAATGCTAGACATGGTCCTGAATTCACCTGGGAGCGTGAGGACCGAATGAAAGAGAAATACCCCCACCTATTTCCCGAGAACCCTGCTTCTACAAGCAGAACTTAAAATTTCGGGACGAAATTTTTCTAACAGGGGGAGAATGTGACAACCCTCACTAAACCAGGTATCCGTACGATTTAATTAATTATTAATTGCTGCTTAATTACTGTGCTTAACTGAAATTGCTGACGAACTGCTACTTGATTTCTAGTACTTGTATGTTCCTGCATCATACTTTGATTTCCGTCACTACATTATTTACAAGTTGAACCTTAGTGACAAACATGATGCACTAAAGCACAGTAGCATTAGAACGGATAACCTATTGAACATGCTGATAAAGCCAGCATCAGGCAGACACTGCCTCTAAGGGCCTGTATGAGCCAGAAATATTTTACTACACCTATAGTGAGTGTAGGGATACAAGGGTTGTAAAACTGCGTCTCTAGGAATAAGATATAATGATTGAATGTGCCTAAAACGTACTCTAAGCACAAAACACAGCACTTTTAATAACATACTAGCTTCTGGCTAACTAATAAAGTGCCAAAACATGAGGAAAATATTCCTGACACTTTGTAGAATAAATTGTGTCACTAAAAATATTATTAACGACGCTTAAAAGCTTATTTAAGCACTTTAACGGATTACTATCCAACCGAACAACCGGACTATACCCGGAACATGAAAATATTGACAAAAATATTATTGGTCTTTTTCTGAGCCAGTTAGGGTCCATGATTACCCTAACACCCGCGTTAAAGCACAACATATGACTAACCGAGTTAACCCTAAATCTAACTTGGTTTAACGTAACTAAACACTAACTATTTACTTGAAATTAAACTAGTAACCCCCCCCCCCCTTTGGGCCGATTCGGTCCCCATGTAACTAGGCAAGTACCCTTTTGATTATTATATAAAATCTTGTCTCAAATCTAGAAGACATTTGAACCAAGGGTTAATCACACTAATTTTATCTATAAGTACCAACATTTGCATAAGAGATTTGTCATTCCATAACACCACCCAAAACTCTCTCTCCCTTGCCCTCTCAAGCTCACGGCCGAGACCCCCCTTGCACACCCCACCCACTTTCGATTTTGATCATTCCATTCCAAGCACATACAAGCCTTTCGGGTCACGCATAAGGAGTCTTGGAGCTAACGGAAGTGGAAGGACCTCGTTATCTTGCTTTTATCCACCACATTTTCGCCTAGATTCTTCCCTAGCCTCGAGCTAGAGGTATAGCACTTAAAACTCATACTCGGATCATTCTAAAGTGGTTAATAAGATTTGTAACGGTTAAAACTCGGAAACTTGCATTTTGAATCTTTAAAGTCTACTAAAACATGAATATTGTTGGATAAAAGCTTAATACTTGTGTAAAAGTCGTAGTATTTGAAAGTGGTGATTATTTAGGCCCGATCTACGTTGTGGTAGCTCGGATCATCGTTTAACCCTACTTTGTTGAGATCATAGATCTTGACATAAGCTTGTTTCTATCGGTACAAGGGTTAAAAGGTGAAACTCTATCACACGAGAAACATGAACTTGTGTAAAAGTATTTTTACTTGTAAAATAGTATTTAAAACTAGTGGATCTACGTATGTACAAGTGGTATTTTCGTAGAACCAAGTGTCGAGAAAATCATGTTTTATAAAAGTCGGATAACACACTAACAAATATGATTTTTACAAACCACAAGTGTATAAACACTTGTGAAATGAAAGATCCGGCAAAATAACAATTTTTGTAAAAGATGACGGGAAGATGTAAAGATAGATTTATTCTAAAAACGAGGTTTTTACAAGATTTAGTTATTTTACACATAGATCCACAAAATATAACGGGATCTACACTATAGTTTTCGGAAAAACTACAAGTTCATGTGATTATACGATTTACATACTTGTCGACTAGTTTGATGTGTCGGAAATTGATTGGTTGATTTAAAGAAGTGTTGAAATGATTTTGTAAAAGAAAATGATACGCTTGAAAGCGTGGCCACCTCCAGTTACAGGGGAAACTCTGGCGAAATTTTTCTAAAATCTAACACTTAGAATTATTTACAAGTGTTAGAACTATTTTTGATATGATTTCCAAATATATTTCGCCACGACTTTATTTACAAATATTCGGAGGTGGGATTTTCACAAAACTAAACGTGATAAATATATACTTAGTAAATATATTTTTCACCACACTGTTTATGATTATTTTGTGAAAATACATAAATATTATTTTTAGAGTAAAAATAATATTTCGAACGATAACAGCTCCAAAATAATACAAACGCTTACACGACAAACATATAAGTTACACCGGTAATTATTATTACCACTTAATCGTTAAAACGTAACTTACGCATTATACGGAAATGTTCATGAACGCGTATTTTGTCAACGTATTATTTTTGGAAGTACTATGTGAAGTGAAAATATAATATTTTTGAGAAAAATATTTATATTTTGGAATTAGAAGTAAAAATATATTAAGTGGGACTTAATGGTATAATCCAAACGCACATGTATTAAATCCCCCATCCTTGGGAAGGAGATTAACTACCAAGTACATGCAAAATATAAACCCGAAATAGTTGTCTAACTATTTCCCAAAAACCTAAACTATAAAGCTAAGGCACGGCCATCCGTCTAATAGAATTAGTACATGTAGGTCGTCGCACAGCAGATATCCGGAGTACTTGGTAGAGACGCACTGACTGTGAGTTCATGTCCCCCTTTTCTCTTAACTGTTTTCAGTTTTCTAAACTGCGGGGGTGAAATACATGTTACAATGTTTATGATTACTTTATACATGGTATGGTTAGCGTAGGGAGGGTTACTTCTTAGATCATGTGAGTGGGTATGCGGAAACTTGAGGCCATTAATCCTCATGGTAGGACCGAGGGACAGGAGCGGTAGATCTATCTGGGTGTAGCGAGCCCAGCCCCAGGTCCAGCATAACGGACCTCGGGGTGACTTAGTGCCCGACGCATAAATCCGCTAGGTTTGAGTCTTCCTACTTGCACTTCACACATATCAATGGCCTTGCAAACCATTGGTGATCTCTTTTTCCTTATTTGCTACATACCAGGGTTTTGATAAAGACAAAGGTTTATTTACTCACTTACACATGAACTCGCTCAACATTATTGTTGATTTTTCAACTTACATGTATTTCAGGGAATTAAAGATCTGGCACGGTATGGCATGTTTTTCCCGCTGCATTAGTCACCGAGGTCATCCAGGGTTCGGGGAATGTGACTCTTTCCTGGACAAGTCACAGTCCTTGAATCATGTTTATGTTAAGATTGAATTTGTAATGTTTGGTGAACAAGTTTATGGTTGTTAGGGTGTTATCCCGTTAAGACAATGTTATGGTATTTTTATTTTAATGGATGATCTTGCATATTTTTAATTCATATAGCTTTGTTATGATTAAGCTATGGTATTAAGAAGTCACACCAAATTAACCACGCTTCCGCAAAGCCAGGGTGTGACACTATGTATGTTGACTGAGCATGCTAGCACATTGATTTCATAAACACTTTGTTGCATATGTTTACTCAACATATGGACACACTGATTTACATTACATTTCTGCTATGTATGTTTACTGAGCATGCTAGCACATTGATTTCATGAACATTTCTACTATGTATGTTTACTTAGCATACTTAGTACATGGTTTTCACATAACATGCTTACATTGGTATGACATTTGGTATGTTAAACGGACAATAATACATTTATTAACATTATTCCGCCGACCAGTAGTATGTATGGTTTACCATAGGTTTGATAACCTCATTCCTGCTTCCTAGTTTGTTTGTAAGTATCCATTGGGGAGTGACAGAACCCGATGATCATTGATAAACCTTTGCCTTTATAAGGGTTTATCTGACAAACATCAAGGCTTGAATGTATTCGATAAACATTACTACATAGATGTCTGTAATCATAAAGCATTGTTTTCTACAAAACATAACCTTTGATTTAAACTTAGGTTTATTCAAAAACATTGTTTTGTACATTTTACATATGGGGTTGAGTAAATACTTTTTATTCACCATACATGACATTTGTTTACACATTGACATTATACTTATGGTTTGAGTATATACTTTTTACTTGCCATACATAACATTTGATTATACAAGACATGGTTTACATTTGACATTTGAACATTGTTTACACATAAACATTTTGACATTTGTTTTAAACAAGACACTTTTGGTGGTTATTGATAAGTGATTTAAATAACGAGACGTGTGTAATATTATAAAAGCTTGGTGGATACGCCGCTGGTACTTCCTATATATAAGTGCTTTTATGATATTACATAACGTAGCGTTATGTAAACCACTTCGACAAAGACAGAAACATTATACATTTTATACAGAGACATGACACATTTTATACAAATACATGATATCATTTTACAAAATACATCATTTGGTTATTTATTTAACCATGCAGTATTTCTTTTAAATCATTTGATTTTCACATCGATTTTCATATGATTTTACAAAAGAAAACATTTTTTAAAGGTTCATGGCTACTTTTCAGTTAAACACTTCTTTTAACAAAATCAAAGCCATGAATCCTCAACAACAAAAGCTATGTTACTCACAGGCATTTTTATGCTGACGTACCTATTTTCACATGTGTTTCAAGTGTTTACGTTTGACTATGAGCATGCTTCACATAGGACGGACTTGGGCCTTAGTGACTTTAAAACATACAAGACAATTGTTGTGCACTAAACAATGTAAACATTTATCTCAATAAAACAAAACTTTATGAGCCATGTGTTATGAAACAATTTGTAATGTGACTCCCCAATATTTTCCACCGCGTATTGTTGTATACTACGTGATTGGGGTGTTACAGATTGGTATCAGAGCTATGGTTATAGAGAATTAGGTTATTAGTAATGCTTCTGACCTAGACTATAACCTTCTTAGGATCCTAACACAAGTTATCTTATGTTTAAAACAATACCATCACCTATCCTTAGGTGATTACCAAAAATAAATCCACAAGCTTATTTTGAAAATCAATCATCTATCCTTAGATGATATTTTTGGGCTTCATGCCTTCAAAATTTTCAAAATCTGTAGGACCGGTTTTGACACCGTTCGATTGCGTAACGAACGTTCGACGTGCGGAATCCGTGAACATGTGTGACCGAACACACAATAACGTACTAGAACCGTGACTCTATTGAAAGATATGACGTGTACAATACAAGAATCACGTAGAGAGTACTTTCTCTCTCTAGACTTTCTCTCTCTAAGCTTAGATCTCCTAAATCACCAAATGAGCAAAAGTCTTTAACTTTAAACCTAAGACTCCTATTTATAGGCCTTGGAATTAATGAGATTTCTCACTAATTACCAAAATGCCACCTTGCTAATTCTATCTAAATATTACAATAAAAGCTTGATTTCTTCGGTTTCTCGCTATGGCTCGAATTGATGAAGGCGATAGACATTAATGCACTAACAATCTCCCCCTTGGATATTGCCGCAGTCAATCTCGTAGCGTCTTGTCTTTCTCTTTCTCAAACAGAATCCCCGTGGATCTGTCTTCAGCTTCAGTTGCTCTCCCTCTTGGTAGTCTCTTACTTCAGGCTCCCCCTTTCGTCAAGCTTCCGTGCTTTTGGGATCGACGCCTGGCTTTCCGTAGCAACAGAATCAGAAACCTACACATCTCAACCTCTCGTAAGACAAAATAAATTTTGACTCTAAAAGAATTCACTCAAAATTCTCAAACATATAACACCCAATATTGTGATTCAATCTAATGAATCATCTAAACATTTGAGGATTATCTTCCAACTTCTCATCATCTTAACCAAACCAATTGTTCATCTTGTTTTGCCTTTGAGATTTTGAATATCAGCTTTTCAACATCAGTTGTCGAAAATCTTTTTGGATTTTTTCAATAATATGAAACATAAGTGCAAAAACAAAATTTAAATGCAGAAATAAAATATATACAAACACTATTTTTTGTGAGTTTGTGTAAGAGGATCATATCAGTTTCGAGACAAATCACTAGCACTGTTAAGCATTAAACATATTAAGTTCTAAACGATTCACGTTGATTGACGATATATTTGTCCTCTTAAACTCAATCTAAAAACTTTCAAAATGCTTACCGATACATTAAGATATATTAATTTTGCACTAAATTCTTATGGACCCCACGATCTCAGCATATCCCCTCATCATGCAATACACAAACTCAAGTAACGCCTTTAAACTTTCATCAACTGTGATATGTGCGAAAATAAAGCAGAATGTTTAAACATTAACAATCAGGTCGATACTTCCGTATACGCAGAGAAAGTCCAATGTTTAAACAAAATAAGAAAATAAAACAAATTGAAGTTGTTTAGGCTTTAACCACTAGGTCGATACTCCCGTATACGCAGAGGTTATCCAAAGCTTAAACAAAACACCAAAGAAAATAAAGCAGAACGTTTAGGCAATAACATCCAGGTCGATACTCACGTATACGCAGAGGATGTCCAATGCTTAAACAAAATAAAGAAATAAGACAAGTTTAAATCTTTGCAAAATAAAATGCACAATCACAGCGATTTTTCAGCAAAGTAATGAAAGCTCACAAACTTAACCGGTTTTATGTCTTTCGACAATCGGCGATTACTGAGCAGGCACACAGTCAAGAAGGACAAAACTAAGTACTGTGCTTTCAACCATGTTTCCCACTAGAACTAGGCTTTTTCATTTAAGTTTGTATCGTTATCGCAAATCTACTAGTCTAGCTGAGCCTATCGTCACATCTTTTAGTGAGACCGTTTATCACATTTTACATTTCATTTCTTTAGCGTGCTGTGATAGTCCACTGATTTACTATCATTTCCTCTTATACACAACAAATCTCATTTTTGATTTTTTAATGTTTTTGATATTTTCAAATTTTCTAACTTTTTAAAAATTTTCTCCCCCTAAAATCAAAATATGTTTCAATTTTGATTTTCAAGGAAAATTTGAAAACAAACTGTACAAATAAAGTGACAAACTGATATCGAATCACTTCAATTCGCCATCCTTGTGGCGTAAACAATCAGAACTCCCCCTGATAACAAACTATTTTCCCATTATGATTTCAAAACACTTAAGTTTGTTTTAATCAAAACGGTTTTTGCGGAAAATTAGTTTTGTTGATTTTCACAAACCATTTGTAGGCTAGGGGTTTACTTCATCACTTTGTTTTCCTTTAATCACTTGTCGAAAAGATAAATCAAGTACAACTTAATGTCCTTGATTAGTCTTTTGTAATTCGAAATATCACAGTTACCAACCTGTGAATTTCTCAAGAAAGATGCCGATACCTGTTCTACACTTATCAACCTGGGAACTCCGGCAAGTCAGGTTTTTCATTTAAACAGTTTCACCCAAGCCTGACGGTCCTTGGGTGCTTTTGAAATTCCTTTTGACAATGATGGAAAATTTTCATCATTCATTGTCAAACCGGAATCACCACTTTTTACCTCAACCAATGGCTCCTCTGGTCTTGACAAACCAGATTCATTGCCTGAACATGGCTCCTTTGACTTTGATAAGTCAAGATCATTGCCAACAACTGGCTCTTTTGTTTCAGAAGAAACAAATTCATCACCAGGAACTTTTCCTTTCTTGACACTCCATTCTGTCCTCAAATTTGCATCTGATGAATTCGTTTTGCTTGATTTGTCATTCTTTGGAGAGCAAGACGATTTATCAGAACTCTTCTCTGATTTTCTTGTTGTATCCGAGGACAAAATCCTTTCGAGATACTCTCGTGCTTTCTTCCTCTTCTTCTTCAGTGTGTCTTTCTGCCCTTGTGAAAGCTTCACTTTCTGTTTTTGAACTTTCTGTTCTTTGGACTTTACTTCGACTTTGACTGATTTCTTTGCCATTTTCTGAGATTCAGCCCTCGATCTTTCATTTGATCTCATTGGGTAATCTCTGGCAATGTGACCTTTGATTTGACATTCATAACATCTTCTTGTCTCAAATCTTTGTCTATGACAGTTAACAACAATGTGTCCTTGAAAACCGCAGTTGTAACACACTCTGTTATCGTACCAATCACCATTTTCACACCAAACGCTCAGATCAAAGCACTGTTTGGCTTGGTGATACTCTTTCCTCCTCTTGATTGATGGATTTGACTTTTGAGCACCGTGGTCCGACCTGCACCACTTATTACCAACAATTTTTGAGTTATCATTTTTCAATTTTTGTAATTTTTGTTTTTGATCGGATGATTGATCTGATGAGCTGTTATTCTCTTTTTGAGCATTTTTCTCATTTTTACCTTTTTGTTTTTGTTCTACACTCTTCTTAACAGGTTTCTGTGTTGAACATTCACCTGTTTCAGTTGATTGCAAAACAGTTTTCTGAAACTTTTCTTTTAATTTCAAAAACAATTTTTGTTTTTCAATTTTTTTTCTTTTTCATCAGATTTTCCATCACAATCTTCAACTTTGACATTGCCAAAGTTTGTGACATTGTCACTTATTGGAATAACATTGATTGGTTCTTGACACATATATGGTGCAGAAGTCACAAAACCTTTCAACTTATTTTCTAATTCAGCAATTTTATTCCGATCACTTTCAGCTTCTTTTTCAAGCTGAATGATTTTAGTAAGATGAGAATTTATTGCAATTTGTTTTTCAAAATTATTTTTACCAAAAATATCTTTCTCATCTTCTAAAATCTTTATTTGACTTTGAAAATCTTTCTCAATTTTATTTTTTCATTTTCTAAATTTTGTTTTTGATTTTTCAAAACATTTTCTGATTTTTTAAGATTTTCATTTTCTAATAACAAACTCTCTAAATCTCTCAAGAGTTTGGCATTTTCATATTTCAGATTTTCACAATTTGAGCACTTCCCAGACATCATTCCAGCTTCAGCTTTCTTCTCAACTTTAATAGCTGAAATTTCTTTAACCTGCTCCTCTACCTCTTGAACATTTTCCTCAGATTTGTCTTTTACTTCATCAGTTGCTACTTCATGATTCTTCTCTCCTGAATTAGACTTCAATTTTCTAATCTTTTGAAATTCAAGTTCTTGAGCTTGAATCTTCTCGACGAAATCACTAAGGTTGAGAAATTCATAGTTTGAATTGTTCTTCAACATCATCAAGTAAGTACTCCACTCATCATATGGCAAATAGAAGGCAATACCTGTCAATCAATTCTTTTGTAGACTCTCCCTTGATACCTGTAAAACTATCAAACTTGTTCAATGCAATATAAATCTCAGAATCCATGTTTCGGTATTAAAAGATTTACAAAGACAGTTTTTCAGACAATAGGAAAGTTCACACAGTCAGATGACTATCTATTTGAATGGCAAAAATCAGGTGACAACGAATCAGATGAGGATTCGCTCATACGTGTATCCGATGCTTTGACTTTGAATCACTTTGAATCACCTTGGGCCAAACAATTCACGTGACAACTGTTGCAGTTTTAACCCAAATACACTTGTACAATCTTTTAATTGGGACAACAATAGTGACTTAGCTAAATTGCAGAACAGTGGATGAAGCCGTCACCTGATCGATAATCTTCACGGCCACGTGTCAGTTAATAATCAAATAAACACACTTACCAACTAAATTTTAAAATCATAATCACCTGCACTATTTCAACCAAGAGCCTATTGGACCTCCAAGTCCACTAAATCAATACTGATTGGACCAAGACTAACACACAACTCATGCAATCCGATTTTAAAAAAAAACAATTGCAGACAACTTTAATTGTTCATTGGACCTAAACACCTACTTGGCCGACAACTTTACAGCCTTTAACTGTGATTGGGCCGATGTAAAGTGCTGACGACGTAAATGTTTGCTGATTGGGCCGCCCAATTACCTACAGCATTTAAATGTTTCCTTAATGTTTATTGGGCCGATGATTCAATGTATGTGATATCTTGGGCTGCTCAATATCGGTTCACACAATCTTATACACTAAGCCGACAACAAATCAATTAAACTTCAATTCTTATTGGGCCACAGTTTTAATGCAATAAATGGATTCAGAGTTCACATGTATTCAAGTTGTTTCACATGCACATGGACTGCCTATTCAATCTCGTGGTCGACATCATCAATTAAAGATCTGACATTTCACTTATCAACACAATGTTTCATTGGACCGATATACTCACTAAGCCGACAACATTTTCTCAAGCAACAACATCTGATTGCATGGAAAATCAAAGTTAATGAATTCCTTTTTTCTAAACTTTGGCCGACAAACAATTCAGATTTCAACTTATAATTGGATCGTTGGAGCGAAACTAGATTAATTCTTGGAGCGGAATCTCTTGGTACACACGAGCGAAACCACAATGTTACACCTACGAGCGGAACCTCAACTATTGCACAATGAGCGGAACCACAAGATGTTCAGATGAGCGGAACCAAGAAGTGACCAAATGAGCGAAACTACTAGACGTCCCTATGAGCGAAACTACCAAGTCCGTATGAGCGAAACTACCGTATGAGCGAAACCTGATTTTTGACGCGAAATCGGACCGAAAACCTTCGATTTCTCCTAAACGGCTAGGAGTTTGGATCTGAAACTTGGTAGGATTATAGATCAGGTGTTTTCGCACAACATATCAAAAATTCAGCCAATTCGGACCGTAAAATCCCGTTCAATTTGACGTTTTTCAGTGAAAAACGTGATAAAAGTGAAAAAAATGAAATATAGATGAAATTCGGATCTGAAATCGCTGAAATCTGGTACGAATCAATGTGTTTGATCAGTGCAATCGAGCTCCTAGCTCTGATACCAATTGTAGGACCGGTTTTGACACCGTTCGATTGCGTAACGAACGTTCGACGTGCGGAATCCGTGAACGTGCGTGACCGAACACACAATAACGTACTAGAACCGTGAATCTATTGAAAGATATAACGTGTACAATACAAGAATCACGTAGAGAGTACTTTCTCTCTCTAGACTTTCTCTCTCTAAGCGTAGATCTCCTAAATCACCAAATGAGCAAAAGTCTTTAACTTTAAACCTAAGACTCCTATTTATAGGCCTTGGAATTAATGAGATTTCTCATTAATTACCAAAATGCCACCTTGCTAATTCTATCTAAATATTACAATAAAAGCTTGATTCTTCGGTTTCTCGCTACGGCTCGAATTGACGAAGGCGATAGACATTAATGCACTAACAAAATCTCGTCAAAGTTTGGGCTTGAAAATGTGAACATGTGCAGTCCGAAAGGGTGGGTGACTCTACCCTGAGTTTTCTGTCTAAGGCTAGAGTGTTCGTACAAATCCGCATCATCGGACCAGTCACTCTTACCTGGGAACTCTTGAGGTGAGTGTCCACCTATAGGCTAAAGCATATCTTCGTGATACATTATAAAGACCCAGTCACTTTGATTAGTCACCGTGTCGTTTGTTTATTCTAGGTAATGAACAAATAATCATAATCATTATACTTCATCGATATTCTTAACATCCGGTTTTGATTATCCAAATATCATCTCACACACCTTCTCTCATTTCATTCTCTCTTAGAATGCCTCCCCGTTGAAATGCTGCTCAGGACACCGAAATGGCTACCATAATAGCTCAGCAAATTGCAGTTGTGCTACCTAATCTCATAACTCAAATAAACCATGCCAACAACAATAACAATGCACCTGTTCCGTGCAACTATAAATAGTTTAACTCAGCTAAACTACTCAAGTTCAGTGGTTCTGAGGGAGCAACTGGGCTCCTGCAATGGTTTGAGAGTACCGAGAATACATTTCGCCATGTCCAATGTCCAAACGAGCGCAAAGTAGAATTTGCATCAAGTGTGTTCCAAAAGAGAGCACTTACGTGGTGGAACAGAATTATGAGGGATAAGGGTGCAGATGTTGCAATGGCATAAACATGGGAAGAGCTTTGCGCTCTAATGATGAAGGAGTTTTGTCCTCATCAGGAATTACAGGCACTCGAGAATGAATTCCACGATCTAAAACATGATAGTGGAGAACATCATGCCTACACTAATCGTTACGAGGAGTTGAGCTTGTTATGCCCTACGATGGTTACACCTTTGGATAAGGCAATAAAAAAAATACATTGATGGCCTTCCTGATCTGGTTCAGGATATAGTCACCGGTAACAACCCTGCAACTGTTAGACAAGCTATCGAGTTAGCAGCTACCCTGACTGAAACTCAAATCAGGAAAGGGAAACTTTTTCGCAAGGGCAACAAAGAACAGACTGCTAAAACTATACAAGAGAAACCCAAGGAAACCAAAGTTGAACCTTCCTAGGAATCTAAGAAGCGTAAGGCTTCACAAAACCTTGTTGTGGTTGCTCTACCTAACCAAGCAGTTCCTAACCAACCAGCTCAACCTCCTGCTAGAAAACCATACAATGGAACTGCACCTCTGTGCAACCTATGTAACCTTCATCATCACACCAGTGTGCAATGCCGCAAATGCCTAAACTATGGGCTCATTGTTCATATAGCTAGGGTTTGCCGTGTTGCGACTACACAAAAATCAAGTTTTTAACAACCCTACTTAAGGACGTACTCTTAACGCTGGAGTTAATGAGGCTCGTTCCAACAACAAAGCAGTTATAAACAACTAGGATTTTGCTTCTCAATTTCTTTTGTTATCCAAGACTCATGTACACTTTTCAGTTGGTTTGCAATGATATCAATATTCCTATAACAAAATTTCAAAATTTACATGCTTGTTCATATATGTGAAATGTGCGATTATACATCAAAATACAGAGTTCTCATTCTTTACATAATCAAACCAACTTTCATGATACATTCCATTGTGTTTTGCACATTTCCTACCAAACCTATGAACCTGTCTCTCCGTGAAATGTCACACCCCCAAATTCCACCTGCGGATAACACCCGCTTCGGGGGCGTGACTGACCAGGATCCAGCCACCAATTATACTGAGCATTTAATTAATAGTAGAAATATTTAATATCCGGAGTAATTAGCAACATTAGAGTTTAGATTCGGAAATTAGTTTAACAAAACAGCGGAAGCATAAACCAAAATTGTTTTAAAGACAGTTCATTGTTCAAAACAGTTATCCCGACACACGGGTTTGACGAACACTACACATCCCCAAGCAGCAGCTCCTGAATCATTGGTTACCTGCAAAGCATGCAGTAAGGGGTCAACAATAATGCTGAGTGAGTTCACTAGTTGTCCAGTTTTAATTACCAAAAACTTGTTTTACCGGTTAATTTACCCGTTTATACATGCCCTGGGGAGCTACCCCAAAAGTTAGCGACTAAACTGTTTTTCCAATACCGAACACTAGGTAACCGTTGCGTTTCCGCAGGATGCCCCGATGTCAATGTTCTATCATCATTGACGGATTTCTGAGTACATTAGTTCACGACCGTCCCAAACCAGGGCACGGTGTGAGGCTGGTAAACACCTAAATAGCGCTATCAACTAATAACCCGCTCGCCTAACCCGGCGACTAATCGGTATTTGTAGTAGGGACTTGAGTGATAGAGTTTCGTTTAGTGCCGTTAGTTGCAATCCGTATAAACAGTAATTAACCAAAATGTTTCCCAATACCCGGGAAGGAAAAGTAAGTTTTGTTCCCCATAACTAGGGAAGGTATGTAAATGGTATCCCCTTTTACCAGGGGATAGGGTTGTTTCAGTCTCGTGTCCCAAACCACCGGGACGCATGCTTTTAAGTTGTGAACTCACCTTGGGTTGCTCGGTAGATTTATGTTACTTGTCAAACACGCTGGTCACCACGTCCTAACATGGTTACCGGTATAGGTCAGGTTTGGTGCACAAGCAATCGCGTAAAAACTATACACATAACTGGCACGTAATATGCAAAACAATACAAACAGTCATGGGGTTATTGGGCCGGCCCTAACATTCACACATTCAAACAGAACACAGTGACACATAGTCCATTTAACAGATAGCCCATGATACACACAATGGCCCAATAACCAAAGTGAGCAGCCCACTCGCAACCAGATGGTCTCGAGTCGTAACCAGGAGATCTCGGCTTGTCACGTTATGGTTGCGAGTCGCAACCGTGTGGTCTCGAGTCATCATGCTGTGGTTGCGAGTCGCAACCGTCGTAGTCTCGAGTCGCAATCATGAGGTTTCGAGTTGTCATGCTATGATTGCGAGTCGCAACTACGTGGTCTCGAGTTGTCTTGCCTTGGTTGCGAGTCGAAACGGTGCGGTTGCGAGTCGGAATGCTGTCTTTTTCATGTACACGTGATGATGCAGATCTATCAGTCCAATAAGTACTATGCAATCAGACCCAGATTAGGAAACAGCCAATAAGGTTCCACTAACACTTTTCCTAAACTGACCAACCATGAAAATAGATCAAACTTTGCCATTTTTAAAAACCTTCAAACCATATTCAACAAGTTCATCCTATATTCAAAGTTTTCTAGGGTTTTCATGCCAACATAATCACACATTTTTGAACCAAAACTCACATATTTCTAGCAAGATCATCATGTAAGAACAAGAAACACACATGTTTGTAGCCGAAATCTCATATTTAACAACATCATTTTGCAAGGACAATGAAGCATAGATTGGTTAGCCATGAATACTCTTAGACTACCATTTTCTAACCATTTTTAAACATGTTACCACATATTGTCAAGCTTTACAAACCAACCTAAGAATCATGCATCTTGTTTCTAACCAAACATTTTCTAGTTCATATATCACACATAATTTCTACACACAAAATAGAACACTAACCGGTTTGAGAAGAAGAAGCCGTAAACAAGGAAAAGAACCGAGAAGATGGAGTGTCCGAGTTAGTGGTCTTGACCGAGTCCTTGTCCGAGATCCTTGCTTGGTCCGAAAATAGGAAGAGATGGAATGTTGTTTTGGGGTTTTCTAGTTTGAGAGAAAATAGGAGAAGTGTGTTTGTGTGTTGTGTATGAAATGAGGGAAAGTGGGGAAAGGTGGGGTATATATACCAAGGGATGTTTCGGGTTGGGCTTGGGGTTTCGGCCCAAACCGGTTACGGCCCAAAGGCCCACTCGCAACCGCCCGGTTGCGAGTCATGGTCTCGACTCGCATATAACACATACATATATACATACCAATGCACACATAACAAAGCACATATCACATAAAGATTCACGTTATCATTAAGTTTAGTCAGTCACTAGTCACATAATGTACAAACAAGTTACATCACGACACAACGAAAGGTTCTAGATTTCGGGTTGTCACATCATCCCCAAGTTGAAAGAAATTTCGTCCCGAAATTTGATGGCACTCACTGAGGAAGCTAGTCAAGTTGTAAGTTTTTCCCGGTTATCCTGGGGTGTCACATCCACCCCCCGTTGATCTGGAATTTCGTCCCGAAATTCCGTAGCTTCAGCCTCAGTAGCGTTTGTACTGTTCTCAAACAGTTGGGGATATTTTTGTTTCATCCGATCTTCGCGCTCCCAGGTGAACTCTGGGCCGCGACGTGAGTTCCAACGAACTCGAACAAGGGGTATTCTAGTGCTCTTGAGGACCTTAACATCCCGGTCCGTGATTTCGACAGGTTCTTCGACGAATTTCAACTGTTCGTCGATCGTGAGTTCCTTCAGAGGAACTACGTGCGTCTCATCTGATAGACACTTCTTCAGATTTGACACATGGAAAACGTTGTGAACTGCACCGAGTTCTGCTGGTAAGTTCAGTCTGTAGGCCACCTTGCCTATTTTCTCAAGGATTTCGAAAGGTCCAACGTACCGTGGGTTGAGTTTGCCTCGTTTACCAAAACGAACCACACCCTTCCAGGGTGAAACTTTGAGTGATACCCGCTCCCCAACCTGGAGCTCAAGTGGTTTCCTGCCCTTATCGGCGTAGGCCTTCTGACGGTCACGAGCGGCCGCCATGCGTTGTCGTATTTGAGCAATCCGCTCAGTAGTGTCTACCACATGTTCTGGACCAGTGATTTGACTATCCCCCCCACCTCTGCCCAACGAAGAGGTGACCGGCATTTACGTCCGTACAATGCCTCAAACGGAGCAGCTTTAATGCTGGTGTGGTAGCTGTTATTGTACGAGAATTCCACGAGTGGCAGATGCCTTTCCCAGCTGTTGCCAAAGTCGATTACATAAGCGCGAAGCATGTCTTCTAAGGTTTGAATAGTTCGCTCGGACTGCCCGTCCGTCTGTGGGTGATACGCTGTGCTCATATCTAGACGTGAGTCAAAAGACTTGTGCATTGCTTGCCACAGTTCCGAAGTAAAACGTGCATCTCGATCAGAGATGATAGAGGTGGGCACCCCGTGCCTCGAACAACTTCCTTGAGGTATATCTCCGCCAGAGTGGAGAATTTATCTGTTGTCTTTGATTGCCAAGAAGTGTGCGGATTTCGTGAGTCGATCCACGATCACCCAGATAGTATCGTTTCCGCGCTGTGATCTAGGTAGGCCAGTAACGAAATCCATGGAAATTTGCTCCCATTTCCATTATGGTATCTCTGGTTGTTGGAGTAGGCCTGAGGGTTTCTGATATTCCGTCTTGACTCGCGCACAAGTCAAACACTTGCTGACGTAAGTTGCTATGTGGGCCTTCATGCTAGGCCACCAATACGTAGTCTTAATATCGTGGTACAACTTGTCCGAACCAGGGTGTACTGTGTAGCGAGATTTGTGCGCTTCATCCACCACAAGTTCTCGTAAGTCGCCATAGAGTGGGACCCAAATGCGTCCTGTTACATAATAAGTACCGTCTTCCTTCTGTTCTAAGCGTTGCCTTGACCCGCGTAGGGCTTCAGCTCTAACGTTCTCTGGTTTCAGTGCTTCTATCTGAACAGCTCGTATTTGCGAAGGTAGACTAGAATGGATCGTGAGTTGTAAAGCTCTTACGCGCTTAGGCGTAGTGTCCTTCCGATTGAGGGCGTCTGCCACTACATTGGCCTTGCCCGGGTGATACCTGATAGAGCACTCGTAATCATTCAGCAGTCCGACCCATCGTTGCTGTCGCATATTCAGTTCCTTCTGCTTGAATATGTGTTCTAAACTTCTGTGGTCGGTGTAGATGGCGCACCTGGTTCCGTATAGGTAATGCCGTCATAACTTACGTGCGAAGATCACTGCTCCCAGTTCCAAATCATGCGTTGTGTAGTTCCTTTCGTGCGTCCTAAGTTGTCGAGAGGCGTAAGCAATAACCCTCTCGCGTTGCATCCGTGTGTACTGGGACCCTGATTCGAAGCATCATGGTATACCGCTAGATCACCCGTACCCTAGGGTGAAGATGATGCTCAGTGCATTACAAATTTGGGATTCGAAAGCTGAAAAGACGTCCTCCTGTTTTGGTCTTTCACGAACACAACACCCTGCTGTGCCAACGAGACTTAAGCTGTGCGACCTTCGAAAATCTTGTGATTAAGCTGCGATAGCATCTAGTGGGACCAAGAAACTCCTGTATCCTCGAGGGATCTTTGATGTTGATCAGTTCCTAACAAAATGGATCTTAGCGAGACCCATGTGTATTCCCACTTCGTTGTTTGATAAAAAGAAAATGTGTACTTCCCGAATCCTGAAGTCATACTTAGGTAGACTTCGCACGTAGACGCTCCTCCCCTAGAAGCTCTACAATGGAATACAAGTGTTGTTCATGGTGCCCCTTTCTCCTAGAAGTGATTCAAAACGTACTAGATAAACACAGTTGCAGTGTGATCCATAAAGCAGCTGGTGGGTTGTTCACCCCAAAAGGTCATGGAATAATTCATCCGGTGTCTCCTGGGAATGGCCTTATTGCGTTCACTATGCCGTTTTAGGAACATCCTCCCTTTGGACTTCCATCTGATGTTAGTTCGTTCGCTACTCAATCTTCACATAGGAGCATGACCCATGTAACTGGTCAACAGGTTGTCAATACAGGATCGAGACGAACGGTTATGGGCTGTCACCTTGATGAGTTCTTAATAGTCAGTATACACACGAAAAGGTCCATCTTCCCTAGGATAAGTGGGGCTCCCCCAAAGCGAAGAAATAGACCCTACAAAACTCCTGTCCAACGGTTCCTATAGTTGCTTTGATAGATCTTGCGACCTTCCTGGCGCAAAATGGTAAAAGTACAAGTAATCAGGGCTGCCTCAGACGTGAGATCAAACTGAGATTCCGCCTAACAAATTTTCGGAAGAAAAACTGAATGTTCCTCGGATAGCACGCCGAGAGAAACAACGAACAACTGGTGGATCCTCGATCCACTTTTCCTTAGCCTTAACATCCGTAGCGGTTGCTGACCCAGCGGAGTGATCCCTCTGTAGACACTTCTGGCCTTCACAGCTGAAATGGCGCTAACTATTGAACTACTCTGATGCTTTAGAACAAATGCCGATTCTCCACACAAAGTTTTCTCCTCACTGGGTATATTCGCGTGATTCCTGGGTAACCAATTCACACTAACTACTGCGTTGTAACCATCGAGGGTGGTAGAAGGAAGGTCGACATCGGACACTCGTCCCACAAGGTCGTGTTTACATCCTAACGAACTTTTGAGATTCTATTTGACTTGCCATCAGTCGATTCCACATCTGGTTCGGTTTCAAGAAGTATCAGGGTCAAGCAGAATAGAGATGAAGCAAACAACTACCCATACAAGCTACCATGTTGCTACTACGCCTGGCGTCGCCTGCGCCAATCCTAAATGCCCTTCCACGAGCATCATTTCCAATGTTGTTGTTACGGTTGCGAGGATTCCCATTACTATTATCATTCCCCTGGTTGTTGACCTTGAGGTTGTCGCGACTGTTGTTTCTGATGTCGTTGCTTGAAATGGTGCGCTACGATCCTTCACTGACAAGTCCATCTTGTCACGTTTCCGTGCCGCGTCCCAAGATGTACTTATTGAGCTGGCCGTTACGCATTTCCGTACCATTGTCAATTGTCATCGCTTATGGCCCGACTGATTCGTAAGAGCTGGCTCCTATGAGCCGCTGACTAGGGTTAAGGGTTCGATTGAAGTCAATTCGCTGATGCTCGTTGTCGGTGACTAGGGTCGTTCAAATGCTGAAGCCAGTAAGGTACCACGTCTACCCTCTTGACTGAGTAATACACGGTATGTTGAGATAGTGTTGCAGAAGTGATCGCACTTCGGGATTTAAGACGTCAACACGTTAAGTTCCAGCAAGCGAAGAAAGGTGAGAAGGATATAGTCCAATCATTGTCGTTTCAACATCCATCCCAGGGATGTTCATACAAGCACCTAATGTTCTACACAGTTCGCTAGGCGTTCATATGGGTGTTCAGGTAATACTCGATAGCATCGAGGTTCGAAAGGGGTGCAGTGAGAAGTGAAAAGATCGTGTTCGAGTAGGAGACAATCACTGCTACGGCTCCTATGGACTGTTGTGTTTCTCATCATACAAATAACGAAACGGAATCCCTTTTTCACTTGTTAAGCCTCACTGGGACTCACATCCACCCCACTATATTATTATGTGTGCACCCACAATAATATTGTGATTTGCATGTTCATCTCAGCTCCTCTTAACTCATGTCAAATGGTTCCCCACACTCGAGTAGATTTCAAAGAGTATCAAGTAGTGTAAGTCATGGAGGTTTAGGGAATTACCACCCTATTAATCACATGATACGAGAAAGTGTACATGAATTCATATTGGTGTGCTAACGTGCAATCACATGCAATATCGTATGTGGGCGTTCACTAGTTAGGCATACTAGTACGTATAGCGAAACAGGAAACATAAAGCAAACAAGTAAACACTGGTCCGAGCTATGAGGTCGAAAGTGTGGAGCCTTGTACTTGGAGTGTAGTGTCGTCACGAGTCACGGGTTATAGTCTGGTTTTCTCCAAAAAGATTTTCCCCTTTTTAAAACCAAGTTCACTATAACCAATGGCTCTGATACCAATCTGTCACACCCCCAAATTCCACCTGCGGATAACACCCGCTTCGGGGGCGTGACTGACCAGGATCCAGCCACCAATTATACTGAGCATTTAATTAATAGTAGAAATATTTAATATCCGGAGTAATTAGCAACATTAGAGTTTAGATTCGGAAATTAGTTTAACAAAACAGCGGAAGCATAAACCAAAATTGTTTTAAAGACAGTTCATTGTTCAAAACAGTTATCCCGACACACGGGTTTGACGAACACTACACATCCCCAAGCAGCAGCTCCTGAATCAGTGCAATCGAGCTCCTAGCTCTGATACCAATTGTAGGACCGGTTTTGACACCGTTCGATTGCGTAACGAACGTTCGACGTGCGGAATCCGTGAACGTGCGTGACCGAACACACAATAACGTACTAGAACCGTGAATCTATTGAAAGATATAACGTGTACAATACAAGAATCACGTAGAGAGTACTTTCTCTCTCTAGACTTTCTCTCTCTAAGCGTAGATCTCCTAAATCACCAAATGAGCAAAAGTCTTTAACTTTAAACCTAAGACTCCTATTTATAGGCCTTGGAATTAATGAGATTTCTCATTAATTACCAAAATGCCACCTTGCTAATTCTATCTAAATATTACAATAAAAGCTTGATTTCTTCGGTTTCTCGCTACGGCTCGAATTGACGAAGGCGATAGACATTAATGCACTAACAAAATCTCGTCAAAGTTTGGGCTTGAAAATGTGAACATGTGCAGTCCGAAAGGGTGGGTGACTCTACCCTGAGTTTTCTGTCTAAGGCTAGAGTGTTCGTACAAATCCGCATCATCGGACCAGTCACTCTTACCTGGGAACTCTTGAGGTGAGTGTCCACCTATAGGCTAAAGCATATCTTCGTGATACATTATAAAGACCCAGTCACTTTGATTAGTCACCGTGTCGTTTGTTTATTCTAGGTAATGAACAAATAATCATAATCATTATACTTCATCGATATTCTTAACATCCGGTTTTGATTATCCAAATATCATCTCACACACCTTCTCTCATTTCATTCTCTCTTAGAATGCCTCCCCGTTGAAATGCTGCTCAGGACACCGAAATGGCTACCATAATAGCTCAGCAAATTGCAGTTGTGCTACCTAATCTCATAACTCAAATAAACCATGCCAACAACAATAACAATGCACCTGTTCCGTGCAACTATAAATAGTTTAACTCAGCTAAACTACTCAAGTTCAGTGGTTCTGAGGGAGCAACTGGGCTCCTGCAATGGTTTGAGAGTACCGAGAATACATTTCGCCATGTCCAATGTCCAAACGAGCGCAAAGTAGAATTTGCATCAAGTGTGTTCCAAAAGAGAGCACTTACGTGGTGGAACAGAATTATGAGGGATAAGGGTGCAGATGTTGCAATGGCATAAACATGGGAAGAGCTTTGCGCTCTAATGATGAAGGAGTTTTGTCCTCATCAGGAATTACAGGCACTCGAGAATGAATTCCACGATCTAAAACATGATAGTGGAGAACATCATGCCTACACTAATCGTTACGAGGAGTTGAGCTTGTTATGCCCTACGATGGTTACACCTTTGGATAAGGCAATAAAAAAAATACATTGATGGCCTTCCTGATCTGGTTCAGGATATAGTCACCGGTAACAACCCTGCAACTGTTAGACAAGCTATCGAGTTAGCAGCTACCCTGACTGAAACTCAAATCAGGAAAGGGAAACTTTTTCGCAAGGGCAACAAAGAACAGACTGCTAAAACTATACAAGAGAAACCCAAGGAAACCAAAGTTGAACCTTCCTAGGAATCTAAGAAGCGTAAGGCTTCACAAAACCTTGTTGTGGTTGCTCTACCTAACCAAGCAGTTCCTAACCAACCAGCTCAACCTCCTGCTAGAAAACCATACAATGGAACTGCACCTCTGTGCAACCTATGTAACCTTCATCATCACACCAGTGTGCAATGCCGCAAATGCCTAAACTATGGGCTCATTGTTCATATAGCTAGGGTTTGCCGTGTTGCGACTACACAAAAATCAAGTTTTTAACAACCCTACTTAAGGACGTACTCTTAACG
The DNA here is from genome assembly GCF_002127325.2 of Helianthus annuus. NCBI lineage: Eukaryota > Viridiplantae > Streptophyta > Magnoliopsida > Asterales > Asteraceae > Helianthus > Helianthus annuus. The sequence continues at coordinate 114,243,458 of NC_035448.2, read as the reverse complement.
CTGGAGTTAATGAGGCTCGTTCCAACAACAAAGCAGTTATAAACAACTAGGATTTTGCTTCTCAATTTCTTTTGTTATCCAAGACTCATGTACACTTTTCAGTTGGTTTGCAATGATATCAATATTCCTATAACAAAATTTCAAAATTTACATGCTTGTTCATATATGTGAAATGTGCGATTATACATCAAAATACAGAGTTCTCATTCTTTACATAATCAAACCAACTTTCATGATACATTCCATTGTGTTTTGCACATTTCCTACCAAACCTATGAACCTGTCTCTCCGTGAAACACGTATAGTCTTTTTGACTAGTGGAAAACATGTGAGATGCACACACTGTTACAATTGTTGAAACAAAGCACCATTCTTTGACCATGTCGATAATTTATCACATGGCAAGATAAACTATGCAGATTATACAATGAGTTAAGTAATTATGGGTGCACACATAATTATGCGATTCGATGCATGGAAATCATAGTGAGTCCTGCTAGGTGTGATCTAGGGTGATTAGGTAACGAGACGAATGTAATACAGTAAGGACACGGTGGATACGCCGTTGGTACTTCCTATATATAAGTGTTCTTATTGTATTGTCGGACGTAACGTTATCCAAGTCACCTGAGGATTTTATACCCTTATGTGTTAACCTAAACAAAAACTATCTATGTTCATTTCTGTCTCTGATGAAGTATCCACTGAGGAAAAATGACTTAGCTACTCATTTTTCGCTTCTGGAAGAGATATCCATTGGGAAATGAGTAATCCATTCAAAAACTATATTCATTTTCGTTTCTATTGAAGTACCCACTGAGGAAAATGAACTATCCATTCATTTTCACTTCTAAAGAAATATCCACTGAGGAAAATGAATAAATTCATTCCGCTTCTGATGAAGTATCTATTGAGGAAAATGAATTATCCATTCATTTTCGCTTGTGAAGAAATATCCATCGGGGAAATGAATATTCTTTACAATTATCCTTCATTTCCACTTCTGACGAAGTATCTACTGAGGAAAATGAATTATCCATTCATTTTCGCTTCTGAAGAAATATCCATCGAGGAAATGAATAAACTCTACAATTATTTTCATTTCCACTTCTGAAGAAGTATCCATTGAGGAAAATGATTATCCATTCATTTTCGCTTCTGAAGAAATATCCATCGGGGAAATGAATATTCTATACTACAATCTTTCATTTCCGCTTCAGACGAAATATCCATTGAGGAAAATGAATTATCCATTCATTTTCGCTTCTGAAGAAATATCCATCGGGGAAATGAATATTCTATACTACAATCCTTCATTTCCACTTCTGATGAAATATCCATTGAGGAAAATGAATTATCCATTCATTTTCTCTTCTGAAGAAATATCCATCGGGGAAATGAATATTCTATACTACAGCCCTTCATTTCTACCTCTGACGAAGTATCCATTGAGGAAAATGAATTATCCATTCATTTTCGCTTCTGAAGAATTAACCATTGAGAAATGAACAACTTATACATTCTATAATTTCCATTTCTGATAAAAGTATCCATTGAAGAAAATGAATTATCCATTCATTTTCTCTTTTAAAGAAATATCCTTTGGAAATGAATAACCCATTCATCTTACATTTCCACTTCTAATGAAGAATCCATTGAGGAAAATGAATTATCCATTCATTTTCGCTACTGCAGAATATCCACGGGGGAAATGAAACACAAATCCTTACGGAATCTTCCTATCTTAATAGTCAGATTCTTAAAGGGACACTTAAACTACTACTTTCAAATCCTTGACTGGATTTCTAAGAATACTTTAAAAGATTCAGAAACAAAGAGCCAAATCCTTATAGAGATCTTTCTACCTTAATAGTTAGACTCTTAAAATATACTCACATAACTATTGGTTGATCTGGTATTACCAATAATCAATCCCTCATTCCCACTTCCTGCATTAATCAAGGAAGTATCTATTAGGGGATGAGCATCATAGGTATAACAACCCATTCCCATTTCCCACACTGTTTAAGGAAGCATCCACTAGGGAACGATAAAGCTATACTTACGTGGAGATCCTTGATGAGTTATTCTATGCAAATAGATGAAACTCTAGATTCCGCGCAAGACATTTGCTTGACACAACTTATACAAACAAGCTCTACGAATAAATTTCGGGACGAAATTTCCTAAAGTAGGGGAGACTGTGACAACTGTGCCTACAGTTATCACTAACCAATCCTGAAAGATTTCGTAAGCAATAAAACCTTGTGTTTTATTCCTTGGATTATGTAATTATCTATGATATTTGCACATATCAATCCTTGTTCAAAATTCAAACCCTTAAACACTTTCTGGAAAGTTATACGTAAACTGATTCGTAAGCGTAATTAGTTTAACGCGACAAACACTCTGGAACATCAACATAAGCTTAAAATACCTTAAATAAACTTTACATAACTTAGAAATAAGTTTTAAAGGGTTTGGTATGGCAAAAACAAGTTTATTCACTCACAGGAACTATTTGCGTCAAACTGCAAAAGTCTGCAGTTTCGTATGGCAACTTACATTCCGGAACATGATCATAAGTTAAACATACCCTAAATATCCTTTACATATCTTAGAAATAGGCTTTGAGGGGTTCGGTATGCGAAAATAAACTTATTTGATCAAACAGGGACTAAAAGTGTCAAAAACGGTGTAAGTTTGCATTTACGCGCATATCTTACGTTTTGACCACGTCCGGACATCCAAAATTTTTTGTAGTCCCTAAAATTTTTTATTTTAGTGATCGGAATGCAAAAATACCATTCGTCGCTTCATATGGATCGTTTTCGCATCCGTTTGAGTTCCGTCGTATTTAACAACATAACGCGACCGTACGACCAAACGAACCGACATCCTGTTGGGTTTTTCACATGTTTATCAAAGTTATTTTATCCATATAAAATATAAACGCAGCGGTAAAAGGATTTAAAACATGTTACTTTGTTGATATAAAACCCTTTTTTATATGTAAAACCCAATAACCGGATCCATATATGACATGCATACTATCAAAATACAACCATAGGGTGTTTTAGAATACTACCATTCCAAGAGCTAGAAGATATGAAGAAGATGATATTCTTGAATGAAATCTTCAAAGGAGAAGACCTCAAGCTTGCATACCCCAAGCTTCCAACGAACACCTTATGTTGCTAGGATTTCTACACTTGTAAACTCACTTAAAATTCCCTCTTGATCAACCTCCTTGGCCGAAAATTATGAGAGCCTTTTAAGAGTTCTTGGAACTTGAATTTTGTTAGAAAGAAGTATACGCATGTTCATCCATTTTGTCATACAAAAATGAATTTAAAACTATGAAAGATGGAGCCACCCATTTCACCCAATCAAGACCCTCCTAAACATGCAAAATGCATGTATGATCACTGGACCAAATAGTCTTGGGAAGAGTGGGGCCACCTTCTTTTTATTTAAAAAAAATCAATTTTCTTTTAAACAATATTAAGTCTTATATATATATAGTTTTATAACTTTTATAAAACTATAACATCACATTTTATAAGACTTATACTACTTTTACTATGTTATTTAACCTATTAAATAACAAAAATAAAATATTCTATCAAAATAAATTATCCATATAATTAATTAGTTTCTCAAGTGCAATTATTTAGAAAACCAATTTCTAAATATTCTAAGTGTTAGTATTTATTTGTTTGATCATATCATAAATAAATATTATAGGTGTTTGTCTAGCCTGTTATTGGGTATGACCCGACTTGGATCATAACATACTAGCCACATCAATTTAATATGTGTCTTGGACATACAGAGTCCAACAATCTACCACTTACACAAGTTACATAGAAGATTGATGCAAGTAGTAAATGACGCCTAACAACGGTTTACTACCCCTAATACGTATGATGAAGTGCCATTCAATAACATCATCCCCTTCAAGTCCCTTACTTGAACATGATATAGGTGAATCTATCATTTATCCTTTCGTTACAGATGTCCTGTCAAATCCAAAGACATAGTGTGATCATTCTCTGTTGATTTAACTTTAGCAGGCCTTAGACATCTTACTCTCAACGAATAAGAGGAACAAATCCCTTCTTGACTACATACGTCTCTCACAATCACCTTGTACCACACCTGAGCCTAGCCTTATGTACTGTCTTATTACAGACAATGAAGAACTAAGTCAAGGTATAATATTTGTTGAATATCAAGACCCAATATGTATCTCAGGTCAGAGGATACTATGATATTCGCCTTTACTCAAATTTACTTATGATCAATCACAAATGATTCCATGCAGTAACATTTGAGAGCGGGTCACTCCAATATTTGTATCCCACAAATATCTATGAACTTTGGCAACAACACTTTGCTCTATATTCATACCTAATGAATATCTACCAAATCCAAGTTCATAATAGTCTTAAATTCATATTTGTTCCCACAAGTATGATCGACTACGGACATTTAGAATAATTAATTTATTCACGGATTTAAACATGCTAAAAATGGAACATAACTCAAAATACCATAAAGAGTTAAAATAACAATTGTTCCAACATCCAAATACAAAATAGATCAAATCCAATCACTAGAATATCGAAGTCCTAAGGCACAAGTATGATCCTCATGTTTGCCCGTTCAAGGAGCTTCGTGAGTGGATCCACAATATTTTGATCAGTGCGAACTTTGCGAATACATATCTTTCTCTTTTTCAACTTCATCCCTTATGTAGTTGAATCTCCGCTCAATGTGCCTAGTCTTTTGATGTGCACTAGGTTCCTTGATTTGAGCAATCGCACCATCGTTATCACAAAAGATCTCTAGGGGACCTGAATGGTACGGACTTCCCCTAGATCGGCAATAATTCAAGTGGCAGATCCACATGAATCATCTCGATCAATGAAGCGGCGATGTATTCTGATTCTGTAGTGGTCAATGCTACCCTGATTGTGATCGAAGATCATCTCGATCAGTTTGGAAACTCATATCTGTGTAACCCTTTACAATAAGTTCAAAAACTCCCATCCCTGTAACCCTTTACAGTGAGTTTTTCTTCACCAGATCCATATATTAGAAATATATCCTTAGTCCTTCTAAGGTATTTCAATATACTTTTAACAGTCATCCAATGACCGTTACTTGGATTTTGCTGGTATCTTCTCGTCTTGCTTTAAAGCGCATGATAAGTCCGGTCTAGTGCATATCATTACATACATAATGGATCCTATAGCAGACACATATGGGATTCCCTTTATTCTTTCTTGCTCATCCTTTGAGCTTGGACATTGATACACACTCAATATTGTCCCGTCTTGAACAAGTACCAAACGTTTCATAGAGTTCTCTATCTTGAACTTTTTCAAGACTTTGTCAACGTATGCACTTTGCTTTAAACCTATCAAGCACCTTGATCTATCCCTATAGATCTTTATTCCCAAAATATAGGCGACTTCTCCAAGATCTTTAATGGAAAAACAACTTCCAATCCAGGTTTTTACACCTTCCATGGTTGGAATGTCTTTTCCAAATAGTAGAATGTCATCGACATACAATACTAAGAAAGTGATGATGCTCCCACTAGCTTTCTTATACACACAAGCTTCATCTCCGTTCTTGATGAACCCAAAATTCCTAATTTCTTCATAAAAATGATGATTCCAACTTCTCGATGCTTGTTTCAATCCATAAATTGATTTCTTTAACTTGCATACTTTGTTAGGATGTTTTGGATCAACAAAACCTTCAGAATTACAATCAATAGTCGGATACTAACAGAATCGTCAATCCAATCAATAGTCGGAATCCTCTTGATCAGAATATCACAGAAACGAGTAGTTATCAGCAATTCACAATCAAACCGGGTTTCTATTGGTTATCAATCTCACGAATTACAATCAATCAAAACCCTAACACACTTAAATTCATCCAAGCCTCTATTGCTCTCACGAATTCTCTCTAAAAACTGTTTTGGCTGATTAACCTAAACCCTAAAGCATAGCCTTGTTTATATAACACAAGGTTGCTACATGGGTTAGGGTTTCTTACATGGGCAAAGCCCAATTTCGTCCCCCAATAACCCAATGTGGCTTTTGTTTAGCCCAAAATCTATTATTCCACTAATACAAAGCTAAACCCGCTAACTGTTTATCGTTTAACTAATTACAAGATATCCAAAGACCAAATCTAAGCTGTTGTCACAAATATGCACCAACAAACTCCCCTTGACAATAGCTTCATAAAATAACTTTGTCTTTAGTCATCTTGCATTCTTCATGTAGTCTTACACTGTCTTTGGTCTTTGGATAACTTCAGCTTTAACATCTTCTGTCAAGAACAGACTCCCCTAAGCTGATGCATCCAATCACCAAATCTTCAAAACGTTAGCGCTTGAGTAAACTCCTATTTAGCATTTGCACAACAATCTTCAAACTCTTCAACTTTGTCAGCAATGTAGAAAGGAGGTTCTACCATGCATCCAATCAAACTCTCATCTTCACAGCAACTTCTCAGCAACATACTGCTTCAATCTGTATACTATAAAACAAACATCTTGAGAAACCATAAGAATTTTTCAACAAAGTTAAATAAATTATTATTATTCAAGAGATTATATCACAGATTAAGCATTCTCAATTCATCACCAACACGCAAAAATTTTCAATCTAACACACAAGAACCTGCATGATTTAAAATTTTGAACTCACTTTCTAACACCGTCTCCCCCTATCAGTAACAATTCCTCCACGAATAACAGTTTTCCGTACATTAAGAATTTTAACAGAAAAAGACACTATTTTTGTATTTTCTGAAAGCGAGTAAATAACGAAAGCAATAAACACTCTATTTTTGTGAGAATCACCGGTAAGAAGATCATATCAGTACAATCAAACTGTTTCCACACTATTAGATGATTCTTTATTTAATTTTTAGTGAAAAGCAGTTCAAGACGATTACCAGTATGTTTGTCCTCTTAAACAAAATGCATGAACATTTCAAGTACCATTACCGTATGATACGTTAAGGTAATTTTATTACTGAAATATTAGTGTGTCCCACTTCAGGATATACCCCCGCGATCAAGGTATGCACAAAGATTCCTCTTAGTAGGTGAGTATACTGAATTCATCCGTTTTGTTTTACAACGTTTAGATAATTGGTGATCAGGTCAGTACTTTCGTACAACAAAAAGACCAAAATATCTTACGAGGGCTAAGACAAATACCATTTTTGGTACGAATTATACATTTTGAACTTTTTGAATGACTCTCTAGGAGAGCTTCTTCATTTTCAGGGTTTTGGCATTTTTAGCTCTTTTAAGATATCCTGGTTGTGCCTAGGTCAGCGTGTATCTGGATGCAGCAGAAGGACAACCCTAATATCCCCAGATGAAATAACAGTATAAAGACCTAAAACCTAAGATTTTGGCAATCTATCAACGCAAGAATTAAGGTCATTAAACCATACACCACTGATGTGTTCCCCACTCATACACAGTTCGTTTAGGTTTATATCACATTGGTAAGTTGATTATTTCATGCTTTTGTCTACTGGTACATCGTATGATGAAGCTGCTATCACACTTATGCAATTTTATTTAGTTTGAGTGTGACAGTCTAACTTGCTGATGTACTATCATTTCTCCTTTTTCACACAGTGATATCTCATTTTTGATTTTCTATTTTTTTATGTTTTTTATTTTTCAATGTTTTTGTATTTTTTATTTTTAAGAAAGCAGTAAACTATTTACAAAATTCTTATGAAAAACCAGTTATTCAGGATTCCTCATCTCGTTGAGTTCGACTAAATGTTCAAAGCGAGCCCTGTCAAATGCTTTAGTATAAAGATCTGCTAGGTTATCTTGTGTGTCGACTTTATGAAGTTCAATTAATCTTTTTTCAGCACAATCCCATATAAAATGATGACGAATGTCAATATGTTTTGTGCGACTATGTTTTACGTGATTATTTGCTATTGAAATTGTGGCATTATTGTCTATCATAATAGGAGTACGAGTGAAATCCAAACCGTAATCGCGCATCTGCTGTTGTATCCAGAGAATCTGAGAGCAGCAGCTACCCGCAGCAATATATTCAGCTTCACACGTAGAGGTAGACACACAAGATTGTTTCTTGCATTGCTAAGACACAATCCTGCCTCCTAAGAACTGACAACCACCTGTTGTAGACTTTCTGTTTGACTTGCATCTCCAAAGTCTGAGTCAGTGTAAGCAACAAAATTCAGATCACTATCAGCTGGATACCACAACCCAAGTTTAGGTTTCCCCTTCAAGTAACGAAGAATACGCATCACTACTTTCATGTGTGACTCTTTAGGATTAGCCTGATATCTGGCGCACAAGCATACTGCAAACATAATGTCAGGTCTTGAAGCAGTCAAGTACATTAGAGAACCAATCATTACCCTGTATTGAGTTGGATCAACATCTTCAGTACTTTCATGATCTGGGCCAAGATTGTGATTTTCACATATAGGTGTGTTGAAAGTAGAGCAATCATTCATTTTGAACCGACTCAAAATGTCATATACATACTTTGTTCGATGAATAAACATCCCATCCTCCTTCTGTTCAACTTGTAATCCCAGAAAGTAAGACAGCTCACCCATAGCACTCATTTCGAACTTGCTCTTCATCACCTGTTCAAACTCTTTACACATGTTTTCATCTGATGACCCAAAGATGATGTCATCCACGTATACCTGTACTAGGAGAAAATCTTCCTTCTTTCTCTTGATGAAAAGTGTACTGTTAATCTGACCTCTTTCAAAACCATTCTTGATCAGATGAGTAGACAGTGTCTCGTACCACGCCCTGGGAGCTTGATGTAATCCATACAAAGCCTTATCAAGCTTGTACACACGATCTGGATAAACTGGGTCAACGAACCCATCTGGTTGTGAGACATACACCACTTCTTGGACTTTCTCGTAAAGAAACGCACTCTTCACGTCTAGTTGGTAAACTTTGAAGCCCTTGAATGTTGCGAAAGCTAGAAACAAATGAATTGCCTACAACCTTGCCACTGGTGCAAACACTTCATTGTAATATATCCCTTCTTGCTGATTGAAACCTTTTACCACCAATCGAGCCTTGTTTCGCGTTACAATACCTCTTTCATCCTTCTTGCACCTAAATACCCACTTAGTGTCAATCTCTCTTTCACCTTTAGGAAGGTCAACTAACTCCCACACTTTCAACTTTGCAAACTGGGCCAATTCCTCTTGCATAACCTCAACCCAAGAATTGTCTTTTAGAGCCATATGAATGTTCTTCGGCTCCTCTTGAGAAATAAAACAACTATACTAGCACTCATTCACTATCCCAGTCTTCTCAATTGAAATAAATAAACAGGTATTCGCTGCTATGCTTCACCTTGTCTGAACACCTGCAGTAGGATCTCCAAGTATCATGTCAACTGGATGATCTCTATTTGCTTGTGTAGTAGCAACGGTATCCACTTCTAAGTTATCACCCAGGTTTGATCCAATCTCCCCATGAATATTCTGATTTGCAAACGGATTAATGAAATCCTCCCCCTGATTGGGTTCAGGTTCACTATCGCTTGAATTAGTATCAACAGCATCTTGGGAAGTTTCCGGAGCATCTGTCATATCAACATTTGATCTAGGCATGAACTCGCCTTCATCGTCCACTTATCACCGTTTGAATCAATTGAGATTCATCTGCATTAGAAAACTCAGGAATATTAAATGATTTAAAAATGCTTTCATAATCATATAATATAGCAGGTCCATTCGTTGATTGTTGAGGTTTGTATGTAGTAATTTCTACATTAAAAACAACCTCAATTTTACCTGTTTTTAGATTAAAAACCCTTTTATTCGGTGTGCCAGGCACATAGCCTAGAAAGTATCCTTCGTCAGCCACCTCACTGAATTTTTGTTTATCTTTGTTTTGAATAATGGTGCAGGGTAATCCAAATGGTTCAAAGCCTTTCAAGTTTGGTTTTTCGTTAAACATTGTTGGTGCACTAATGTCTGTTAACTTCGTCTTTATTGAGTCTTGTATTGTATCAATTAGATCAGGGCACGGAAATCAAGAAAACAGTATTTTGGGGTAATTCTGCTTGAAATGATCATTGTATCATTTCATGTGAAATTAGAGTTTCATGCGAAATCACTAATTCCACACGGAATTAGGTAATTCCGCACGGAATTAGGTAATTCCGCTTGAACTTGTAATTCCACTTGAACTGGTTTCATGCGGAATTAGCAACCCTATAAATACTGATGTGCCTGTGTCATTTGAAACGGAATTAGAGTGTGTGTTTCAGAGCCGAGGTGCTGCCGGATTGTCAATTGAATTGTAAAAGCTCAGGAAATCAATAAAAGAAGATATTTAGAAAGTATCAAGCTGTTTCCACGTCGATATCACTGATTCCGCCTTTGATATTAATTCTGAACTCTTCAGATTGACTCGTTAGGGTCACACGTCGATCCAACAAGTGGTATCAGAGCTCAGGAGGAGGAGTTCTATCGATATCAGCTTGATTTCATCTCTTTTTCTAACTTCTACACCTTCTTTTCTTAATTGAACAAGTTTTAACGGTTAAAATGGCATAAATTCCTCACATCATAAGCGAAATTGTGTTTTATCAAACCCTTGAGAAAATTGGACCTAAAATCAAGCTAAATCCTGATCAATTTGACAAAAGTTTGACCGAAATGATGACATCAGCATAATTTCGCGTGGAATTACATCCTTATTTCGCACGGAATTACATTTTGGGTTAATTTCGTTTGAAATTATGTTGGATCGACGTGTGACCCTAACGAGTCAATCTGAAGAGTTCAGAATCAATATCAAAGGCAGAATCAGTGATATCGACGTGGAAACAGCTTGATACTTTCTAAATATCTTCTTTTATTGATTTCTTGAGCTTTTACAATTCAATTAATAATCCGGCAGCACCTCGGCTCTGAAACACACACTCTAATTCCGTTTCAAATGACACAGGCACATCAGTATTTATAGGGTTGCTAATTCCGCACGAAACCAGTTCAAGCGGAATTACCTAATTCCGTGCGGAATTAGTGATTTCGCATGAAACTCTAATTTCGCATGAAATGATACAATGATCATTTCAAGCGGAATTACCCCAAAATATTGTTTTCTTGATTTTTGTGCCCTGATCTACTTGATACAACACAAGACTTAATAAAGACGAAGTTAACAGACATTAGTGCACCAACAAACATTAATTCATGACATGTTTTGTTAAAACGTTTAACGGTCAAGACTTTGTTTAGGACATAACAAGCTGTATTCATAGCTTCTCCCCATAAAAGAACTGGAAGCTTTGAATCTGAAAGCATAGTCCTAGCGGCTTCAATCAACGTCCTGTTTTTCCTCTCAGCGACTCCATTCTGTTGAGGTGTATAAGGAGCAGAAAATTGATATTCTATTCCCTTGTGAAGACAATAGAGATCCAGAATCTGATTCTTGAACTCCGTGCCATTATCACTTCTTATCCTCTTGATCCTAGCACCATGGACGTTTTCCAATTTTGTAAAAAGATCTATCAACATCTCTGCTGTCTCATCTTTTGTACCTAAAAAGAAAACCCATGAATAACGTGAGTAATCATCTGTGACCACTAAACAATAGTACTTTCCACCTATGCTCCTCACATTCACTGGACCGAATAAATCCATGTGAAGTAATTCATAAGGGGCATCTATGGAATTTACTATTTTTGATTTGTGAGGTTTCTTATGTTGTTTTCCCTTTTGACATGGAAGACATTTATCTTCCACGTGAAACCTCTGCATTGGAACCCCTTTCACTAGCTCATTTTTAATAATATAGTTCATTTTTCGATAGTGAATACGGGCCATGCGTCTGTACCACAACATCGATTCAGCTTCAGATGCTTTTGATAGTAAACACACCACCACAGCAGTTGGATCCTTAGCACCCATGTCCATGACATAAGTGTCATTTCTCCTTGGCGCTCTCATCACTATCCAATCGTCCGGAATCTCCAAACCTGGTTTCAATACTAATGCTTCATTCTTGGTAAAATGGACCGAGTAACCCTTGTCGCAGACTTGTGACACGCTTATCAGATTGTGTTTAAGCTGCTCAACATAGTTCACTTTGTTCAGTGTGATATTCTCATTGGTCACTTTTCCTCATCCTGTAATTCTACCACCTTTCGCACCAGCAAAATTCACATGTCCTCCATCATAATCTTCAAACTCAGTCAACAATCTCACATCCCCCGTCACGTGCCTCGAGCAGCCACTATCAACATACCACAAGTTGATAATCCTCCTTAGCAGCTCCTGCACATACCAACCAAGAAATTAGTTAGATTGGGGGACCCAAGCCTTAATGGTCTTGGGTCGTCCAAATTCACCAACCACTGGAACATCCATCCAATATCCATTACTCCTAACTGGAGTCTTGGATCTCAGACCTGTTGATGGAATTTGAATTTGATTTCCACTAGGTCTTTGGTCTTGAGGGTTCCTATATGTGTTTGGACTATTTGACCTTTGAAAATTTTGGTTTTGATACCTTGAGTTTTGATTCCAAGAAGCTTGATTGTTATAATTTTAAGGCCATTGTTATAAAAAGTTTGACCACCATTATTCTGGTATCGATTTTGATATTAACCTTGACTTCTGAAATTATTTGTATTATGATTGTTCATTCTTGGTGAACTGCTTCTAGGTCTTTCATATCTGCCTGGTGGAGATTTAGGCTGAAATCTTGGTTGATTTCTTTGAAAACGTGGAACTTGTGGAGTTCCTGTTCCAGCCTTATCTACACCAACATCAACATTCTTTGGTTGCTTAGGCGCTGAGTTCTTTGGAGAGTTAGACTATCACTCCTTTTTATCACCACTCTCCTCTGGTGACTTCTCTCTCTTTCTCTCACTAACTTGTGCTTCATTCTTTTTGTTAGGACAGCAGCTAGCTACATGTCCTTTGGTGTGACATTTGAAGCACGATCTCTTTTTCGAAGACTTCTTATTTGAAGCCTTTGAACTAGATTCAGGTTTTGATGATGATGCCTTAGAAGGATTTGGTTCAGTTTGCTTAGTTTCGGTATTTTCTTTATTTTTGTTTTTAGCAAACTCTACATTAGATTCGTTTTCAATAACAGTTGTTTCGTTTTTCATGTCACTTCCTTGAACAAAATTAACCTTTTAACAAAAGTTTGATTTTTATTTTTAGGATGTGAAGTTTTCTTTTTCAAAACAGGTTTGCTGTTATTATCCTTCTTAGCATCATCACTCTCAGACACATCACCTTGACTTGATGTGGAACTACTTGGTGCTGTTGACATAAAATTTGTTAGCTCATCTTCATCAGGTAGGAATGAATAATCATGACTAAGAGGAGGTGGGACTTCATTAAAGCCATTGAATCCCAAACTAGTCTTGTCATTACTCTTCTTTAACCCACCCATCATGTGTTTCATAACAAAAGTAGAGTCCTGAATTGACCTAATTTCTTTTCAAGTTCAACAATTTTGAGTTGTGCATCTGACAACTCTTTGCATTTTTCAGAAATCTCTTTTGTTTTCTCAGCCATCATGTCATGAGCTAAGTCTATGACTTGAAGTTTTTCGTTTAATTTGCAGGTTAAAGCTTCAATTTCACTTTCATAACCCTTTATCTTCTTCAAGTATAAAGATTCGTTTCTTTTAGCAAAAAATTTTGATTCTTTAATGTTAGACATCTCGCTTACCAAACTTTGGTTTTGTGTGGACAACCTGTCAACCTCACCCTGTAATTCAGGACAGTTTAAACACACAGAATTAGACTTTACCTCTCCTGTTTGTTTGTCAAGGTTGGCCATTAGAGCTGCAAGTTGAGCTTCCATTCTTTTGTATTTAGCATCCTTTTCTTCAGCTTCCCTTTCATGGTCAAACTTTTGCTTTTCCTCTTCAGCATCTATTGTCTGATCACCCTTCTCTTCTTCACCTTTACTCTCTATCTTCACCTCAGCATCCACTTTTGCTTTAGCATCTCCCAAAGTAGCTTCATCATCATCAACTGGCACTATCTCTACCATGAATGCGTGAGTGGCATTCTCATTATCTTCTAGATGAATACTCCAATCATATGAACCTTCTCGTGCTGTAGATATCAAAGCCTTTGAGCTAGAATTGTTCGATGCATTCCTGTTGTTTGAACTCTGACTCGAAGTCTCTTGCTTTTGTTTTTGACATTCCCTAGCGAAATGCCCATAACTTTGACAGTTAAAGCACCTCACTTTGGTCTTGTCAAAACCAACACTTCTCCCTACAAACTTCCATCCTGTTCTATTCATAAACCTCTTCACTCGTCTAGAAATCATGGCCATTTGCCATTGCAAATCCATCTCTTCAAGATCATCAGGATCAATCTGATCATAGTCTTCATCTAAAGTAGCAGGATCAGATATCTTTCCCTGAATGTAGTTTTCATATGAAGCAACAAATGAAGCAAGTAGAGCAAGATGTTCTTCTGCAGACTTAACACTCATAGGCATCGACTTTGTACTACTACTTTTCTTAGAAGCTGATATTCTCTTGGCTCCTGTTGATCCTCCTGAAGTAGCTACAAAACAAACATCACCATCCTCATTCACTATGACCTGCTCACTCTCACACGATAGAAACGCAGTAGCAGAGTCGCTAGAAGCGTTGTGAGATGAAGAAGATGTAAGCCCATTGTAAATCGCTGGATCTTGAACCTGATCATATCCAGTGTCTTTCTTCTTCATACTAAGCTCATAAGCTCTCAACTTGCCAACTACTTCTTCCAGCTCCTTTGTCTCCTAATCTGCTTCTCCCTTGATCATGAGAGTGTAGATATCCCATTTAGTAGGTAAGGCATCGAGCAGCTTGTCATTCTTCTCTATGTCAGAATAGCAATCTATCTCATAATTTTCCATTTCCGGCATCAGATGGTTGTATCGAGTGATGATGTCCTCAAGTGACTCATGTTTCATGTACTTGAAAACAGCAAACTGCTTCTTCAGTGGATCAACTTTTTTTTTCTTGACATCTACATTTCCCGCATATCACTTTTCTAATGCATCCCACATATCCTTAGAATTAGTGTACTTCTTGAAGGTATGCTTGATGCTATCAGGTAAGGACATTTTTATTGCAGCCAAGGCTCTCTTTTCAGCCTCATACATCTTTTTATCAGCCTCTTGCATGTTCACATAGGCTATTCTACGTGGTCTACCCTCAAAGTCGTGTGTTGGGTTTGTGTACCCATCTTCAATAGAAATCCACATGCGTGTGTCCTGATATTCAATGAAGGATTGAAAACGATCCTTCCACGTCAAATAATTTTCCACCTTCATCATCTTAGGCGGTTTGTTGGTAGTGCCAACCTCATGCTCCATTTTCAAAAGCTCATTCAAAGTAGACATGTTTGACATTTTAAACGTTGCAGACTGATAAAACCGTACAAAATATCTCCGAAAACAGTGGTTATCAAATTACACCATTAGAATCGTCTTGAAAAGACGAATCCAATGATATATAAATCCAATGATATATATCTCTGGGATTTTTTTTGTCCTAAAATGCAAGGAATTCAACGGTGCAGACGGTTTTGTCGAACGAGCTACGGATCACTTTCTATTTACGAAAACGTCAATTTTTCCTTACGCTTGCCAAAAAATCTTCCACCTTTTTAATTTCTCTTATAATTTCGCTGGGAAGCCAAACAAGTTCGCTGCACTAGTTCGCAGTTCAAGTAGGTTAAGTTTGCTGATCAGTTAATTATGCTAGTCCAATCTGCGAATTTGTTAAAATCGCCTATAGTCAAATTCGCTGGTCCAGTAACTTTGGAAACTTAATTTGTTTGTAATTCTGAAGATTTTATCTCTTCTCCAACACAAATTTGCAAAATCCGACCGCCTAATCAGCACAATATTTTCAAAAATTATGAAGAACCGATCGAAAAACACGAAAAACACGAAGAACAGTCTTCGAATCTTCAAGTCTTTCAGCCAATAACTTTTCCAGAATCGACAAAAAATTCCTGAAATCCTTCAAAATAGCAACCAAACAAAGCAGAAGATCAAAACAGCCAAAAAATTTTTGAAAATTTATATCAAACCAACAAAAATTTCGAAACCCTAATTGTCAGGTTTCAAAAATATTTCGAAAAACTCCATGTTTCTGCCAAGCACAATTCTGAACCGAGCCTTCAAGAGCCTAATGCTCTGATACCAATTATAGGTCCCCTGTTCGTACGGATCGTAATAGAATCGTCAATCCAATCAAGAGTGCGGAATCCTCTTGATCAGAATATCACAGAAACGAGTAGTAACCAGCAATTCACAATCAAACCGGGTTTCTATTGATTATCAATCTCACGAATTACAATTAATCAAAACCCTAATACACTCAAATTCATCCACGCCTCTATTGCTCTCACGAATTCTCTCTAAAAACTGTTTTGGATGATTAACCTAAACCCTAAAGCATAGCCTTGTTTATATAACACAAGGTTGCTACTTGGGTTAGGGTTTCCTACATGGGCAAAGCCCAATTTCGTCCCCCTATGACCCAATGTGGGTTTTGTTTAGCCCAAACTCTATTATTCCACTAATACAAAGCTAAACCCGCTAACTGTTTATCGTTTAACTAATTACAAGATATCCAAAGACCAAATCTAAGCTGTTGTCACAAATATGCACCAACATTCAGGCTGAACCATATAAACATCTTCATCAAGATATCCACTGAGGAAAGCCTTTTTGACATCCATTTGCCAAATCTCATAGTCATAATATGCGGCTATGGCAAATAATATCCTAATCGACTTTAGCATCACCACGGGCGAGAAGGTCTAATCATGATCAACCCCTTGAGTTTGAGTGAAACCTTTTGCTACAAGTCTCGCTTTATAAGTATCTAAGTTACCATGCATGTCAGTTTTCTTCTTAAAAACCCACTTGTTGGTGCATCCGTCTGTCAACTTCGTCTTGTATCGAGTCTTGTAAAGAAATAGTTAGAACAGGGCACAAGATTTAAGAAAGTGTGAATTAGATGTAATTCCGCTTGAAATGACAATAGGTCAGTAAGAACTTTCAGAAAATCCAAAAACATTAGAAATTTTGAAAATGCCAAAAACATTGAAAAATGCAAAAAATGAGTTTTGTTAAAAAAGAGGAAATGATAGTACATCAGTGGACTGTCACAACATGCTAAAGAAATGTAAAGTCTAAAGTGATAAACGGTCTCACTAAAGATGTGACGATAGGCTCAGCTAGACTAGTAGATTTGCGATAACGATACAAACATAAAACAAAATGCCTAATTCTAGTGGGAAACATGATTGAAAGCATAGTACTTAGTTTTGTCCTTCTTGATTGTGTACCTACTCAGTAATCGTTGATTGTCGAAAGACATAAAACTGGTTAAGTTTGTGAACTTTCACTACTTTGCTGAAAAATTGCTGTGATTGTGCATTTTATTTTGCAAAGATTTAAACTTGTCTTATTTCTTTATTTTGTTTAAGCATTGGACATCCTCTGCGTATACATGAGTATCGACCTGGATGTTATTGCCTAAACGTTCTGCTTTATTTTCTTTGGTGTTTCGTTTAAGCTTTGGATCACCTCTGCGTATACGGGAGTATCGAACTGGTGGTTAAAGCCTAAACAGCTTCAACTTATTTTTGGTTTTCTTATTTTGTTTAAACATTGGACTTTCTCTGCGTATACGGAAGTATCGACCTGATTGTTAATGTTTAAACATTCTGCGTTATTTTTGCACAAATCACAGTTGATAAAAGTTTAAAGGCATTACTTGAGTCAATGTATTGCATGATAAGGGGATACGCTGATATCGTGGGGTCCATAAGAATTTAGTGCGAAATTAATATACCTTAACGTATCAGTAAGCATTTCGAAAGTTTTTAGTTTGAGTTTAAGTGGACAACAATATCGTCAATCTACGTGAATCGTTTAGAACTGAAAATGTTTAAAGCTTAACGGTGCTAGTGATTGGTCACATAATCTGATATGATCCTCTTACACAAACTCACAAAATATTGTTTGTAAATATTTCTTTACTGCATTTATATTCATTAAAAAATCAAAAAAGATTTTCGAAGTGTTTTAGCATAAATTTTGTAAAATACAAAAAGATTTTCGACAACTGTTAAAAGAAAAGCTGATTTTCAAAATTCCAAGTGCTAAACATGATGAACAGGTTTGGGAGAGAGTGTATGAAGAAGTTATGTTTACAAGTGGTCATTAAAGTTCAAATCATTTTTGAAAGATACCTGCAAATGATTTCTAAATCTGATAAATCTTTAAATCAGTGAAATTTATTTTGAGGTAGAGATGTGTGCAGGTTAGCTAGATTTCGACTCCTGAAGATGGTGAATTCCAAACTGCTGCGATCCCAGCTTATTGAAAGGGGGAGTCTGAAGACATAAAAGTGAAAGTGGATAGAGCCAGTACCTGATTCTGATAAAAGAAAGAGATAAAGAGAGAGAAAGATAGAGAATGCTTACAATAGAAGATTTTTTAAAAAGAGCAAGCAGACTGATAAAGACTGAAGGTTTGACAACCGAAAACTCGACACTGAAGACTCCGTAAACATCCGAGGGGGAGTTTGTTGGTGCATCCGTCTGTCAACTTCGTCTTGTATCGAGTCTTGTAAAGAAATAGTTAGAACAGGGCACAAGATTCAAGAAAGTGTGAATTAGATGTAATTTCGCTTGAAATGACAATAGGTCATTTCAAGAGAAATCAGATTGTTTAAGATTCCGCTCGAGTCATCATGTTGATTTCGCTTGAGATATGTTCAAGCGAAATCAGGTTTCGCTTGAGACAGTTTCAAGCGGAACCTCATGTGCTATAAATACATGATGTCTGTTGTCATTTGGAGCGGAATCAGCAGTGGTATTTCCGACGGCGAAGCTCTGTCGACGTGTCTTCTGAATTGTAAACGTTCCAGAATCAATATACAAGGCAGTTAAAAGTGTATTGTGTGCTGAATTGAACTTAATACGTCTGTTTCCGCCTTTCGTATTAAGATAAACTCTTCTGATCGACTCGTTCGGGTCTGAAAACGATCCTACACCACTTACTTCCAACTACTTTGGAGTTAAGAGGTGGCACAACCAATTCCCAAACTTGGTTGTCATACATGGATTTTATCTCTACGTTCATAGCCTCAAGGCATTTGTCGCAATCAGATTTTGACATTGCATCATGGTATGTGGTTGGTTCATCTGAATCTACCATGTAGCATCCACCCATGAAGAATCTATATCTTTCAGGTGGATTACTAATTCTATCAGATCTGCGAAGGTTTTGTGTATGTGGATCAACCATTTGATCATCTTCAACAACCTCTTGTTGAGTGCTAGTATCAACCAAACGTGTATCGGCTTGTGGTTGTTGATCCTCATCAAGTTCCACTCTTCTACTAATTCCTTCCACAAGGAACTTAGCTTCCAAGAACTCAGCCTTTCGAGCAACAAATACCTTTTGCTCTAGTGGATCGTAGAAATAATAACCTATAGATTTTTAGGATATCCTACAAAGATACCCTTAGTGGATCATACTTCCAATTTGTTTGGGGTGTATTGCTTAACATAAGCTTCACAACCTTATACTTTTAAATATGATAACGATGGAGCCCTTCCATGCCATATTTCAAAAGGTATCTTATCCACTTTCTTGGTTGAGGCCATATGAGCCACGGAGAGAAAAGCGTAACCCCAAATGATAGAGATGATGTGCTCCTAGCCATCATTGATCGAACCATATCCAAATAGAGTCCGATTCCTCCTCTATCGGAACGAATAACTTTGATTGTATTGATTTTGCACTTCACCTTTTGAAGGCTTTGAACATTTCAAAACTTCAACTTTGTGTCTTAGCAAGTACACATAACCATAACTACTATAGTTGTCGGTATAAGTAATGAAGTATCTTTCACCATTCCTAATCATTGGCGTAACAGGATCACATACATCTGAATGTATGATACCTAATAAATCTTTTGCCCTTTCTCATTAAAGGGTTTCTTAGTCATTTTACCTTTTAAACAAGATTCGCATATATCAAATAAACCAATTTCATTTGTTTCCAAAAGGCCATTCTTTTGAAGTGTTTGTATGCGATTCTGTTTATATGACCAAGACAACAATGCCAAAGATAAGTCTCACTCAAATCCATTTTGAGTTTCTTGGTGATTACTTGGTACATTGAACTATCAAATGATGTATTACCATGAACCAATTCATAAATACAATTTGAAAGCATAGCTTTAAAGTAAAACATGTCATTCATCGAAATATAAATGTCATTGTTTACAAACTTTAAAACAAAAACATATTGTCTCAAAAGGGAAACTGAAATAATGTTCCTAGTCAAACTAGGAGCAATCAAAACATTTTTAAAACATTTCCAAACCATTTGGAAGTTTCAAAACATATTCTCCTCGGGCTTCAACTTGAACTTTCGCTCTTTCCCAAGAAGAGACTAATGTCTCCCTTTTGTAATGCTTATTTCTTTTGAACCCTTTGCAACAAATTGCAAACATAAGTTCAACATCTAGTATCTAATACCCATGTGTTAGAAGAAATAATATTAAGGTCAATATGTATCATAAAGATTGTACCTGAGGTTTGCCCCACATCCCTCTTATTTTTCAACTCTTTGAGATAGGTTGGATAATTCCTATTTAAATGTCCTATCTCACCATACTCAAAGTATGGATCATTCGTGGCAACCTTTGCCTTCTTTTGTTTTTGGTTTTGGTGGTTCCACTTTAGCCTTTCTTTTTCCTTTCCCTTTGATGTGCCCCTTTCGTTGCAACACTTGCCTTGGAGTCCGGGTGATGCCCTTTCTTGTTGCCATCCTCATTGATCGCTAGAATGGATAAAGCCCTTTTATCCATATTGAGCATTTCGAGGTGATCAATGTGGCTTTTCATCTTAAATATATAAGATGATATCGATTGGGTTTCCTCCATTTGACATTTATGAAGCGCTCGAACCGTTTCGAAGCGCTCTACCCTTAGGAACATTTCCTTCAATTGGGTAATCATGTCGTAGGCTCATGATGTTCAGAATCCTTTTGAATCTCGGGAAACCTAGTTCCTAACATGAGGCAAGAGGCTTGCATAGTATCCTCAGTATACTTAATCCAATCGTTATAGGCATCCTTATCTTCCATAAAAGGTTCATCGGGATTAGGATCGTTCAACACATAGGATATCTTTTCTTACTTGAGAACGATTCTTTAAGTTTCAATATTAATCCATGAAGTGTTATGATTGAGACGATCCTTGTCAAGGATTGTTTTTGGTGATAGGTTACGGACGGTTTGGGTAATATTGTTAGCGGCCATCTACAAAATTTTACAAGGTTCAATTTTCGTATTTTCGATATCATTATATTTTAATCATTAATACCCTTTTATGTCTCATAGAAAATTAATAATTAAAATTTAGAATCCAACGTTACATTTAAATATTGGTTAGGTGACCTTTATCCCATTATTTAAATTAACAAGGTAGTCAACGTTTGAAAATTGCAACCCTTTGCAACTTCTAGCCATATAGGATCGGTTAAACATCTTTATGTTTAGTTGGCATGTTTAATCCCATCAACACCTTTTGTTTGCCATGCTTCGGTGACCCTACGTTCATGGTTTCCAAATCAAGTCGTCCAACTTACACACACATGTGAGTTTGTACACATAAGTGGTTAGGTGACTTTATCCCACAAACATGGTAAACCTACCTCGAACATACAAGTTCCCTCACATGTGGTTAGGTGACCTTTATCCCACAAAAGAGTTCTCAAGTGATTCGAGTGTTGTATAAAAGGATGGTGTTTGACTTGTTTTATAAAAGGGATTTTTTACCTTTTAAACAAGATTCGCATATATCAAATAAACCAATTTCATTTGTTTCCAAAAGGCCATTCTTTTGAAGTGTTTGTATGCGATTTTGTTTATGTGACCAAGACAACAATGCCAAAGATAGGTCTCACTCAAATCCATTTTGAGTTTCTTGGTGATTACTTGGTACATTTAACTATCAAATGATGTATTACCATGAACCAATTCATAAATACAATTTGAAAGCATAGCTTGAAAGTAAAACATGTCATTCATCGAAATATAAATGTCACTGTTTACAAACTTTAAAACAAAAACATATTGTCTCAAAAGGGAAACTGAAATAATGTTCCTAGTCAAACTAGGAGCAATCAAAACATTTTTAAAACATTTCCAAACCATTTGGAAGTTTCAAAACATATTCTCCTCGGGCTTCAACGTGAATTTTCGCTCCTTTGCCCAAGAAGAGACTAATGTCTCCCTTTTGTAATGCTTATTTCTTTTGAACCCTTTGCAACAAATTGCAAACATGAGTTCAACATCTAGTATCTAATACCCATGTGTTAGAAGAAATAATATTAAGGTCAATATGTATCATAAAGATTGTACATGAGGTTTGCCCCACATCCCTCTTATTTTTCAACTCTTTGAGATAGGTTGGACAATTCCTATTTAAATGTCCTATCTCACCATACTCAAAGTATGGATCGTTCGTGGCAACCTTTGCCTTCTTTTGTTTTTGGTTTCGGTGGTTCTACTTGCCTTTCTTTTTCCTTTCCCTTTGATGTGCCCCTTTCTTTGCAACATTTGCCTTGGAGTCCGGGTGATGCCCTTTCTTGTTGCCATCCTCATTGATCGCTAGAATAGATAAAGCCCTTTTATCCATATTGAGCATTTCGAGGTGATCAATGTGGCTTTTCATCTTAAATATATAAGATGATATCGATTGGGTTTCCTCCATTTGACATTTATGAAGCGCTCGAACCGTTTCGAAGCGCTCTACCCTTAGGAACATTTCCTTCAATTGGGTAATCATGTCGTAGGCTCATGATGTTCAGAATCCTTTTGAATCTCGGGAAACCTAGTTCCTAACATGAGGCAAGAGGCTTGCATAGTATCCTCGGTATACTTAATCCAATCGTTATAGGCATCCTTATCTTCCATAAAAGGTTCATCGGGATTAGGATCGTTCAACACATAGGATATCTTTTCTTACTTGAGAACCATTCTTTAAGTTTCAATATTAATCCATGAAGTGTTATGATTGAGACGATCCTTGTCAAGGATTGTTTTTGGTGATAGGTTACGGACGGTTTGGGTAATATTGTTAGCGGCCATCTACAAAATTTTACAAGGTTCAATTTTAGTATTTTCGATATCATTATATTTTAATCATTAATACCCTTTTATGTCTCATAGACAATTAATAAGTAAAATTTAGAATCCAACGTTACATTTAAATATTGGTTAGGTGACCTTTATCCCATTATTTAAATTAACAAGGTAGTTAACGTTTGACAATTGCAACCCTTTGCATCTTCTAGCCATATAGGATCGGTTAAACATCTTTATGTTTAGTTGGCATGTTTAATCCCATCAACACCTTTTGTTCGCCATGCTTCGGTGACCCTACGTTCATGGTTTCCAAATCAAGTCATCCAACTTACACACACATGTGAGTTTGTACACATAAGTGGTTAGGTGACCTTTATCCCACAAACATGGTAAACCCACCTCGAACATACAAGTTCCCTCAAATGTGGTTAAGTGACCTTTATCCCACAAAAGAGTTCTCAAGTGATTCGAGTGTTGTATAAAAGGATGGTGTTCGACTTGTTTTGTAAAAGGGATTTTTGAGTTTTTCAAAATTCTAGTTTAGAAAACTTTATGTACCATACATTTGCATGCATTCAAATCCTTTGTACTTTTGTGAAAACCAATTTTTAAGGTTCTTTTAATAAAACCCATTTTATTATAAAATGATTAATTTTTAATAACCTTTTATTAACCTCTTTAATGTTTTTAAAGAACCAATTTTAAGCTTGTTACGGATTATTAGTTGTTAAGCATGCATATCCAAATATCATCCAAACAACCATAAATAAAATAACCATACAAGCACAACACATATATCAAAAAGGTGCATAACCATAGACAATTATTTTGACCACACTTGTTGGCCGAAACAAGTGTGTCAAAAGGTCCTTCCTAAAGGGTGAATATTGACACAAATAATGTGTCGTTGAACTCCCACTTGATCCCACATCCAAATGTTTCAAGTCTTCTTCTTGTGTTGTGATTTCTTCACATTCTTTGGGCTTCCAAATGTCTTTTATATTCAGCTCCAAACTCCTTTGGACCTCAAAAATGTGTTTTGGTTATCGGGCTAAAATCCCGTTAAGAACTATGAAGTCCTTTAGGCCCGAAATTAGCCAAAACCAAAACCGCATTATTGTGTGCATCTTCTTTCACAAAAGGTATCCTAATACATTTTTTCAAGTAAAATAAAATGCACCTAATCTATTTATTTACATACCAAATGAAAATAAATAAATTACATATTTTACAAATGGAAGACAAAAAATAATAATTATTACAACCCATTGAATAATTAAATACAAATCACAAACACAAACATTCAACATATTCACATAAGGTCATGGCTAGGTTATGAACACCAAAATATATATCCACATATATATATATATATATATATAATTCAAGAGCAAAAATGGTTTCCTTTTACAACCTACATTTTCGGTCAAGAATGAAAAAACCGAAAAATGTGGGTTTTTGTCCAAACAAAACAAATCATCCACATGACATAATTTTTTCAAGATTCCTTTATGCATGTAAGAAATAAATCTTGAAAAAACAAAAGGAGAACCATGGATAAAATTTCGGCCATAGGGTTTCTCCAAACCCGAAAATTTTAAATCCGATGAAGCATGCACTCATATAAGCGGCTCTAGATGCCATTGTTGGGTTCTTCACATTTTTATCAGAGTTATTTTATCCATATAAAATATAAACGCAGCAGAAAAAGGATTTAAAACATGTTACTTTGTTGATATAAAACCCATTTTTATACGTAAAACCTAACAACCGGATCCATATATGACATGCATGCTATCAAAATACAACCATAGGGTGTTTTAGAATACTACCATTCCAAGAGCTAGAAGATATGAAGAAGATGATATTCTTGAATGAAATCTTCAAAGGAGAAGACCTCAAGCTTACATACCCCAGGCTTCCAACGAACACCTTATGTTGCTAGGATTTCTACACATGTAAACTCACTTAAAATTCCCTCTTGATCAACCTCCTTGGAAGAAAATTATGAGAGCCTTTTAAGAGTTCTTCCAATTTGAATTTTGTTAGAGAGAAGTATATGCATGTTCATCCATTTTGTCATACAAAAATGAATTTAAAACTATGAAAGATGGAGCCACCCATTTCACCCAATCAAGACCCTCCTAAACATGCAAAATGCATGTATGATCATTGGACCAAAAAGTCTTGGGAAGAGAGGGGGGCGGCCCACCTTCTTTTTATTAAAAAAAACAATTTTCTTTTAAACAATATTAAGTCTTATATATATAGTTTTATAACTTTTATAAAACTATAACATCACATGTTATAAGACTTATATTACTTTTATTATGTTATTTAACCCATTAAATAACAAAAATAAAATATTCTCTCAAAATAAATTATCCATATAATTTATTAGTTTCTCAAGTGCAATTACTTAGAAAACCAATTTCTAAATATTCTAAGTGTTAGTATTTATTTGTTTGATCATATCATAAATAAATATTATAGGTGTTTGTCTAGCCTGTTATTGGGTATGACCCGACTTGGATCATAACGTACAAGCCACATCAATTTAATATGTGTCTTGGGCATACAGAGTCCAACAATTGCGACATCTGTTTTTTTATGATCAAGGCGATAACGCCAAGGATATATTTCCGAACATATTTTGAGTCCCCTATACTTTGACGACCTTGTAGAGCCTTTAAAATGGCTTAACGGAGGTTAAATACGTCAAATATGCCTAAATATGCATGCAGGGACTGAAAGTGACAATTATGAAACTGTTGCTGATTTGATGGTAGGTCGCGGGCCGCGAAGGCTGGCCCTATATGCTATGCGGGGCGCGACAGACCCCAGCGACAGAATGTTGTTTTCAGCAAACTGTTTGTAATTCAGGGCCTTTTAAGCAATTTCTTTATGGTTTGGGCAGCAAGTTAACACTTCTCCAAGTAACATTAGTTGTCATAAACATTTGTATGGTCCAGATTTATTGCTTGAGGAACACATATCCACTTATAATGATCTTGATTCATCTCCACAACTATAAATACCCCCCATTTCACCTTGATTCATTGCTTGGAGTTTGGTGATAGTAGGCCAGTTAATGATAAAAATGAAGAAATTCCCCTGAAAATCTTATCAGTTGAAGACAAAAAAAATTTTCATACGAATAACGAATGAATGCCTTAATCCAACAGTCGATCAGAGATGACATCTTCGCATCAAAATCAGTGTGGGAAGCATTACAAGTAAAAGCTGAGGGTGGGAAACAAATCAAAACGAATAAAATAGCATTACTTAAAAAAGAATTTGATTTGTTTGACATTTATAAAAGCTGAATCTGTAAGACAGATGATTGAAAGATTTCGTCATCTTAAAATTGAACTTGACAGATTTGGAATAACAAAAAACCCGTGAAGAAATAATTGATAAAATCATTGAAGATTTACCACGTGCTGATCATTGGCAAACATTTGTGTTTATTCTGAAAAATGATGTTTTGTACGATACAATTACTTTGGATGCTTTGATTGAAAAGATCGAGAGTCATGAGCTTGAGCTGCAAAAGAAAGCAAGATGAGCAGTTCGTCATATTAGCAGAATGTGGGTCTTTATTACAGAGGCAGTGTACCTTCGGTGACAGTCAGTGAATCACCAAAGACTGCATTCAGTGTTGAAAAGTCAAAAGACTCACAGAAAAGCTCATCAAGCTACAATCCAGGGTATCATTCATCGTCAACAGGAATCCGATGAGATTCTTTGCAACATTGCCTTAAAACTGAAAAACTGTCCAGCAATGAGCATTAATGCTGCTAAATAGCAAATGAGTTTTCTGGCATCGATTCTGGAATCATACGAAAGTCTGGTGGCTGGGAGAATCGGAAACCCTGAGCTGACAAAGGAAGATTACGATCAGATTGATCTAGAAGAGATGAAACTCATTGACATCAGGTGGTGTTTGGCTAGTGGCATTCGTAGGGCTCAGCGGTTCATGGAGATAACTGGCAAGCAGGATCTAGGAGGGTTACTTAGCATAAAACTTGGTTTTGACAAGTCTAAAGTGACATGTTTTCGATGCAAGCAGAAAGGTCACTTCAAGAGGGAGTGTGTCAACCGGGAAGTAGCTGATCATGGAAATCCTTTTCATGATGACTACTATTGTAACAACCCGCACTTTCGTGCGTTGTTACTACTCGATACACTCGTTACGCCTAGCACCGGAGATTCGGATCATAATGTAATCATACCAATTATATCGCTAAATCGAGGTGTAATCGAATAATTACGCATATTCTATCGCTATTGTCACACCCCCAAAATCCACCTGCGGATAACACCCGCTTCGGGGCGTGACCGACCAGGATCCAGCCACCAATTATACTGAATACTTAAGTTGATAACAAAAGTAATACTTACTAATCATAAGCTTAGCAAATATTAAGTTCAGAGTTTTAAGTTTTGGTTCAAAACAGTACTAAGTAGCGGAAGCATAAATAAAGTAGTAGTTAAACACGTTCATGTTTCAAAATAAGGTATCACCCAACACAAGGGTGAACAGACACTACACGTTCCCAAGCTGCAAGCTCCTTCGTCACTGGTTACCTGCAAAGCATGCAGTAAGGGGTCAACAATAATGCTGAGTGAGTTCACTAGTTGTCCAGTTTTAATTACCAAAAACTTTGTTTCACCGGTTAATTTATCCGTTTATACATGCCCTGGGGAGCTACCCCAAAAGTTAGCGACTAAACTGTTTTTCCAATACCGAACACTAGGTAACCGTTGCGTATCCGCAGGATGCCCCGATGTCAATGTTCTATCATCATTGACGGATTTCTGAGTACATTAGTTCACGACCGTCCCAAACCAGGGCACGGTGTGAGGCTGGTAAACACCTAAATAGCGCTATCAACTAATAACCCGCTCGCCTAACCCGGCGACTAATCGGTATTTGTAGTAGGGACTTGAGTGATAGAGTTTCGTTTAGTGCCGTTAGTTGCAATCCGTATAAACAGTAATTAACCAAAAGGTTTCCCAATACCCGGGAAGGAAAAGTAAGTTTTGTGTTCCCAATAACCAGGGAAAGTATGTAAATGGTATCCCCTTTTACCAGGGGATAGGGTTGTTAGTCTCGTGTCCCAAACCACCGGGACGCATGCTTTTAAGTTGTGAACTCACCTTGGGTTGCTCGGTAGGTTTAGGTTACTTGTCAATCACGTTGGTCACCACGTCCTAACATGGTTACCGGTATAGGTCAGGTTCGGTGCACAAGCATTCACGTAAAACACATATAGGCACGTATCAAGCATATAAGTAAACAGTCATTGGGTTATTGGGCCGGCCTAAACAATTAAACAGTCAACCGCATCACATAGTCCATTTAACAGATAGTCCAAGTTAACACAGAATGGCCCAATAACCAAAATGGACAGCCCACTCGCAACCAGCTTGTCTCGAGTCGCAACCAGGTGGTCTCGGCTTGTCTCGTTATGGTTGCGAGTCGCAATCGTGGTCTCGAGTTGTCACGTGTTGGTTGCGAGTCGCAACCGTCGTAGTCTCGAGTCGAAATCTCGTGGTTTCGACTTGTCATGCTTTGGTTGCGAGTCGCAACCGTGTGGTTTCGAGTCGTAATGCCGTCGTTGCGAGTCGGAATGCTGTCGTTGCGAGTCGGAATGCTGTCGTTGCGAGTCGTAATCTGTCACTTTCATATACACGTGATGATGCAGAAAAGACAGTCCAAATTGTACATATGAAATCAGACCCATATTTGGAAACAGCCAATAGGGTTTCTACAAACACTTTTCCTAATTTTGACCATATACAACAATAGATCAAACATTACCATTTTAAAATCTTCAAACTATCTTCAACAAGTTCATCAAGTTCATAGTTTTTCTAGGGTTTTCATGCCAACATAATCACACATTTTGGACCGAAAATCACCTATTTCTAACAAGATTAATATGCAAGAACAAGTAAAACATACACTTAGTGGCATTAACATAACTCGGTTGGCCCTAAACATCCTTAAACCATTATTCCATAACCATTTAAGCATGTTAGCAAGTATCATACATAGGGTTTAACACACATAGTCAAAACTTCACAATCTTCCTAAAAATCATGCATAGTATTTCTAACCAAGCATAATATTTCTAGTTCATTTAACCCACATAAATCTTATACACAAAAGATACACAAAGATAACACTAACCGGTTATGAAAGGAGGAGCCGAAAACAAAGAAAAGAGAACCGAGAAGATGGAGTGTCCGAATTGGTCTTGACCGAGTTTCCTTGTCCGAGATCCTTGAGCTTGAACCGAAAGTTTGGAAGAGTTTGGATGTTGTTGGCTTGGGGTTTTTAGTTGAGAGAAAATAGAAGAGGTGTGTGTTTGTTTGGTGTAACAAATGAAGGAAATGAGGAGGAGGTGGGATATATATTCATAGGGTGTTTCGGGTTGGGCTTGGGGGTTTCGACCCAAACCGGTTACGGCCCAAAGGCCCACTCGCAACCGAGTGACCCACTCGCAACCGCCCGGTTGCGAGTCATGGTCTCGGGTCGTGGTTTCGGCTCTCATATTTACATATATAATACATACATACGTCACATATCAAGTAAAAATCACGTTTTCATTTACTAATATATATATATACACAAAATATTACAAGGTGATCGTTCGGAAAAACCTCGAGTGTCACATTATCCCCAAGTTTTAAGAACTTTCGTCCCGAAAGTTGAAGCAGCCACTGCCAAGCTAGCGTGTTTCAACGGGGTGTCACATCATCCCCCCGTTAGTTTGGAATTTCGTCCCGAAATTCGGTTGTAGCTTTAGTGCTGGGATTTTCGTTTGGGAATAACTGGGGATACTTGGACTTCATCTGGTCCTCCCGCTCCCAGGTAAACTCTGGGCCGCGTCGTGAGTTCCAACGAACTCGCACAAGGGGTATCTGGCTACGTTTGAGGGTTTTGATCTCTCGATCCGTGATCTCAATCGGTTCCTCAGTAAAGTGTAGCTGTTCATCAATAGTCAGTTCCTTAAAAGGAATTACAAGTGTTTCATCCGACAAACACTTCTTCAGGTTAGATACGTGAAAAACGTTGTGCACTGCACTCAGCTCTGCAGGCAGGTTTAATCTATAAGCAACCTTACCGATTTTCTCGGTAATTTCGAATGGTCCAACATACCGTGGATTCAGCTTGCCCCGTTTACCGAAACGGACCACACCCTTCCAGGGTGAGACTTTTAGTAGAACCCGGTCCCCGACCTGGAATTCTAATGGCTTCCTACGCTTGTCAGCGTAGCTTTTCTGACGGTCACGAGCTGCCGCCATGCGTTGCCTGATCTGCGAAATCTTTTCCGTTGTATCTACCACTAGTTCTGGGCCTGTGAGTTGACTGTCACCTATTTCCGCCCAGCAAAGAGGTGATCGGCATTTACGACCGTACAATGCCTCAAAAGGTGCCGCCTGAATACTAGTGTGGTAGCTGTTGTTGTAGGAGAATTCCACCAACGGTAGATGCTTCTCCCAGTTCTTGCCAAAATCGATCACACATGCTCTAAGCATGTCTTCCAGGGTTTGGATGGTGCGTTCAGACTGCCCATCCGTTTGCGGATGATAAGCGGTGCTCATGTCCAAACGTGAGCCAAAGGATTTGTGCATAGCTTGCCACAATTCGGAAGTAAAACGAGCGTCTCGATCGGAAATAATAGAAGTTGGCACCCCGTGCCTGGAGACTACTTCCTTTAAATAGATTTCTGCCAAGGTAGAAAACTTGTCTGTTTCCTTAATGGCCAGAAAGTGTGCAGACTTAGTCAAACGATCTACTATCACCCAAATAGTATCATTCCCGCGTTGAGATCTAGGTAGCCCTGTAACAAAATCCATGGAAATCTGTTCCCATTTCCATTTCGGGATTTCGGGTTGCTGTAGTAGGCCTGCTGGTTTCTGATACTCGATCTTGACTCTTGCGCAGGTCAAACATTTGCCAACGTAGGCTGCTATGTGGGCCTTCATGCCAGGCCACCAGTAAGTGGTCCTTAAGTCGTGGTACATCTTATCTGCACCAGGATGTACCGAATAACGGGACTTATGGGCTTCGTCCATCACAAGCTCTCGTAGATCTCCGTAAAGTGGGACCCAAATGCGCCCTGCCACATAATAGGCGCCGTCTTCTTTCTGTTCTAGTTGCTGCCTCGATCCTCGCAGGGACTCAGCCCTGATATTTTCCGGTTTCAGAGCTTCAACCTGAGCATTTCGGATCTGGGTAGGGAGACTAGACTGGATGGTAAGTTGTAACGCTCGCACGCGCCGTGGTATAGTGTCCTTTCGGCTGAGGGCGTCTGCCACGACATTGGCCTTGCCCGGATGGTACTTGATGGCGCATTCATAATCATTCAGAAGTTCGACCCATCGACGTTGTCGCATGTTTAACTCCTTCTGCTTGAAGATATGCTCGAGACTCCTGTGATCGGTGTAAATGGTGCACTTGGTACCGTACAGGTAATGTCTCCATATCTTAAGCGCAAATATTACCGCTCCCAGTTCCAAATCATGCGTTGTGTAGTTCCTTTCATGTGTCTTAAGTTGTCGGGATGCGTAAGCAATGACTTTCTCGCGTTGCATCAACACGCAACCGAGCCCATGAATAGACGCATCACAGTAAACCACAAAGTCGTCCGTTCCTTCAGGTAACGAGAGAATTGGAGCACTGCAGAGGTTATCCTTAAGCCTCTGAAAAGCAGATTCCTGTGCTTCATTCCACTTGTAGGTGACGCCTTTCTGAGTGAGTGTCGTGAGAGGTTGTGCAATCTTAGAGAATCCCTGAATAAATCTGCGGTAGTAACCTGCCAATCCTAAGAATTGGCGAACTTCAGTGGGAGTCTTAGGGGTAGGCCAATTCTTTATAGAGTCGATCTTTGCAGGGTCGACGTGGATTCCGTCCTTGTTAACCACGTGCCCAAGGAAATGGACTTCTCGAAGCCAGAAGTCGCATTTCGAGAACTTGGCATACAGTTGCTCATTGCGAAGGAGTTCGAGGATAAGGCGTAGGTGTTGTTCATGCTCTTCCTGACTCTTCGAGTAGATCAAGATGTCGTCTATAAACACGATCACAAATTTGTCGAGGTAGGGTTTGCATACTCGGTTCATAAGATCCATGAACACTGCAGGGGCGTTGGTCATTCCGAAGGGCATAACGAGGAATTCATAATGACCATAACGAGTTCTGAATGCAGTTTTGGAGATGTCTTCGTTACGGACCCTTAACTGATGGTAGCCTGATCGCAGGTCAATCTTAGAGTAGTAGCTCGATCCTTGCAGTTGATCAAACAAATCGTCGATTCGCGGGAGGGGGTAACGATTCTTGATGGTAACCTTGTTCAACTCACGATAGTCTATGCACATTCGGAACGTGCCATCCTTCTTCTTAACAAAGAGTACCGGTGCTCCCCAGGGTGATGAACTAGGGCGGATAAATCCTTTATCCAATAGTTCTTGTAGTTGCGTCGAGAGTTCCTTCAATTCTGCGGGGGCTAGTCGATAAGGCGCACGAGCTATAGGCGCTGCTCCGGGAGCTAGCTCGATTTGGAATTCGACCTGACGATGGGGAGGGAGTCCAGGTAATTCCTCAGGAAATACCTCGGGATAGTCGCGTACTACTGGAAAGTCTTCAATCCTCTTTTCCTTTTCCTGCGTGTTGGTGACAAGTGCTAGGATGGCGGTGTGCCCTTTTCGTAAACACTTCTGGGCCTTCAAGAAGGAAATAACGCCGGAGATTTCTCCACCCTTGCCACCTTGTACAATGAGGGGTTTGCCAGAACGGCGAGGAATACGAACTGCTTTCTCTTGACAGAGGATCTCAGCGCGATGCTTGGATAACCAATCCATACCAATAACGACGTCGAAGCTTCCAAGAGTAACAGGGAAAAGATCGATACTAAATGTCTGACCAGACAACTCTAGTTTGCAGCCTTTGACAACGTGTGAGGCCTCGATGCTTCTACCATTAGCTAACTCGACGATATGAGGAGAACTTAGTAACGAAAGCGGACGCTTAAGCTTCTTACTAATACGTAGGGATACATAACTAGCATCGGCACCGGAATCAAATAACACAGAAACATAACGATCATCGAGTAGGAACTTACCCGCCACGACATTGGGGTCATTCCTTGCTTCACCAGCTCCAATCACGAAAGCCCTTCCTCTAGCACCATTCCCAGCATTGTTGTTCTGGTTGTTGTTCCCAGCTCCCTGATTATTGTTGCGATTCTGATTCAGTTCAGGGCAATCCTTCTTAAAGTGCCCCTCAGCTCCACACTTAAAACATGCCCGGTTGTTTCCCTGCTGCTGTTGCTGTTGGGGTTGTTGCTGATTTTGTCTTGCTGGGAACTGGCTTCGACAATCCTTGGCGTCGTGCCCCATCTTGTGGCATCGCTGACACTGGCCCTTGTTACATGCCCCATTGTGGTGCTTGTTACACTTGTTGCACTTAGGGTAGCTTCCCCGGTAGCCACCCTGTTGCTGGGTGCCTTTGTTGTTTTCGGTTTTCCTTTGCTGTGCTGGGGCCTGAGTGGGGTTAGCATCCTTGCTTGGATTTCCTTCCCACTTACGTTTGTTGTCACTAGAAGTTCCGACGGTAGCATCGATCCTTTTGGGCAACCTACCCTCCTCTACGGCCTGATCAGTGAGTTTGTGAGCAAGTCGAACAATCGGCTGAATGGTAGTGTGGTTGGCTGAAGTGACATGGCTTCGAATTTCTGGAGCCAAACCCTTGATGTACAGTTCGATTCTTCGATACATTGGTCGAGACAGGTTTGGGCAAAGAGCAGCATAATCGTTGGACAGCTTGGTGTATGTTTCAATTTCCGACCCAACCATCTTGAGCTCGTAGTACTCATTCTCAAGCTTGTGGATGTCATCCCGGTGACAGTATTCATCCTTAATCATGTCCTTGAAATCCTCCCACGCAGTAGCATTAGCAGTTTCCAACCCAAACATCTGAATCTGCGCCTTCCACCAAGAAAGCGCGCTTCCTTCAAGCGTAGCAGTAGCAAATTTCACCCAATTTGCAGGGGGACACTCGCAAACAGCAAAAACAGCTTCAATTTTCTCAATCCAATGTAGAAGACCTATGGCACCCTCAGTGCCGTTGAAAGGGAGAGGCTTGCAATCCATGAAAGTTTTGAAAGTACACACTGGTGGTTGCGCAGGTGCATGCTGACCTGTTCGTGAGAAGCGAAGCGTATAGGTTTAGAGGCGAAAAGTCGATGTGGCGGTAGGATCTAAACATCCTAAAACAACGAGCTTACCTATAGGGTGAGCTGCAAAAGCCGCAGCCACTGTGTTGAGCAGGTTAGTGAACTGAGCCTGCGTCATGTTAATGTTTCCTCTTCCGCGTCCACTCATTGTCTTCATAACCAGAAAACATAGTATGAGTGTGATGTCGTAGTGTAGCGAGAATGAGATAGAAGAGAGAGGTGTATCTATCTAGTTTAGGCACACTAGTACGTATAGCATAACAGGAACATAAAGCAAACAAGTAAACACTGGTCCGAGCTATGAGGTCAAATGTGTCGAGCCTTGCACTTGGAGTGTAGTGTCGTCGCGAGTCACGGGTTATAGTCTGGTTTTCTCCAAAAAGATTTTTCCCCCTTTTTAAAACCAAGTTCACTATAACCAATGGCTCTGATACCAATCTGTCACACCCCCAAAATCCACCTGCGGATAACACCCGCTTCGGGGCGTGACCGACCAGGATCCAGCCACCAATTATACTGAATACTTAAGTTGATAACAAAAGTAATACTTACTAATCATAAGCTTAGCAAATATTAAGTTCAGAGTTTTAAGTTTTGGTTCAAAACAGTACTAAGTAGCGGAAGCATAAATAAAGTAGTAGTTAAACACGTTCATGTTTCAAAATAAGGTATCACCCAACACAAGGGTGAACAGACACTACACGTTCCCAAGCTGCAAGCTCCTTCGTCACTGGTTACCTGCAAAGCATGCAGTAAGGGGTCAACAATAATGCTGAGTGAGTTCACTAGTTGTCCAGTTTTAATTACCAAAAACTTTGTTTCACCGGTTAATTTATCCGTTTATACATGCCCTGGGGAGCTACCCCAAAAGTTAGCGACTAAACTGTTTTTCCAATACCGAACACTAGGTAACCGTTGCGTATCCGCAGGATGCCCCGATGTCAATGTTCTATCATCATTGACGGATTTCTGAGTACATTAGTTCACGACCGTCCCAAACCAGGGCACGGTGTGAGGCTGGTAAACACCTAAATAGCGCTATCAACTAATAACCCGCTCGCCTAACCCGGCGACTAATCGGTATTTGTAGTAGGGACTTGAGTGATAGAGTTTCGTTTAGTGCCGTTAGTTGCAATCCGTATAAACAGTAATTAACCAAAAGGTTTCCCAATACCCGGGAAGGAAAAGTAAGTTTTGTGTTCCCAATAACCAGGGAAAGTATGTAAATGGTATCCCCTTTTACCAGGGGATAGGGTTGTTAGTCTCGTGTCCCAAACCACCGGGACGCATGCTTTTAAGTTGTGAACTCACCTTGGGTTGCTCGGTAGGTTTAGGTTACTTGTCAATCACGTTGGTCACCACGTCCTAACATGGTTACCGGTATAGGTCAGGTTCGGTGCACAAGCATTCACGTAAAACACATATAGGCACGTATCAAGCATATAAGTAAACAGTCATTGGGTTATTGGGCCGGCCTAAACAATTAAACAGTCAACCGCATCACATAGTCCATTTAACAGATAGTCCAAGTTAACACAGAATGGCCCAATAACCAAAATGGACAGCCCACTCGCAACCAGCTTGTCTCGAGTCGCAACCAGGTGGTCTCGGCTTGTCTCGTTATGGTTGCGAGTCGCAATCGTGGTCTCGAGTTGTCACGTGTTGGTTGCGAGTCGCAACCGTCGTAGTCTCGAGTCGAAATCTCGTGGTTTCGACTTGTCATGCTTTGGTTGCGAGTCGCAACCGTGTGGTTTCGAGTCGTAATGCCGTCGTTGCGAGTCGGAATGCTGTCGTTGCGAGTCGGAATGCTGTCGTTGCGAGTCGTAATCTGTCACTTTCATATACACGTGATGATGCAGAAAAGACAGTCCAAATTGTACATATGAAATCAGACCCATATTTGGAAACAGCCAATAGGGTTTCTACAAACACTTTTCCTAATTTTGACCATATACAACAATAGATCAAACATTACCATTTTAAAATCTTCAAACTATCTTCAACAAGTTCATCAAGTTCATAGTTTTTCTAGGGTTTTCATGCCAACATAATCACACATTTTGGACCGAAAATCACCTATTTCTAACAAGATTAATATGCAAGAACAAGTAAAACATACACTTAGTGGCATTAACATAACTCGGTTGGCCCTAAACATCCTTAAACCATTATTCCATAACCATTTAAGCATGTTAGCAAGTATCATACATAGGGTTTAACACACATAGTCAAAACTTCACAATCTTCCTAAAAATCATGCATAGTATTTCTAACCAAGCATAATATTTCTAGTTCATTTAACCCACATAAATCTTATACACAAAAGATACACAAAGATAACACTAACCGGTTATGAAAGGAGGAGCCGAAAACAAAGAAAAGAGAACCGAGAAGATGGAGTGTCCGAATTGGTCTTGACCGAGTTTCCTTGTCCGAGATCCTTGAGCTTGAACCGAAAGTTTGGAAGAGTTTGGATGTTGTTGGCTTGGGGTTTTTAGTTGAGAGAAAATAGAAGAGGTGTGTGTTTGTTTGGTGTAACAAATGAAGGAAATGAGGAGGAGGTGGGATATATATTCATAGGGTGTTTCGGGTTGGGCTTGGGGGTTTCGACCCAAACCGGTTACGGCCCAAAGGCCCACTCGCAACCGAGTGACCCACTCGCAACCGCCCGGTTGCGAGTCATGGTCTCGGGTCGTGGTTTCGGCTCTCATATTTACATATATAATACATACATACGTCACATATCAAGTAAAAATCACGTTTTCATTTACTAATATATATATATACACAAAATATTACAAGGTGATCGTTCGGAAAAACCTCGAGTGTCACAGCTATTACAAACCTATTTTGCATAACACTCACGATGATGTCGAATATGGGCCTAAACTACCCTTCTCGATGAGCGTGAGGTGTCAAAATGTGAGTAATCAACGCTAACGAGGGTTATCGGGTGAGTACTATGACTCTAACCGTCATGACGATGATGGCAATATGAGTAAGTGGTGCCCCGATAATCATTGTGGCACATCACATCGAAGAACGCACTCGAAGGCACGCGTAACTCGATCACCGCACTGAGAATTGGATACATAAATACGTATATACGGCCCTTTTGTGATTAATTATAATAAATAATTTAATAATTATATAAATATATGAAAATATGGCTTAAACCGTCGAAATCGCACCAAAAACGGGATCAAAAGGCTTCCGAACGGACCAATTCGATCAGACTAGTCCAATTGGTCAGACCGGCCCAATCAGATAGGCCAGTCCGATCGGATGGACCAGCCGATCGGATGGACCAGCCGATCGGATGGGCCAGCCGATCGACTGGGCCAGCCGATCGACTGGGCCAACCGATCGACTGGGCCAACCGATCGACTGGGCCAGCCGATCGACTGGGCCAGCCGATCGACTGGGCCAGCCGATCGACTGGGCCAGCCGATCCAGTCACTGTTTTGCCTTCCTTTCTCCTTCCTTGCCTATAAATACCCCTCCATTCACTCCCAAACACTTGTGTTGCTGCTCCTAACCGACCAAGACGCTCCAGCCCTCAAATCTCTCGATTTCTTCCGATTCTTGTATGTTTTCAACCCGAATCTTGTACTTTCTTGATCCAAATGCAATCCTTCATCTTTCTATCTTTCAAATCCCAATTTTTAACCGTGAAATCAATGGATTTGGGGTGTTCTAAGGTGATGTCACCATAAAGTTCTTCAAAGGTGATGTCATCCCATGAAGAACAACTCAGATTCGGATGATTTACATACGATTCTTCATGAATCTCAACCAAATCAATGTTTTTCTAATCAAAAGGCCACGGATTTGGGATGTTCGGATAGATTTCATCACAAAGTTCTTATGAACTTCAAGTGTTGACCCCATATCATCAAGAACAACTCAGATCCAGGGCATTTCCTAAGTAAAATCAAGGTTTTTACATCAGATCTAGTGATAAAATGATCGATTTCGAGTTAAACACGGAAAAACCGACAAAAACGACCAGTTCCGACGAACGGGGTGATTCCCGGCCGATGAAACAGGTTGGAATTGACGGGATTTCAGTTGCTTAACGCCTCATCGTAACGACTCGACCCAAAACGCCGAAAAACGCTCGAAAAATCATCGAAAACAGCCGAACAGGATGGCCAATCGAGTGGCCCAATCGATCGAGCAGCTAGTCGATCGAACAGCTAGTCGATCGGACAGCTAGTCGATCGAACAGCTAGTCGATCGAACAGCTAGTCGATCGAACAGCCATTCGATCGACCAGGCCCATTCGATCGATCAGGCCCATTCGATCGATCAGGCCCATTCGATCGATCAGGCCCATTCGATCGATCAGGCCCATTCGATCGATCAGGCCCATTCGATCGATCAGGCCCGTCCGATCGACCAGGCTCATCCGATCGACCAGACTCATCCGATCGACCAGGCCCACTCGATCGAGTGGCCTGTTCGACTGGGCCAGCCCAATTTCACCATTTTGTCCAATTTTAACCCAATTTCGCCCGATTTCACGCAAATCGATACCGTTTAACGCATAGTAATCTATCACTCACATAAATTGTCTGAAATCAGGATATTCTCCGGCACCGGTTCCGCAAACCTAACCGAAAACGCGCTGTGAGTATACTTGACCCCTTTTATCGAATTTTGGGTGTAACATACGTTCCATAAAAACCGAACTTATCAAACGAATGATTTAATTGGACTATTTATCACTTGCGAATAACCGTTTGCATAGATATACGTGATGCTAGTACATGTATGCTAGGACTTATACTCGTGACGTCCCACCAAGACTAGTATAGTACTATTTCGCCCGACGGGGTCTAGTTATGCCATCAAGAGTCGAGCATCGAGGACTTAGCTGGTAGTATCAGTTTTGTGAGTATATATGTTGTGTATTACGTTTATGCATGTGGAAATTCGCAGCACTTTTATTCTATCACACTATCACATATCAAACCTGTATACTCGCCAATACTTTTGTATTGACAAAGTTTTAACGTATGTTGCAGGTTTAGCCGAAGTTTACATCAAATCAAGCTAGGAAGTCTAGAAACTCATCTAAAATCTAGGTTGTCGGATTTGAATTGTTCGAGAGGACAAGAAATCTGTGATGACTTACGTGATTGTATTGTTTGTTAGTATGGGATGACAAATGTAATAAATATTATCGCAATATAGTTGTTATGGATTCTCTTGAGCAATCTGATTCGCCTAGTGCCGCGCCCCGATGATTCCGCCATCGGTTGGGGTGTGACAGATTGGTATCAGAGCCATAACTATAGGGAATTAGGCAAAGTTTGAGACTCGACCTAGTCCGGGTCGATGTCTTAGAAAATTGACCTAGTCTATAGTCTAAGTACCCACAGGCCGACTCTTACGAACTCGTTAGGGTTTGTTTGGGCCAACTTGCTACTCTCGATCGAATTTGTTGAAAGTTACAACTATTGTGTGAACACCGCATACTACAGCTTCACACAAAGAGCCTTTCCTAAGGCTAGAATGTTACTTAGCCTTTCCTAAGGCCGACACAACACACATGCTTTCAAAACTACTCGTACAATAAAACCGAGTGATCTAGTCGAGACCAGGTGTGAAAACCAATAACTCTCGATAGGATCACTCACTCAGCGTATTTTTCTAGCACGAGAACTCTTTGTTGAGCTAGGAGTGACATCCACATCTCGACAAAAGGTCTCCATTTCGAAATTCTGGTGGAACTCTCGGATTTATTCGATGAGCACAACCACAAATGGGAACGAAGTTGTTAAGCCAGGGGTGAAACCCATACCTTAATCAACTGTTCCACTCCATAAAATGGTTTACAAAAGCTCTCACCAAGGTCACGACCATAACAACGACTCAGGCTACGCGAAGACTAGAGAGACGAATGTTAGGAGCTGCATCCCAGTGGAAGCATGAGTCCCCTAGGTCAACGCGTATGCCCGAACTTGTTGGGTATAGTCGGGTTACTTGGGTAGTCAACGCCTAAACACCCAAGGCATTCCATCTAAATTTTACGTGTATGGTTTACGTCTATGAGTTTTCAAATTTAAGCTTTACGATTTACCGATTTCTCGATTTATCGGAGTTACGAACCTCGAAATACAAAGCGTACAACTTGCACAGCCATCGCAATCTAAAACAAAGACCGAATGATCGCAACGAAACAAACGCCTAAGTACTCGAATTCGCTTACGCTATTCCTCTTGTCACGTCCTCACAAATTCTGAATCAATATCTATGTATAACCTACAACTATATCTATATATGTATTAAATACAAAACGAATCAATTATGTGAGAATTTAGGAACCTAGAATTTTCCTATGTGGCTCCTATGTGTTTAATTAAATTCTATACCGAGTTTTGATCGAATCAAATCGCATCAAAAGCTCAAAAATCATTATGATCGAATCTCATTCCGAATCCTTCTGTCTAGATGCCTTCCAACAACTCGATCTCGAGACGAGTAGCTAGGAGAAGAGCCCAACGACGCGCCGATAAGAGGATTGCCTCAATTGTGACCAAGGAAGTGGTCAAGCTCATTCCTCAAATTGTCGCGCAAGTGCACTCTCAAAGCCACTC
The DNA here is from genome assembly GCF_002127325.2 of Helianthus annuus. Lineage (NCBI taxonomy): Eukaryota > Viridiplantae > Streptophyta > Magnoliopsida > Asterales > Asteraceae > Helianthus > Helianthus annuus. The sequence continues at coordinate 114,202,372 of NC_035448.2, read as the reverse complement.
TCGAGCCCCGGAAGACGTCAAGACGGAATATGCATTCCTCTACAAACACTTCAAAGCCTGTGATCCAATGCCTTTCACTGGTGAAGGAGATGTTTCTCAATTACTCCAGTGGTTCGATGCCATCGAGGTTACCCTTCGTCAGAGTGGGTGCCCCGAGGACCTTCAAACTACTTGCGCCACCGGAGTATTCCAATCCCGAGCACTCGATTGGTGGACCGCCGAACGCAACAAACGTGGGATCTCCGCAGCTTACGCCCTCTCATGGGGTGAGCTGAAGAAACTCATGAAGGAAGAATATTGTCCCCCTCACGAAGTCCAGAAGCTAGAGAACGAATTTTGTGAAATCAAGCAAACCAAAGGTGACAATGCGAGCTATACAGCAAGGTTCAAACAGCTTAGCATAATCTGCCCAAGTCAAGTCGACACTCCAAAGAAAGCTATCGCGAAGTATATTCGTGGCTTACCAGAGTGTGTGGGTGATTTTGTCGAAGCTGCAAAACCTACTACCATCGAAGAAGCCTACCGTTTAGCCGCAGAGCTCAACAGCAAACGAGTCGTGGACGGATCCTTCTCCAAGAAGCCTGTCACACGAGCTCATCAAGCAATCTTCATCAACTCATCCGACGATTCCCTTGGAGGATCGGTCGATGGTTCATCTGACAGCTCCTCGGAGGATTCTTCCAAGGATTGCTCCGACAATGTTTCCGTCAAATCATCAGGCAAATCCGAGGACGACACTACATCAACTCCAGAAGCCCAACCGAGCCGCAAACGAAAGACCGTGAGCCCAGACTCTTCAACAACTGGACTGCCGCAACCCGAACCTCTCCGATCAGTCCCAGTTCAGTCACAACGCGCTTACAATGGATCTCATCCCCTGTGTTTCACATGCACGTATCATCACCCACTAGAAGCAAAATGTCGCTATTGCGCAAATTGCAACTGGTATGGCCATTATACGTCGCAATGCCGCGCAGGACCGTGACCTGGAAGGAAGTCATCAGCAACCGCCGTCTCCGCAAGTATCCACAACAACGTTATTTTGATCCTAATGTTGTTGTAATAATCCGACTTATCGCTATCATTTCTGGAACTTATTTCATATATCATCGTGTGTGGATTCTATTTCTCTTACAATCGAGCACTATCTAGACGCTAGCACTATGTACTATATTATGTATTTTATCCCTATAACACTCTTAGAACGAGGTACGGTATACGTGCAAGGGACAACTAATCACGGGTGCACACGGGATTATCTTGGTCAGTGCACGGAGATCGTAGTGAAGTTCTAATGGTGCCATAACGTTTAAAAGCACGGTCAAGGCCGTGTCAACAAAGTGTGACACCAAAGCACGGGGCATAAGTAGTAGGGGTGACGCGGGGGTACGCTTTACCATACTACCGAAACTTCGTGAAGAAAGTGCCATGTGGAGTTGGACGTTATTAGACCTATTATACTATTATGGTTAATTTGACACTCTACCATCAATCACAAGGCGTAACAAAACTAAACCGCATCACTGCGAGGCTTCTCGTAAGTCCGCGTACACAAATTGCCACATCGATGAACTTAGGTAAGTTCACCCCGAAGAGCAATTGGAGCAACGCGAGACTGGTCGGAAAGTCTAGAACGCAACTTAATCGCAGTTTTGCCGGATCAATCTCGCAATCAAATCATTCGATAAGTGGCTCGAAATCGCAATCGCATCATGTGTTTGTCTAGAAATCTCTAACGCTAGTTGTTGTCAATTGTGTGAACTTCTATCAGCTGGTGTGGATCGTCTATTGTGGATTCGCTAGACGAGTATCGAGAATCACTCGCCGCCTTCCACTCTTAACGCGCCTCGCACCTAATCCACCAACTCGATACTCTTATCATGGTTCGCTATTACTTATCAATGCACGCATTCTACGTGTCATGTTAGCGCACAAGACCTCGCTTCACGAGACGAAACTAACAAGGTTGAAACATGGTGATGTTTTGACCATATTAGTTGACTTTGTGGAAAAAGGCCGTGTGGGCTAGCCTTAGTACTATTCGTGGTGTAATCAGTTCAATCAATCGTCTATCACTCGCAACGCAACAATCGTCGCTTATCAATCTGTTGAAATCTATTGTCTATCGATGTTCGAATGTTACTTGGAAGTCATCGCAGGTGGTGTAATGTTAGGGTGCATGACATTGCTTCGCAAGATAAAACTAATATGGAAACATGGTGTTTGTCATATTAGCAAGTCTTGTGGAAACGTGCCATGCGAACTTCGTGTGGAATCAAATCGAATTCTCATTTACCCGAATCAAAATCGTGTCATTCGTTGCCCAACCAAGCATACCATATCAGCGTTGTGCGACCGGACTACTCGCACCCGCTGCCTACGCTTGGTTTGCATCCAACTTATTTCTATTCAAAACTCGGTCTAGCACCTCATCGCTAGGATCAAGGGAATCGAAATTCTATCTGTGTCTTATCGGCACGCATGACACTGCCTCATGAAACAGAGTTAATATGGGTAAAGCATGGTGGATACGCCGCTGGTACTTCCTATATATAAGTGTTTTAACCATATTAACGAACTTTTGTGGGAAGGTGCCACGTGGGGCCCGATGTAAGTTATTTTTCCATAGTATTAAGGAAAACCTATTTTTATAAAATTTTTACTAAAATCGTTGGACAAATGAAATTCCTTACAACATGGAGAAAACATTGAATCAGTTTGGCTCCGTGCCCAATGAAAATTTCATAAGTCCAATTCTTTTCTTAAAAACCTTTGCAATGAGCGACAGGAATCTTCCCGAGAACGAGGGTTCGGCAGTCGAGTTCCGCTCGAACCCACGTTGTAGGAAAGTTTTCTTAAAACTTATTTTGCCACCTGATTCTTTTAAAATGTAAAACTCAAAACCTGTTATCAAATAACAAAACCCTCCACATAGCGCTGGTGTGGACATCAAAACGGTCGACACCGCGCCATGAGGAGATTTTTCTTAGTTTACTTCGGAGATTAATCGAGTATTGGTAAGTTTAAAACGCTATAAAAATTGCTTTTTGTATGTGTTATCACTTCTAACTAATCGAATCGTATCTTCTCTCCGTTCTCACTCGCCAAATCGTAATCGATCGCTCGTTATCTAGACGCTAATAATCTCTACTCTCAATCGCGTCAACCCTTACGACCCTACTATTGGATTAATTTCGGGACGAAATTTCCTAAAGGAGGGGATACTGTAACAACCCGCACTTTCGTGCGTTGTTACTACTCGATACACTCGTTACGCCTAGCACCGGAGATTTGGATCATAATGTAATCATACCAATTATATCGCTAAATCGAGGTGTAATCGAATAATTACGCATATTCTATCGCTATTACAAACCTATTTTGCATAACACTCACGATGATGTCGAATATGGGCCTAAACTACCCTTCTCGATGAGCGTGAGGTGTCAAAATGTGAGTAATCAACGCTAACGAGGGTTATCGGGTGAGTACTATGACTCTAACCGTCATGACGATGATGGCAATATGAGTAAGTGGTGCCCCGATAATCATTGTGGCACATCACATCGAAGAACGCACTCGAAGGCACGCGTAACTCGATCACCGCACTGAGAATTGGATACATAAATACGTATATACGGCCCTTTTGTGATTAATTATAATAAATAATTTAATAATTATATAAATATATGAAAATATGGCTTAAACCGTCGAAATCGCACCAAAAACGGGATCAAAAGGCTTCCGAACGGACCAATTCGATCAGACTAGTCCAATTGGTCAGACCGGCCCAATCAGATAGGCCAGTCCGATCGGATGGACCAGCCGATCGGATGGACCAGCCGATCGGATGGGCCAGCCGATCGACTGGGCCAGCCGATCGACTGGGCCAGCCGATCGACTGGGCCAACCGATCGACTGGGCCAGCCGATCGACTGGGCCAGCCGATCCAGTCACTGTTTTGCCTTCCTTTCTCCTTCCTTGCCTATAAATACCCCTCCATTCACTCCCAAACACTTGTGTTGCTGCTCCTAACCGACCAAGACGCTCCAGCCCTCAAATCTCTCGATTTCTTCCGATTCTTGTAAGTTTTCAACCCGAATCTTGTACTTTCTTGATCCAAATGCAATCCTTCATCTTTCTATCTTTCAAATCCCAATTTTTAACCGTGAAATCAATGGATTTGGGGTGTTCTAAGGTGATGTCACCATAAAGTTCTTCAAAGGTGATGTCATCCCATGAAGAACAACTCAGATTCGGATGATTTACATACGATTCTTCATGAATCTCAACCAAATCAATGTTTTTCTAATCAAAAGGCCACGGATTTGGGATGTTCGGATAGATTTCATCACAAAGTTCTTATGAACTTCAAGTGTTGACCCCATATCATCAAGAACAACTCAGATCCAGGGCATTTCCTAAGTAAAATCAAGGTTTTTACATCAGATCTAGTGATAAAATGATCGATTTCGAGTTAAACACGGAAAAACCGACAAAAACGACCAGTTCCGACGAACGGGGTGATTCCCGGCCGATGAAACAGGTTGGAATTGACGGGATTTCAGTTGCTTAACGCCTCATCGTAACGACTCGACCGCCGAAAAACGCTCGAAAAATCATCGAAAACAGCCGAACAGGATGGCCAATCGAGTGGCCCAATCGATCGAGCAGCTAGTCGATCGAACAGCTAGTCGATCGGACAGCTAGTCGATCGAACAGCTAGTCGATCGAACAGCTAGTCGATCGAACAGCCATTCGATCGACCAGGCCCATTCGATCGATCAGGCCCATTCGATCGATCAGGCCCATTCGATCGATCAGGCCCATTCGATCGATCAGGCCCATTCGATCGATCAGGCCCATTCGATCGATCAGGCCCGTCCGATCGACCAGGCTCATCCGATCGACCAGACTCATCCGATCGACCAGGCCCACTCGATCGAGTGGCCTGTTCGACTGGGCCAGCCCAATTTCACCATTTTGTCCAATTTTAACCCAATTTCGCCCGATTTCACGCAAATCGATACCGTTTAACGCATAGTAATCTATCACTCACATAAATTGTCTGAAATCAGGATATTCTCCGGCACCGGTTCCGCAAACCTAACCGAAAACGCGCTGTGAGTATACTTGACCCCTTTTATCGAATTTTGGGTGTAACATACGTTCCATAAAAACCAAACTTATCAAACGAATGATTTAATTGGACTATTTATCACTTGCGAATAACTGTTTGCATAGATATACGTGATGCTAGTACATGTATGCTAGGACTTATACTCGTGACGTCCCACCAAGACTAGTATAGTACTATTTCGCCCGACGGGGTCTAGTTATGCCATCAAGAGTCGAGCATCGAGGACTTAGCTGGTAGTATCAGTTTTGTGAGTATATATGTTGTGTATTACGTTTATGCATGTGGAAATTCGCAGCACTTTTATTCTATCACACTATCACATATCAAACCTGTATACTCGCCAATACTTTTGTATTGACAAAGTTTTAACGTATGTTGCAGGTTTAGCCGAAGTTTACATCAAATCAAGCTAGGAAGTCTAGAAACTCATCTAAAATCTAGGTTGTCGGATTTGAATTGTTCGAGAGGACAAGAAATCTGTGATGACTTACGTGATTGTATTGTTTGTTAGTATGGGATGACAAATGTAATAAATATTATCGCAATATAGTTGTTATGGATTCTCTTGAGCAATCTGATTCGCCTAGTGCCGCGCCCCGATGATTCCGCCATCGGTTGGGGTGTGACAACTATAGAAAGGCAGTTTATCATAAAACCGCTGAGCATACTTCTAGAGAAAGTCTAAAGAAGATTACTGGAAATTCATCAAAAGAAAAATACAAGCTTTAGTGATACGTGACCAAGTTAAACCCAAGATTGAACATACCAAACACAGGGTCATTCATGAAGATGAAGGGTTTAATTGGAATGATTATATAGATGATGAAGGAAATGCTATGGTGGCTGAAGTGAAAGAGAGCGCATTTGAAGCTGTGGTGAAGGAAAGAACAAAGGAAGGAATTCTGAAAGAGAAGACATACATAGAAAGATGTATTGTTGATTACAGAATTTAAGAAATGGAGCGAGAATATGAAGAGGCTAAGAATTATGGAAGATTTAACAAGAAAAGAGAGTGTTATGTCAACAACAAAGGAGAACCACTTGTTCATCCAAGCAAAGTGGTGTATTACGACGTTCTGGCTGTAATCCCTCTATCCGACGAGTATTATTCTAATGTCGAAAAAGATTAAAATTATGTGAAAAAGCTGGATAATATCATTAGAGATGTCATGACAGCAAGTCTAAGACAGAGAGATGAAGAGAGGACGAAGAAGAATGTTGAAAACTTGGTGGATGAACTAAAAAAGGTTGCAGAAGAGAAGGAAGTGGAAGTGGAAAAAGAAGAAGAAGCTGGTGAAGTAGAACAAAAACCAACAGAAGAAGCAGAGAAAGTTGTTCCTGAAAAACAACAAAGTGAAGAGGGTTTAGAGAAGAAAGAAGAAGTTCTGAATGATCAAAAGTTGTTTGGTGATCAAGTAAAGGAAGTAGCTGGTGATGAGAAATTGGAAAAAATCAGTTGAAAAAGATGATGTTGAAAAAGATATTGCTGAGGAATTGCAGGTGAACACAACAGAACATAAGAAGACGGTAGAAAAAGCCGAGGAATCAATCGATGAGGTAATTGCTCCAACTGAATCTTCTAATAGTATAAATAAATGTGTTGATCAGTGCAAGAAATGCATGGAAACGTGTAGTGCTTGTACTGAAAAAGATGAAAAATTCAGAAGATATAAAATTTAATAAAATTGAAAAAGTTTTCAAAGATAAATGCAAAGAAATGTTAGAAAACAAAAAAGTTTTGAAAAATAATAATGAACAGCTGACATAAAACGTAAACTTCTAGAAAAAGAAAATGAAATTTTAAAAGAAAAGTGTTCAGCAGTGACAGAAGAGTGTTTACAGAAAGAAAATTCTTTTCAAGAAATGAAAACAGAGTATGATTCAATAAAATTAGCTTATCATATTACCAAAAAGTCATACGAAGGTGTGAAAAGCCAAATGAAACTTGTTCAATCAAGATTGAAATATTGTTCTGACACGTCAGACATGTTCAAGCGACAATATGAAGTAAAGAAACAAGTTGTAAATTCTTATATTGAAGAAGTCACTGAACTTAAAAGAAAAATGGCTGACTTGGAACAAGATAATAATAAATTGCATAGTTATCACGCTTTGTCATATATACTTGAACGCATTTTCAATATAAAACCTGATAATAATGATTCTGAGAAAAACAAAAAGGGTATTGGTTCAGAGTATCATCTAGTTCCACCACCAGAAAAATTCGTATTTTATGATGATGAAAAGGTGCAAAAAGCTTTCAACATGGTAGATCAATTGCCAGATAATATTGACGTAACCTATTCCAAATCTGATGAGTCTGGTGATTCAGAGGAGGTAGGTAATGTCGTTGAAAGTGTCTTGAAAGATGAAGAGTCTGTTGAAACAGGTAAACATAAATCACACGATGAAAATGAAGGCAGTTTTCATGAAGGTTATTTCAAAAACTTAAAATCTGAGAAAAGGGAGAATGATGATTCAAAAGGATTGGTGTATACCATGATTGGATCGGATAAACTATTCTCAGATAGTGAAGTCCAGATTCTGAATGTGATGTCAGAAAAGATTGAAAAAGTGTTTAAGTTGGTTGAAATTGAAAAATCTGAGATTTAAAAATTTGCTGGAAAAGGCAAGAAAAATTCTTATAACAAACCTAGTTACAAGAAGAAAAACATGAAGGCTGAGTTGGGTTATAAGAAGAAACAATATCAGATTAAAATTTTAAAAAAAAAACATGATTATCAGAAGAAAATAAATTTCATTCATGGCCAAACTTCTAAAGAAGAGAAAGAACTCCAATTTAGACGACAGTCTGATAAAGAGTTCTACACTCAAAAGAAACAACAGCAACAGGCTAAAGATGTTTCTAAAAGAACATGTTTTAAATGTAACAAATCGGACATCTTGGTCATAACTGTCCGAATCTGAAGCATGTTGATGTTAATCAAAAGAAACAGCAAACTGAAGTTGTTAATCAGAAGTCAACCAGGTTTGATTTGAGACAAACTTGGAGATATAACACAAACAAGTTTGCTTCAAATCAAACTTGGAAATCAAACCAGACCAGGTTTGATTCTAGACAATTTTGGAATTCTTACACACCCAGATTCAGAACAAAACAACGATGGAAAACAGTGGTTGATATGACAAAACATGGAGTTTATGTTTCTGTACAGAAATAATCCGTATTTCAAAATCAATGGAGGGAGCAGCCTGGCACGAGAGAAGGCTGTGGATCCCTGCAACTAGAAAAACAGGGAGTTTATGTTTCTATACATATATAATCCTTATTTCAAAAACCCTAAAATTTAAAAAATAAAAAAAAACAAAATATGTTTTTACTTTGTTAAAAATTGAAAAACGAAAAAATATGTTGGTGTTTTTAAATTTTGTCAAAAATTGAAAATTTAAAAAAAATTGTTGAGTGAATACGCCGAAACCCTCACGGCTGAACAAACATGATTATTTTCACGAGATTGAAAAACGGTTTTCAAACTGTCAAAATTCAATGTGTTGTAAATCATGGGGGTAAATTCTACAAAACAGAGCGTGTTTAAGCAGAAAATGGTGAGACAAAGCTATCTACATCGGGTTGTCAAATTTTAAAAAATGTTCTGAATTTTAGAGGGAGTAAGAATTTTAAAAAATACAAAAACATTAGAAAATTTGAAAAAAGCCAAAAACATGATAAAATGAAAATGAGTTTTTGTGTAAAATGAGGAAATGATAGTACATTAGTAGACAATCACAGTACGCTAAAGAAATGGAAAGTGAAAATGTGATAAACGGTCTCACTGATGATGTGCCAGTATGTTTTTGCACATTTAGTAGATTGATTCCGAGATATAAACATAAAATCAATAACTTGCTTATCTCGTGGGGAGACATCTCTCGGATATATGGGTAACCCCTGAAATCTTGTTTGAGAGATTGCCTGATTCTGAGATACTAGGTCTTTATACTGTTTGATATCAGGGGTATTATACATGGTCTTCTGATAATTCATGAGCAATGGCCTAGATCTTGTATAATACTTTACGTGCTTATTAAAAGCTCACCCTCTGCTTAAAAATTGATAAATATCGAAAGATACAAATCAAGAGCAGTTGTAAAAAAGATCTCCTAAAAGGGACACACCTAAAGACGAGCCTTCATCTCTCTGATTGAACGGAAGTTCTAGCCTGAGCTCTCAAAGTCTCGCACTAACCCCAGTACAAATATCATTATGTAATATTCACCTGTAAGACTAAGACTGAATCTAGGGAATTTTGATACGAAAGTATATTATGAGGTGGGATACGCGAATCAATTGAATTTTGTGTGAAAATTTAAGTGGACAAATATACTGACAATCTAAGTGAATCGTTTAGAACTTAAAGTGTTTATAAGCTCAACGGTACTAGTGAGTTGTCATAAACTGATATGATCCTCTGACGCAAACTTAAACAAAAATATTGTTTGTAAATATTTGTTTACGGCTTTATGTTTCAGAAAATCACAAAAATACAAAAAGATTGTATTTCTGTTTTATTTTCGACAACCGATGTTTGATTGCTAAGTTTCAAAATCTAAGTATGCTGAACATGTTTCTGAAAATAAACAAATTCATTAAGTTGAAACTTGAAGTTTTAATTGAAAAATTCAAAAATAGTTTGTGAAATCTCCAAGGTCGTTAAGTTGGACTTGGATGATAAATCGTGAGGTTTTGGATACTTTGTTTGTCAAATATATAGTTGTTTGTTAGGGGAAGTAGAACCAGGAAATTGTTCCTGGGTAAGCAAGGTTCTCAATCCAAAATCATTTTGAGCCAGGGAAAACCTAAAAAGCTTTCATTGTTACATATTTGAAATGCTCCAGCTTATATTTAGAGCTAGGTTTTCGATCATAAAAATGTCAGGTTTCTTACAGTTGTATGAGATTGTGCAGATGATGCGTCAGATTACGATCCCGATAGCTAAGCTTAAGGGGGAGTCTAAAGACAAGCTTGCAAATAAAGAGCCAGATAACTAATTCTGAAGGAGCTTGTAGAGTTAGGTCTCAATCCAGTAGCTGAAAGCACGAAAGCTTAAAGCAAGGGGGAGCCTGAGTAGATCGAAAGGGGGAGCTACTGAGTTGAAACAGATCCAAGGGGATTCTGTTAGAGAAAATGGGAGAGTCTATGGTGCTGATTATGTCAACACTTTGTGAAGACATCGAGAGAGTAGAGAAAGCTACGAGATTGACGGCAGCAATATCCAAGGGGGAGTCTGTGAATGCAGATGTCTATCGCTTGCGTTAATCACAAACCGTAGCTGAAGCAAATGAGACAAGACTGGTGCTGAACATGTTAAAGTATGAAGATCACTTGATCAAGAGCAGCTTCGTACGAAGCTAGTCTCGTACGAAGGCACACAGTTGTTTAAGTGGTAGCTTCGTACGAAGTCATGCTAGCTTCGTACGAAGGCATGAAGGTCTTGGTTCGAACCTAGAACTCTATAAATAGGTGTCTTGGGTTCTAACGAAAAGAAACTTTTAGCATTTTGATTCGAAGCCCTGTCGATTTGTTTTCGCGGTGTAAACTTTGTCAAATCAGTAAAAGAAAACAGTTATAATTACTTTCTCGTGTTCTATCCACGCACGTGATTGGATTCCGCACATATCACGTGTTGGTACGCATTCATCTGTTAGAGATTCTATCTAGGGAACAAATCCACAACTGTACAATTAGCTTATGGCACTAGTTCCGACATTATGGATGAATACTTACAAATGTTGAAACGAGTGTTGAGGGAAAGTATTCATTATTTTTGTGAGTATGTTATTGAACTCTAAGTAAAAAGATATTTGAGAAAATCCATATTTCGTGGCATACAACAAATTTTGTAGTTTCATGATGATAAACATGGTTTCCCTATGATGGTCACTGGTATCAATTGTATGGAATGAGAGTGGGAGCTTTGTCGTTTGGTGAGGCCAACACAAAAGTGGACATCCTAAAAAAATCGGCTATTATGCTTGAAGCGGTTGTATCACAAGATATTTGGTTTTTGGCATGGATTCTTTGGTGTGACCGCTTCAAATAACGATATAATTATTGTTGATCAATCACCCATTTTTTCAACGACTACATAAACGGGGTTGGACCAAGAGCATTTTTTTTTTCTTTTGTAAACGATGTGGAGTATAAATACGGGTATTATCTAGTGAATGGTATATACCCTGAATATTTTTGTGTTTATAAAAGCGCTTACACATGATGCAACGTTAGACGATAAAATAACACAATTTAACAAATCCTAAATGACGGCAAGAGAAAAACGTTAAACTAGCTTTTAGTGTTTTAAAGAAACGATAGCACATTGTGCACACCACTCAAGGAGCTTTTAGATACTACTAGGCTAGAAGTCCTTTCTTATGCAAAACACAAATATTATAAATGTCTTATAAGAAAATTAAGATTTAGAAATGGACAGACGTACACGACTTATTCTTGGTATCCTTACTTACTAAGACTTAAAGTTCTTAATTTCTAATTCAACAAACACATTTTTCTTTAATGATATGACTATGATAACGAAATATTTGAGGTGTATGAAAAGTATAAGGGCTCGTGAGGGTCCTATACATTGAAAGTGCATTTAATCTATTGACTCCCTATTTCAATTCTTCGCATCTTAGAGCCTCAACCGCTCATATTGATGAGTCATTACTCACTACTATACATACTAGATAAGAGTCAAGACTTATTTTGATTGGTTTTGATGACTAATGAAATTTACCTTTATTTAGTAAACTACACTTTTATTTGGAGCGGCTGACTCTTCGAACTTTTCGCTTATTAGTGGAAGTATGTATTTTTTGTATAGAAATTTTTGGGTTTATACATTTTAGACCCCCGGTCAGAAATCTCAAGTTTCGCCACTGTCAGTTATTATCCTCGACTAAAGCGGAAACCAAAGTCATCGGTTAGTCAACTTTATTAACCAATCAGGTTTTGGTTTATCACTTCGGTTTATTCGGTTAGATTGACGGTTTTTGGTTTGATTCATTTAATTTTAGTTAATAGAAAAAACCAAACTTTGGCTACAACTTTTGATTAGAAATACATTAAATATAGGTATAAATATTTGAAATGGATGTATAGGTACATGAAATTGAGGTATAAATACATAAAATGGGGTTATAAATATAAAACACATAAACTGAAGGTATAAAAGCTAGAAATATATGAAAATATGAATGATTCCGTTCAGTAAATTTTGGTTAAATTAGGATGAAAAAAATCAATAACCATTTCTGGTTAATTTAGGAATTGGTAAATCAATTTTTGATTCATTTCGATTTCAGTTAGCGATTCTGTTATTACTCACTCTAAGACACTGTTAATCACGTAAAATATCAAATTTTTAATTAAAAAAATTGTAGTAATACTATACTCAAATTAAAGAGAAAAAAATACTTGTTTATATGGTGTAATTTAAAAAAGTATTAACGTACCAAAATTTTATAAAGTTATGATTGTTTAAAAATTGGGGGGGGGGGGGAGGGGGAGTTAGTTTTTAATAAGGTGATAAAGTGTAATTACTAACCAATATCTATAATTTGTTAAAGATGAGGGTTTAACGTGTAATCTAGATGAGAGGATTAAATTGACAGGTATTTAATCACATAACATTATGTAGCTATTAAACATCCTGGGATAAAGACTAAGTACGTTGGGCTTTAATCACTTGTACACTAAGGCATCACCTACTTGTACCTTTTAATCCACACGTCAATACTGACCAAGACAGCTATCGAAACGTCGACAAAAATGAGTAGGTCGTCACAGTACTTTTGGACTTTTTTAAAATTATAGTTTATAAGATATGGCATGAATACGTAAAAGAATTATAAGTTTGTTGTTGAGGGGGAAAAGTGTAACTAATTGCCTATAATTATGTTAAAACTCAAGTATTTAAGTGTAATAAGATGGGGGACTAAAATACAATTATTGTTTAAAAGACGAATTTACCTTCATTTTAGGGGTGATTTATAAATTAAAAAGGATAAAAGTTCTTATTTTTTTGGTATCTTAAAATGCCTCTCCCCCTCATGCATTATAATATAGTATAGATTATTATTATTATTATTACTATTATTATTATTATTATTATTATTATTATTATTACCAATAGTTTTATTATTCATTTTTTACCACTATTGTTGTTGTTTCCGCCGCTACCCACGGGCGACACCACTACTGCCAAAGTTGTCGCCATGACTACTGTCGCGACCACCCACCATCACCGTCACCTACTTTTGCCGCCACCACCACCACCCACCTCCGCCCCTATTGTCACCCACCGTCGACACCTCCACCCTCGCAGTCACTCGCCGCCACCACCCACCCCCGCCACCAACCCCCGCCTCCGTCGTCACCCGCCACCTACCTCCACCACTGCCGATCACCACCGCCGTCGTCACCCACCACCTTTATCATCACTGCCGCCTACCTCTGCCCCTGCCACCACCCACCGCTACCGTCTCCCACCACCACCTCCGACCACCGCTACAACTACCACCTATCACCACCCACCACCACCGACTACCGTCACTCACCACCGATTTTATTCCTTCGTCTATTCTTTCCTACCAAACAAAACAAAGTAGTGATTCATTTCATTCTCACATGGTTACGACTGTAAACGAACCGAACGAACACGAACAAGGCCTTGTTCGTGTTCGTTCGTTAAGGATATAATGTGTTCACGAACACTAATCGCACGGGATTTTTTGTTTTTGTTCGTACGTTAAGGATAAGAACATGTTCATGAACGGTTCATGAATACATATAAAATCGATGAAGTTCAATAGTATTTTTCGATATGAATAATGAGAAAGAAATGGGAATGGTGCATAAAAAAGGTTGAGGTAGGGTTTCCTATTTTATTTGTTTGGGTAATGAGATAAATAAAAATTAAAGAATATAAGAAGTTTAGATACAATAAATAAATGCTAAAAAATATTTAACGGACAACATAAACAAACGAACATGAACAAATGTTCACGAACACATTATCGAAGGTTCACGAACGCAATTGAACGAACGAGACATCTGTTCATCTTCGTTCATTTAACTAATCGAACGGAATTTCTTGTTCATATTCGTTCATTAACTAAATGAACGAACATAAATGAACTTCCCGCCGGACGTTTCACGAACTATTCGCTACACGTTTAGTTCGTTTACATCCCTACACATGGTAACCAAACAAGACATGGAATGGTAATGATCCATTCATTACATCGTCCATTCCATTAGCTCGTCCATTCCGTTCCCTCGTCCTTCCATTCTCTCGTCCATTTATTACGCCATACCAAACAGACCCAAATTAATTCAGCCATAAATAGATAAAAATCTCTAGGTAGTTTTTGATATGAAGGAAAGGAAGGCGGAATGGAAGGGACTATTCCGAAGGAATGAAATAAAACATGTTTCCGCCGTCACCCATGGGATCTTTTATTTCAATGAAGGAAAGGAAGGCAGAATGGAATGGATTATTCCGCGCCATGTCAAAGATAAAATTTATAAGCCTAAATTACCCTTAACAATGTGTTAGTGGTAGTAAGGGGTCAAACTACGAAGAGTTTGTGGTTTGTGTGCGGACTTGATTGATTTTAAGTATTGTTGTTACAAATTATGAAGCTTGCTAAGAAAATTATCAATTTGTTTGTTTGAAAGAGTGTTGGAATGCACCGATAAATTTGTTTTGATTATTTAACTACTAGGAGCTTGAAATAATGCATGAAAACTTGATTAACGATTTTAAACAATATATGAGAACAAGGTTCACACCCAGTTCAACAATTGCAAAGCCTAGGGTTACTAAATGTTTTAACTCGGTTTAGATGAATTAGATCATTAACGGTTTTAAGATCACCAGTCTTAGGTGCCAATTGCTATCAACATTCAAGACGGACCACAATGCACTTCGTTACCTCGGACAATTAAATCCTAACACAAGACAAGGTATAAATACGCATATTCGTTTCACAAAGTCAAATTTAATCTTCATTCGACAATTCGTAAATTCAATACAAATGTAAGATAATTATCCAACATTTCAAATGCAATTCAAATTGTCACAAACCAAGTATCAAACAAGTAGTAAACCCTAAACCTTACAAAAGTCTACACCGGGGTGAAACCCGCAAAAATTAGCCGCTCATGGTTGGATAAACACGATCAACGGATGATTGGAACTTGAACATAAACATCTTGAAGCCTTGAAGTGGTGAAAATGATGATTTGGGTTTAGGATGAATGATGGTGATGAACGAATTGGAAGATGGATAGTGATTAGGGTTGTGGAGTGAGATTGGATGGTGAAATCGGATGATTCAGTGATGATTGGATGGATTGGGGATGAATGGTCTTGAGTTCTAGGCTCCAAGGTATTGTAACATCCGTCAAAATGGATTCTCGAAATCCGACCCGTTTTGAAACTAGGATCCTAACTTTTAGACCTCGGAAATTTTTACGCGAAATAAATAACTATTGAAGTTATTATTATTATTATTATTATTATTATTATTATTATTATTATTATTATTATTATTATTATTATTCATTTATCAATTTAGAATCTTTTTATATAAAACAAAAGAAAGAAATAGTAATATAGTACATGGAACTAATAAAATGATGTGGACGTATGCACGATATTATATTTTACTATAATGAGTGTCATGCATATTTTAAGAAAACTATTACAAATTTATTTACCAAATATTATATAATGAGTGCCAATCATACAAATTATATACTAACAGCATGATTTCTATTTTTTTTGAAACAATCATTGCCGCCAAACTCATAAACGAGTCAACTACGTGATCGCTGATTTATCGGGATTTCAATCCCATCCGCATCTCCATTCTTTTGTTACGGATGAATCGAGGCTCATTTTATGGCACATACAATCAATCAAATATCCATTTCCAAACTTATGAAAATTTGTAAACTCTATATGAACCGAGACCCACATGTCATTCGATCACCATCTCGACACCCCAATCACCTCGACACCCTCCCTTTCTCGACATCATCCCTCTCTCTTCAGTTTCGCCGCCGGAAACCCGAAGCCACCGGAGTTCGTCGGCGTAAACCTTCTAGTCTCGCCGGAGAAGAACTTCTGCGTCGGAAGACGAAGACGTCGCCGGAACCGAAACTGAACTCGACGTGCTTTGGTATATTCGCTGGAGTCAGAGTTTAATCAGAAACTCACGTCGCGCTGTTTTGGTACATTCTTATAATTCAGTCGAGTTCGTTTTTATATATATATATAAATTTTTGTTGTTATGTGCAAAACAAACCATAATTAGAGTGGAATAATATGAAACGGAAACATGGGAATTCAAACAAACATAAAATGAATTAAGATCATACCAGTCGATGTGTTTTCTTTAAATGAAGAAGAAAACTACAATTTTTTGTGAATATTTACCTTACTAATATATGAATTCATTTCTTTTAAGGAGAACAGTTTCATTTTATCATCTTTCATCCATAAACTTTCTTTACTTCCTTTTACCCCTTTCATCTTCATAGTAAAACTATTAAAACCCATTAATAAAATAAGTGATTATAAATTTTCACTTTTCTAGTTATTTTATTAATTATAGATGAATACTTTTCGTATAAGACTGCTAGTTTAAATCTAGAGCAAAACAATAACAGTGGGTTATGGTTCTTTAGTTAAAGTTGTTCACACCAATTGTAAACTTTTTAATATCTTTGAATCTACTCAAACACGTTGATGTAATCTATATCTAGTCTTTTTTTTTTTCTTTTAATTCTTAGACATATTATTGATTTATGACATTTTATAAAAAAAAGGGTAATTAGTTAAAGTAGTCAAAAAGTAATCTATACTAAACTTAATCTAAATATTAACACAATCGTTGCATGGTATCTAATCATCTAGGTTCACTGTTTCATTCATTCGGAATCCTTTTTCTCCATCTTTACTCGTACGTTCTTACAAGAAAGCGCAACGCAATCAATGTGAGTATACTCGATCCCATTTTCGTTTTAAACACTTTGGGTGCAACATGTATTCCATATTCAAATTACACAACACTTGAAACTTGTTATATTCACACTCTATCCACGTTTAAACACGAAACATTTTGCTGCTTGTTAATCTCATATGCTATGCAAGTTGATCGTATTTGAACAAGTTGATCGTATTAAACAAGTTGATCGTATTAAACAAGTTGATCGTATTAAACAAGTTGATCGTATCTAACAAGTTGATCGTATCTAACAAGTTGATCGTATCTAACAAGTTGATCGTATCTAACAAGTTGGACGTATCTAACAAGTTGATCGTATTGAACAAGTTGATCGTATTGAACAAGTTGAACGTGTTAACCTCCCGCTAGTCTATTGGGAAAGGCAAAGTAGTAACTTGGATCATGTTATTCGCGTTGGATATGAGTATTTAAACTTTTATTCTACTTTATGCTATGTATTAAACTTGTATACTCGCCAACATTTTTGTTGATATTATTTTAATACATGTTGCAGGTTGATAGACGAAGTGATCAAGAAACAAGCTAGGATGAACCTAGACACTCACCTAGAAATTAAACTATGTTTGAAATTTGATTTATGTTTTGAGCATGTTGAACAATGTATGACATCTTAGTCATTTATGAAATTTAATTTAATCAATATTGTCACAAATAGTGTTATGTTGTTTTGAGCAATTTGTTCGTCTCATCCCGGTGTTTCCGCCATCGGTTGGGGTGTGACAGATTGGTATCAGAGCCATAACTATAGGGAATTAGGTAGGATTGCCTTAGTTTTCCCTAGTCTATAGTAGGAGTACTCTGATACCAGATTGGTATCAGAGCAATAACTATAGGGAATTAGGAATGCCTTGCCTAGTCTATAGTTTAGGAGCTTTCTCACTATGTGTTGCTTAAAACAACTTCATTTCTACCTCACTTGCTTCTCTCTATTCTTTTGGACTTCTAATATACATGCCTTTCCTAAGGCTAACACAATACACGTTTGGAAGACACTCTTACAACACAATCGAAATGACTTATCAAGATAGGGGTGATTCCCACACTTGGTGATGACTTTCGCTCAGCTATACTTTGATTTTTGCACGAAATCTACCCTCAAGTTAGGAGTGATATCCAAACCTTGAAGGGAGTTTTCCATTTCATACTCTAGTGGACCCTTATCTCTTGATAAGTACCAACCACATTAGGGTACGATGTTATCAAGTTAGAGGTGAAACTCGCATCTTGTTTAACTAGTCCCACTCTTTGATTTTCATTCTCGCCAAAGTTTCGATTTTCCCAATCGATTAAGGACGTGTAGTAACTGGAAGGACAAATATCGTTAATCGCTTCTCGATGAGAGTATTTGTCTATTAGGCCAAAGCACGTTTCCTTAATTCGAAAAGGACTTCGATTTACTTTGGAATAGTCTTATGTTACGTTCCGTGACAATCCATGTTTTACGTTAAATCTCTTTTATGCTATCTCAATTTTCATGTGTTTTACATTTGTACGATATATATCATTTCCATCTAATACATGCATGCTAGTATACTTGATTCGTGATTACTGGGTTATTCTTATGTGATGAACTTGTCCTTTAACCCACACCTTAACATGTATAGCACTATGCGTAGTGCTATAGGAGTAGCGCCCGCCCGTATTCTAGTGGTCATGTTAAATTAACAACATTACACCCTCTTCGTTGCGACGATGTTGGGTAGTCAACTTTGCGGTACACGATGGGTTGACATGTTTATTCACATGCCAGTGATACGTTAATCTTGTTAACTAAGTGTGTCATGTGGATTGTTCTAAATTTTATGCTAATATCATCAAGATAGGAGTGATTTCCTTACCTTGACGATTAGCTTCGCTCAATTTTCAACTTCACCAATGAGCTAGGGGTGATTTCCTTTCCTCAGAGGTAGTTGCCAACTTTTTTTCGTTATCAGTGAAACTTTATATTTGAACGTTACGTTAATTTCAAGCTTGGAGACACGAATCACGTTATCTTCGCAATCTAAAACCAATAATAATAATTTCGTGAACAAACTAAATTTACGATGCTTTCATTATCTATGTTACACTACGTGAAATTCATAATCATGCTATGTGAAACTAGTTGAATCTTTTACATGCTATGTGGAACTATCTTCTATGTGAAACTATTTGAAACTATATGCTATATGACACATTTATGAAAACAATTTTCTTGAACAAAACGTTATGATCAAAGTCTCGTCTATTCTTTCTTTTGAATCTTTAGAAGTCTTACTCCTAGATTTCGAGGATGAAATCTCCTAAAGTAGGGGAGACTGTAACATCCGTCAAAATGGATTCTCGAAATCCGACCCGTTTTGAAACTAGGATCCTAACTTTTAGACCTCGGAAATTTTTACGCGAAATAAATAACTATTGAAGTTATTATTATTATTATTATTATTATTATTATTATTATTATTATTATTCATTTATCAATTTAGAATCTTTTTATATAAAACAAAAGAAAGAAATAGTAATATAGTACATGGAACTAATAAAATGATGTGGACGTATGCACGATATTATATTTTACTATAATGAGTGTCATGCATATTTTAAGAAAACTATTACAAATTTATTTACCAAATATTATATAATGAGTGCCAATCATACAAATTATATACTAACAGCATGATTTCTATTTTTTTTGAAACAATCATTGCCGCCAAACTCATAAACGAGTCAACTACGTGATCGCTGATTTATCGGGATTTCAATCCCATCCGCATCTCCATTCTTTTGTTACGGATGAATCGAGGCTCATTTTATGGCACATACAATCAATCAAATATCCATTTCCAAACTTATGAAAATTTGTAAACTCTATATGAACCGAGACCCACATGTCATTCGATCACCATCTCGACACCCCAATCACCTCGACACCCTCCCTTTCTCGACATCATCCCTCTCTCTTCAGTTTCGCCGCCGGAAACCCGAAGCCACCGGAGTTCGTCGGCGTAAACCTTCTAGTCTCGCCGGAGAAGAACTTCTGCGTCGGAAGACGAAGACGTCGCCGGAACCGAAACTGAACTCGACGTGCTTCGGTATATTCGCTGGAGTCAGAGTTTAATCAGAAACTCACGTCGCGCTGTTTTGGTACATTCTTATAATTCAGTCGAGTTCGTTTTTATATATATATATATAAATTTTTGTTGTTATGTGCAAAACAAACCATAATTAGAGTGGAATAATATGAAACGGAAACATGGGAATTCAAACAAACATAAAATGAATTAAGATCATACCAGTCGATGTGTTTTCTTTAAATGAAGAAGAAAACTACAATTTTTTTTGGAATATTTACCTTACTAATATATGAATTCATTTCTTTTAAGGAGAACAGTTTCATTTTATCATCTTTCATCCATAAACTTTCTTTACTTCCTTTTACCCCTTTCATCTTCATAGTAAAACTATTAAAACCCATTAATAAAATAAGTGATTATAAATTTTCACTTTTCTAGTTATTTTATTAATTATAGATGAATACTTTTCGTATAAGACTGCTAGTTTAAATCTAGAGCAAAACAATAACAGTGGGTTATGGTTCTTTAGTTAAAGTTGTTCACACCAATTGTAAACTTTTTAACATCTTTGAATCTACTCAAACACGTTGATGTAATCTATATCTAGTCTTTTTTTTCTTTTAATTCTTAGACATATTATTGATTTATGACATTTTATAAAAAAAGGGTAATTAGTTAAAGTAGTCAAAAAGTAATCTATACTAAACTTAATCTAAATATTAACACAATCGTTGCATGGTATCTAATCATCTAGGTTCACTGTTTCATTCATTCGGAATCCTTTTTCTCCATCTTTACTCGTACGTTCTTACAAGGAAGCGCAACGCAATCAATGTGAGTATACTCGATCCCATTTTCGTTTTAAACACTTTGGGTGCAACATGTATTCCATATTCAAATTACACAACACTTGAAACTTGTTATATTCACACTCTATCCACGTTTAAACACGAAACATTTTGCTGCTTGTTAATCTCATATGCTATGCAAGTTGATCGTATTTGAACAAGTTGATCGTATTAAACAAGTTGATCGTATTAAACAAGTTGATCGTATTAAACAAGTTGATCGTATTAAACAAGTTGATCGTATCTAACAAGTTGATCGTATCTAACAAGTTGATTGTATCTAACAAGTTGATCGTATCTAACAAGTTGATCGTATCTAACAAGTTGATCGTATCTAACAAGTTGGACCTATCTAACAAGTTGATCGTATTGAACAAGTTGATCGTATTGAACAAGTTGAACGTGTTAACCTCCCGCTAGTCTATTGGGAAAGGCAAAGTAGTAACTTGGATCATGTTATTCGCGTTGGATATGAGTATTTAAACTTTTATTCTACTTTATGCTATGTATTAAACTTGTATACTCGCCAACATTTTTGTTGATATTATTTTAATACATGTTGCAGGTTGATAGACGAAGTGATCAAGAAACAAGCTAGGATGAACCTAGACACTCACCTAGAAAATAAACTATCTTTGAAATTTGATTTATGTTTTGAGCATGTTGAACAATGTATGACATCTTAGTCATTTATGAAATTTGATTTAATCAATATTGTCACAAATAGTGTTATGTTGTTTTGAGCAATTTGTTCGTCTCATCCCGATGTTTCCGCGATCGGTTGGGGTGTGACAGGTATGATTTCAAACTCCAAAAATGTGTAACTCCCGAAAAATGGACCCATAAATGTGTTTTTATTCATTAAATTTGTGAAACAAACAAGAATCCCCGTTGGCCACCAGGAGGAGGCGTCGCCGACACACCCCCTTGCGTCGCCAACGGCCCCTAGGGTACAATTCTTCGGTTTTTTGTATTTCGTGTTTCCGGTTGATCCCGTTCGCTCCTGGTTGTAACACCTCGTAAAATCGTGTCCAAATTGACACGTGTCCCTAATCCTAATTATGTTAAAAGTCGGTTAAGATGAACTATTTTCGTCAAAAACGAAAACTATGTCTACGGAGGGACTAAAAGTGTCAACATGCTTAAACTATGCCTCTGAGTGACCCTTTACAGTGTTCGTATTATCAAACGAGCCACTTGTTGGACGACCGATACCGTTTGTAATTTGAATTGGATGTTTGTTAATTAAAGGGTTAAAAGCATCAACATGTTAATTTATACCTCTGAGTGACCTTTTAACGAACCGGGAGCCTTATGATGTTCGGTTATACTCCTTGGTATGCCTAAAATTGGTCTTGAGGGGTTAAAAGTGCAAATTATGAAAGTTATATTGAGTTTTAGAGCATAAGGACCAAAACTACCAACTTTGGAAACTTATTTGAGGCCGTAGTGGCCCATGATGGGCTAAGGCTTTTCCGTCGCGGGTAGCCATACCCTCACCAGCTCAAAATTTTTGCTTGTTGACCACTCAAAGCTGCCATACACCTCACAAACAATACCATGGGCTGAATGCTTGTTTTAGACAAGTTATGGGACACTTGTGTGCATCTCCTAAACTCTCATAACACCTGGAATGGTCACAATGATCCTCCAATTACTATAAATAGGTGTATGGTTCATTTGAAAAACTTGCACCTTTCTTGAAATCCTTCTATACTCTCTTGTGGAAGTTCCTAAGCAATTGGGAGCATCCCTTTGAGTTCTATTCAGTCCCTAGGACCACTTGTAAGTGTTCCTTTCGTGACTTATTCGTTTATTAGGCTTTTAAAGCCGAAAAGTCAAGTGTTTTCGATAAACGCTTTGACTTTCGGTTTAGACCTTAATGGTCCAGCCATTGTTCGCAACGAATATGGCTACGTGATCGTAATTAGTTAGGTGTTAATCCCTCAAAAGAGCACCTCCTAAGAATGATGTTTTCTTGGTCAATTGACGAGTCAACATATTAATGTTTTAAAAAGTCAACGGGTTCGATTTTGAAATGTTTACGATCAGAGTTTAAAAGTGTTCTAAAATACGTTTTAACACATAAACAACTTTGTAATAATTATTAGAACATGTGTAAACATGTTCGGCTCGTCAATTCCAGTTTTAGGGTCGGTTCGCAACTCAAAGTCGCGAAGTTTGACTTCTGCTTTGACTTTCGATTATGAACCGAATTAGACTAATATGCCATACTTTGACTACTTCGCCATTTTTATTAAAAATAAGGTTTTAATCATTAATGAACTTGCAAATGACTTAGGTACTGATAAGTTAACATGTTTAACATATTTAGATGTTACAAATCTGAGCATAAACCGATTTTCATATAATATCATAAACTACGCTTTAAAGTGACCGAAATGCCCTTTCGGCGCATAGAACGGTTCAAACGTAATTTCTTATACCAAACTCATTACCTACTGATGTAATATCATAATTAGGATATTTTGGGATATCAAATCGGTTTATAAATAGAGTTTACGTAAAAGATCTTGTATTATGTCCTTAAATGACGACAATGCCCTTTTGGCACATAAAAGGGTTTTAAAGCATGATTTTCATACAAAATATTTTACCTATTGATATGTTATACTAAATAGCATATCTTTACCAGATAAACCTAGTCATAACACCAGATTTCATAAACCATCGTAAATATCGTCATTTAACGACTTTAACGTCGTTTCGGCGCATAATATGGTTTTAAACCGTATTTAGCAATCAAGACTTGTTACCTACTGATTTTATAACTCATTTAAAAATGATTTTACAGTAGGTACTTGTTGCAAACTCAGAATCCCAAATAAGCTTTTAAAACCAAAATGCCCCAACGGAGCATAGTTTGGTGTTAAACTATAAAACACACATATGTTTGATATCCTACTGACATTATATCATAAATAAAGTGTTTTCACAGAATGTTTATAGTCATAACATCAAATTACAAGCAAGATCCTTTTATACGTCGCTAAATGACCAAAAGGCCCTTATGAGGCATAGTTTGATTTTAAAATCTTAACGGGCATACAAGTTGATATCCTACTAATATTAAAACTTGTTTAAAGTATATTGGCATATGAAACTTGTTCATGACTCATCCGGTTACCCGATATCGCTTATACGCGTACGGTTAGACTTACGTAGCTAGTTTACATAAGTTATCGAAACGGGTTTAACCTTATCATTGTCACTTCAAAATCCAGAATGTATTATGTTTACCCATATTATACAAGTCCTAATAATTGTTGGGTTTAAACCACATTCTATACGGTATACGCCTAATCTAGCGAACCTATTCTTAAGTATCGGGTCATACCTAAAGGGACTACCTTTGGCCCGTATACATTCTAACAGATAATAAATATGTTCGTTCCAGACTATAGTATCCCCCAGATAAACGGACTTGGATCAATAATACTTTAACTTACGGATTTTTGCTAAATATAGTCTTATTGATTGGAAGCTACCAAAAAGGAAAACACTCTTGACTTATTTTAGTGTAAACTTGGGATGGCAATTATGGCTCTTGGAGCGGGTATTACATAAGTAAGTCGCCTATGATTGCGCAAAAATGTAAGAATCCGGTTTATTCCGTTTACTTGATAATTGAAATGATTGGGGTTAATGATATCGTGTCCGGACAACCCAATGGGTTAATAAAGTATGTAAATCTGGTAATAATAATAAATCACAAGAAATATTTAAACGATCACCTACGGGTTTTCTCTATGTATAAAACTCTTTTCGAAAAACTGTTTTCCAAAGAGTCAGTTAATTGTATTTACCAGCTTTGGCTGACGTATTTTCAAAAGATTGAACAGCAGGTACCGAACCTTATTATAGGTTGGGAATACAGGTCAGCTAGAATGAAGGCTAAGGAATTTGCACTCCTGATGCTTAAGGCCTATGATGTCTAAGCTCCGTTTATTATATCCTGCCTGTGGGCTTGTATCGAACGCTTGTAATACATTTATATATATATATATATATATTCAAGCTTTATTTAATTTAATAATTTTATCCCAATACTTCCGCTGCATATTATTATATTATGATAACTGTTATCCAACCGTCACGACTGTACCCATCCGGGCCCACCGGAAATCAGGGTGTGACATCGGTGCTACGAATAGCTTCCAAATAGCTCCTTAAACTCCGTTAGACCTGCAAAACATAACTCCAATCAAAAGTAGGCTATTCGAAACTAAAAGCTATGTAAAAACATAAACTTAAACATATAGAAACACCGGTTTTCAACCACGCATCACATCCCCACACTTGTCTTTAGCTTGCCCTCAAGCAAATCTGTTTTTCACTTTCACGTGGGTCGAACGAAAAACACACACCCCATTCTCGAGACACAAGTTAAGGTCTAATGTCAAACATGTTCATGATTTTTACAATTTTCAAAACATTTAGCGGTAAAGTGAATAATCACATAAAAATGTTTACCCAAGATTAACCCGCCCCTGAAACTAACAAATTATGCACATCCCTCACAATGTTCTCTCCACTCGGTTCAAAAGTTGGCTAATAAATGATGCATTAGCGCTTTTTAAGTAATCACTCAAACCTATTAGAACACGTACCCGCATAAGCTTGCAACTCAATCATTCTCCACCACCGAACACAAATACCAAGCACAAGTCAAAAGGTCTTTTATGGGTTGTAATGAGGCTAGGCTAAGGGTATGCAATAGGATGTTTTTAAAGTGGCTAAGATGATGAAAACTCGATTTTTATTACAAACTAACTATGATAAACACAACTATCTACAAACATCAAACTAGAAGGCAACAATTTTCGCCTTTTATTCAATAAATTATAAGTACATATTTTTGTATTTTTCTCAACGATTTTCTGTTCTTTTTCACAGCATTTTCTGCATTTTCGATTTCTTATTGTTTTCGCAAATATAAACCACAACTATATAAACAAATAATCCTAAAATCGAATTTTCATCACACGGGTTAAAAATAAAAAGGTTTAACGGTCATAGGCTAAATGGGTTGGTCAAACGAAAGGTTTCGGCTCAAAGTTGGCGACTAGGGGATTTATTTGGGTAAGGATAGATAAATGGTGTAAAGAGAAAAGGTTAACCTAATGACTTAATCATTCTTGTGCTCGTATTCGGTCTATAGTCTTAAACGTATCAAAAGTTGCAAGTTCTACAATACGCGACTAATGGTCCACTCCAACAAAAAAATGGTGTAAAGAGAAAAGGTTAACCTAATGACTTAATCATTCTTGTGCTCGTATTCGGTCTATAGTCTTATTGCGAAAACCGCGAGAACCAATGTGAACACAAAAAAATACCTTAAAAAATCCAAAAAACCAACAAAAAATTATTATTATTATTATTATTATTATTATTATTATTATTATTATATTTCTAATAAAAATCACTATATTTTGTTACAAAAAAGCTTTTTTTTCGAGTAACAGTTATGGATGCACATGTGCATATGTATCATTTCTTCGACAAATTCTATAATTACCAGTAGTAGAAAAATGCACTTTCATTTACACTACCATATGTAATACACTATTTTTTACATTACCAATATTAGAAATGCACATGTGCATCTATAAGTATCAACATGAAATAAGGTGTTTTGGTACAAAAAGTTTGTGATTTTAAATGATGAAGTAGGCCCATAAACATGTGTTTTGGTTAGTTATATCTAGCGGTTGATGGTTTGAGTATATTTGTCACTTTATAATGTAATCTGTTGTTTGGATGGTATAAAGGGTGTTGATGTACATATAATAAAGTGAAATATTGGTAATAATATTGTATTATGGATGGTAAAAAGCAATGATATTGTATTACGGATGGTAGGAGGTAATGGTAGTGTAGTATGGATGGTATGATGGATGAAAGGAATATGTATTCAAAGTGGTGTACTAAAACACATTATAACATGTTCATACATATATAGATGCACATGTGCATTTCTAGTGTTGTTAATGTTATAACAAGTTCATACATATAGATGCACATTTGCATTTCTATTATTGTTAATGTAAAAAGTAGTGTATTATGAATGATAGTGTAAATGAAAGTGCAATTGTCTGACATTTTTAATGAATTACGGAATTTATCAAATAAATGTTACAATTGCACATGGATAACTGTTACTCGAAAAAAACAAATTTTGAATTTTTTTATTATTGACGAAATATAGCGATTTTTCCAAAAAAAAAATAGTAAATTTTTTTTTGGTGTTTTTTAGATTTTTTAAGGTATTTTTTGGTTGTGTTCACATTGGTTCTAGCGGTTCCCGCAATAAAGGGTGGTTTCTAACGGATCCTTCTCCTATATATATATGATGTGTAAAAGTGGCTCAAAATCTTGCATATGAAGGGTATGGTATATGATATGGATAATGTATTAGTTTCTTAGGCAGATTATTCCCAAATAACCACCCGCTAAATACCCGTCATGTTATTAACTTGAACTTGACCATGATAAAAGACCAAATGGGTTGTGTCATCCCTCATTGACTTATTTGCTTGTGCTTTTTTAGATTGCTTCAAACAAAGACAGTTTTTAA